>NW_020955331.1:1133620-1218899 GCF_003031625.1 Empidonax traillii
TACTGGGACACAAGCCCACGAGTGGCACCTCACAGCTTCCCCAGCCAGCTTCAAGCTAGTCTTAGGAAAAGGAGAGATATCTCTACAAGGTGGCTCACTGTCTTCTGTCTCCATGTTTACCAGTAGGAATTCCACCAGGAATATGACTGAACAACACCAGCTTGGTGGCTGTTCCCTCCATTCCAGGATAAGTGTCTCTCCACATCCCACATAGCTGTTGCTGTGTGTACTGCTGCGTGTACTGCTGTTGCTCAACCTCCTATTTTCTGTCCTCTTGGCAATGATGTGGACAAAACCAGCCTATAAATCTGCTCCCTGTGAGCTCCAATGCCTGACCCTGGATCTCCAGTTTGTACTTGTAATACCTGCAACCTCTAAGTGATCTGTCATCTAGGGGTGACACGCTTTGGGCTTTGAACTTGGCATCCCAAAAATACATTCAGCTCTGTTTGACAGAGGTCTGAGGCTTTCTCTGAAACTCTATTATTGTTTTCACTGGATTTTTTTGACCTTCCAAGTCCTTTTTCTCTTTTTTTTTTTTCACTCCCTGAACAGCATGCTCAGCATCTAAAGGACAAAGTTGGCTGGGACATGCAGGCTCTGAGCAGCGTAGGAGCTGCCAGGAGAGAGGAAGGGCAGCTGTGACAGAGCACACGCGGCTACTGCCCTCAGTGAGCCCGTGTGCCCATCACTGTTGAAATAAAAGCACAGCAGGTCTCCAAAGAGTTCTCTCATGGGTCTTGCTGAACTTATAAGCTGGGACCACAGTATAACTTAATTTCCTGAAATGTCAAGTGCCTTATACTGGCTGCCTGCTCTACTGGTGTTTTTCTTACAAACACATTGTACTCCCATTTCCTGCAAAAAGTTCCTATCAGTGCTTGATGATTGCCTAATAAGAGAAATCAGTAAGGACATGGAAAGTTCACATCCTGGAGATGAATATAATGATTATAAGCTTTCTTCTGGGTTGCCAGAGGCTTTTTTTGGTTGTGGTTTGATTTATTTGTATTTTTATCCATCCAGCCGAGAACACTGATCTGAAGCTGTATTCTGCAAATGCTGAGCTCATTGGCGAGCTGTAGAAGGCCTTCACCAGCCATTAACCTCACTCCAGAAGGAAAGGGTAAAATTTCCTGGAATGATCAAGCTGGGAAAAGGTATAATAAATTGGGAATAGTCACAATTTGGAGGGCATAGATGTCACTCTCATGGATTTTATTACCTGTCTTCTGATAGACTGTGGGTTTTGTTTGATTTTGCAATAGAAGAGGGCTTGTATAATCGTAGTGTGGGTGTGAGCCCTTTTGAAGGTGACTGTAAGGCTTGCAGGCAAGCTTGAAGGATCCCAAATGGATTTGTTATTTTTTATATCCCAGTTTCTAGACAAGTCTTTCTGTAACTTCTTAGATGTGATTTCTGAGTCCTCTTGGCTCTTTATTGAAGATCAGTCTTTTATCATTCTTGTGTGAATTAACACTCTTTTAGACCTGGAGATACTGGGTTTATAGGGAACCTAGTAGAAAATAAAAAAAGCTATTTCTTCATGATAATTTTCATGACTAACTGTAATGCTCCTCTGCCTAGAGCTTTCCCTCTTCAACAGGCTGTGCAGTCTATCAGCTAACTGTATAGGGTAGGTAAGTGATAGGTAAATAAAAGTCCCTGCCATTCGTAGGGCATTGAACTTCTCCTAAGCCCTTGGTTTTCCCAGTTGGCACCGAGTCTCTGAGGAGACCTGGGAAAAAAGTATGGTGCTGAGCAGGGGGCTACTGAGAGCCACCCACCCACTGGGAAATATTTGGCAGAGGGACTAACTGGCAATATAGACTGGCTGAACATCTGCCTGAAAGGAAAATCTTCTCTTGTGACTGTTTGCTTTCCAAATGTCTCTTGCAATCTGTGTCCTCTCCCAGCTGTGCTTCACAGTTCTCATCTCTCTTCCTTATGCAAGACCTTGGTCTCCAAGGGTCTGATGGAGGAAAGAACTAGACAGTGATTGTAAGGGAGAGCCTTGCTTGATTAGGTGTCAGGAACGTATAGAAAATAATGCATTTTTTATGCCACTCCCTATATTTTAGAGCCTGAGGGCCAATAGCAGAGAAACTGGTCCAGCAAAGATGGAAAAATAATTTAAAAAAAAGGCATTTTAGTACTAAAATACAATCAGCCCTGGTCTGCCATTGAGGAGTGCACTAGCTTTTTTTTAAAAGGAGCAAATAATATTTTCTCATCACACCGCACACCTAGGCACATTCCTTTGTTCGGCTCCTTCCCATCTCAGTATGTTACATATCCCATATGCAGGGGTAATCATCTGATTACACATTAATGTCTTGGTTCCCTAAATACTGGAAAATATGAAGGCACTGAGGTAAATAAACCTTGGTATAGGGTACTGCCTGTTGCAGAGAGCGGATTCATTAATTTTTTGTTGTTGGATCCTCGTGTCATCCCTTTGTGTGGATATGTGCAAGCTGCCTGGCTGTAGAAAGCACTAATGTCTAATCACATTCTGCAGAAGGAAATTTGAGATGATTAAAAAAAAAGATTCTCTTTGGTTTTTTGTTTGTTTGTTTGTTTGTTTGTTTTTTGTGGTTTTTTGTGTTTGGTGTGGTTTTTTTGTTTTTTTGAGGGGTATAATTACAAGCAGGCACTCATAGGTGTTATGAAAGAAAAAATATCAGTCTTTCATTTTGGACACAAGAGTTATGTGACTGTGCCACTGTTTGCAGTTGCCCTCTGGCTGTTCAGCGCTTTTTTGACTCAAGGGGGACGCTGTCATATGGGGCAAAGGATGCAGCGGCTGGTGGTTTCTTGCCTGGCCAATGTGAAGGCAATGGGGTGTAACTCCATGTACTTCCTCACTAATATGGCCATTACTTGCCATTAATCTGGCCACTCTCACTACCCAAATTTCTGTTACAACTTCAGGACAGACTACCCGAAGTGAGGAAAGAGAGAATTTTTGCACTTCACAGATAAATCATCGCATTGGAGGTCTAGCCACACCGGCATCCTCTGACCCAACTGATCTGGAAGTGGCTTTCAGTGCAAGAGGCCAAGTGGGGTCACCCACGAGCATTGCAAGAGGCTCCGCTGTCTCCTCAGCCCAAGGGGCCAAGATATTTAGACAGCTGCCTCACAATGAATGGGACTCTCTGGCAAAAGAATTAAGCAAAGATTAAAATCAGTTTTAGCTGTTAAATGTGTGCTTTGCACAGCATTTAGCAACTAAAAGGCTAATTATCTTTGAACTTATGCACGTGGTTTTAGATGTGATCCACACAAGTTGCTATTTTTTCTGTTGTCTACAAGAAGCTGAAAATCAGGATAAAAATGAGATGCTGGTGTCAGTAAGGGCACAGCTTTTTGAGTAGGCTGGAGGCGGTGCCTGGTCTGCAGGGAAGTAAGGTGCCTACTAAATGAGAATAGGTCAAAAAAATTATTCTAACACTTGTCATTTAGACTCTCCTATTTAATGGAAGTTCATGCTCTTGATTAAGGAAATGCAAGTGTGCATGAAGGTAGGGAAATGAGACTACTCTGAGAGAAAGCCAAGCTCATACCTGGAGGGAAAACTTCATCTGGATGTTGATGCTTGCAGGGCACAGAGAATGAAATCTGAGAGGTGAGGAGCACTGCAAGACCTACGTAAGTCAGTGCAGAGCACATCAGATTGAGTTTCAAAAAGTTCTGCAGAAAGATAAGAAGATAAGGAAGAGTTTGGTGCTAAGTTGCAATATAATTGGGAGTTCCTGTGCAGCCTGGGTGCTTTGGAAAGTTGCACTGGGCTCAAGATACCCATGTCAGTGAAAATAGACAATGCGAGGAGGTAACATGGTTGATACAATGCTGGTTCCATTCAAAAACCCTTTAGGGAAGCAAGTGAGCATTGCCAAATTGCGATCAAAAATTCTAGATCTTCTCATCCAGCACAAGTCAAATCATGACACAAGACAAACTTTTTTCAGTTTTTTTTAACTTCAACTTTTTTAACCTTTAGATTACCCTTAAATTTTATTTCAAGCTTCTTTCTTAAGCATAAATCATAAAGTTGTTACAGAGTTGGGTCCAGGTATCAAAAGTAACTTTATCATACAGTCACTGAAGGAGGACTGATTGGAAGCCTTGTCAACTCTTTCTTGTGTGACCTTTTACACAGTTGAAGATGTCCCTCTCTTGCTCCCTTTTAACCAGCTCTCCCCTTGCCTAAACACCCCAGCTCATGTGCTTGCTGGAGATCCTGTATCCCAACCTTCTGCTTTTCCACAGGCTCTGCAATCTGTCCACATCTTTGTTGAAGGGTGAATCTGAGGCTAGAGGCAGTCCACCAGTCAAGACCTTACCCATGTTGAGGAGGAAGGAAGGATGCCTCTACAATCACAGTACGTTGTACTGATTTTTACTAAACTTCCCCAGTTTTTGCAGATTATCAAGATCATTTTGAATTCTGATCTTCTGTTCCATATAATGTCAGCTTTTCTCAGCTTTTTTTGCCTGCAGGAGTAGTATACATATTGTCAATTAATTAATTTGATTTTCTTTGTGAAACTATTGAATGGAACTAATGTCTAAGAATAGGCTGTCAAGCAGAACACCCAAGATGATGTGACTTATGACATGATTATCAGATATACCAGCTACAACACTTTTGCCCTGTCTAGGAGAGGATTATTAGTTATTTTTCACCTATTCTTTCTGTGTTTCATGATTCTCTGTGTTGCAAAGCATCTTGTGGAAATTGATAGATAGTGGTTATGGAGCTGTCTTGGGTCCAGAGTTCAGACCTTCTGATATCAGCTCAGGGGCAGAATCACAGTCTGATGCTTCGTGAACTTCTGCAGCTTGTCAGACCTCTGTTTTGTGAGGTGTAAAGTGTGGGTCAAAAAGGTTGATTCTGTATGCAGTGAAGGTTTCTGCATTGCTGTCAGAGAACCAATGCTATGAAAAGGACAGATTCAGGAAAAAGTCAGTGAGAACTTTTTGCTTCAGTGTTGGGCCAGACCTGAATTGTAGGACAATAACACTTTGTGACTTATGAAGTGTAAGGTATGGATTATACATTTGAGAAACTCATTAAGGATAGCAACATGCCTTAACAAAAGACAGATCTTTAGCTCAGGTAGCTTTGATTTGAAGATATCAAGGGAAAAATAATTTCTTTTAACGATGCAAATGGATTATGAAGTGATGATGAGAAGATGAATATGCTACTCGGAGTAGAGGTGAGCAGCAAAGCCTTGGTGTGGCAAGGTTCACAAAAGGCATCTTTGAATGACAAGCACCAGCTTGGGCAAGAGGTTTTCACTCCAAGCCAGCCAGGAGAGGTTAGAGATCTGCACAGTACATGTTCCTGATTACTCCACTACTCTGTTCTTATTTCCATGGCTCTGTTGGTTACCTACCACCTTGGAGAGGTGCTGCAGGCACTTTCTAGTGGGCTAATGTCATTGGTCAGAGATCTCTGTGTGTGTAAAATCTGGGAGAGATCTATACCATCCCTTCACAACTGATGTTTGTAGATGATGGGTGAGGCAGTGAAGTCCCAGAGAGCTACAGTGCCTTGGGCTGCAATCTCATAAATTAAGCAGGGTTGGGCCTGTTTGTGTTTGGAAGGGGACTTAGAAGAAGTTGATTGCTACAGTCAATTTGACTTGGTAATTCAGAAGGTGGTGCTCTTCCCCCTGGGTAGCACAGGCTGACATGCCAGGATGATTAGGCTCACCGCAGCTCCTAACCTTTTGGAAAAAATGTAAACCCAACATCCTCACCTTTCCAGAACCAACATCACGGGACTCCTGCTATTTACACCACACTCCCAACCAAATTCCACCTCAAAGCAACCACGCCCTGCAGATGGAGATCCACCCTGCCCTTCCAGGAGGATGCAGTAAACTTTGCTTTCCCTGCTGGGTACATTGTACCTCCAGCTGAATGGCTGCAGTGCTCAGTACAGATGGCAGCAGTATTACTTGGACAGGTAGCAAATGTCCTTTCAATTAACCTGTGCAAGTGTTCTCAGTATAAAAGGACTGTTTAAATAGGTGTTTTCCCACCAGTAGGGATTTTTGGAAGTCTTGGTGGTACCTGTTTTGAGCAATGGTTTCCCTGTGCTGAATGCAGGGTAGCAGCTGGAGCCTCCTTCTGTTTTGCCTTTGGCTCTTCCTATTGCAGCACAGTGCCAGGCTCTTACAGCACAGGCACACTCTGCTGCCCACTGCCCTCTTAGAGGGACAAAAAATATTTGCTTAGCTGTTTTGCACATCTCTTAATAAGTCAGTATGGCTACTTGGGCCAAATTCTGGAGTGATGCAAGTTATTTAACAGCATGTAGGTTTAAAGTGCAGCAATTTTCTGTGCTGAGTGGGTGGTAAGGTAGGAGTACAGCAGGAAAAGCAGCAAAGAGGATGTCATTAGATAATATGCTCTCTGTGTGAAGGGCTGCTGGGAATGGAGCTCTGGTTGCTTTGGCCATGTCTAAAGGCAGATTTGTTCAGTATTTGTTTGTTTTTAAAGCCGTGAATGTGCTTGTGTGCATTCTTCTCTTTTGGTTTAGCTTAAACCTTTTCTAATCCTGTTAGCAGAGATAAACCTCCCTGAACCACAAGTAAGTGTCTGCACGGGAGTTTGCACGAGCTGAATTAAATCTGTGCAGGGTGCCCTTGTGTGGGTAAACACAACCTCATGTTGGCACTTTCCTTCCAGCATCCTCGCCTTTCCTGGTCGTGCTGCTCCTGCTCTCCCCTCTTGGCAGGGGAGGTCACATTGAAGCTTCTCGTTCTAAGTTTCCACAGGAAAATAAGCACCTACCCCCCTTCACCATCACAGTGACTGTGCAGGAAAAGGACTGAGTGAACTGAAACCAGGCTCTCTGTTTGGGGTCTGTCACTGAAGAGTGTGCCATCAGGACCAAGTCCCTGACCTAGTGACATGGACAAGGGGGGTTGCTCCCTATATTAGCCCCACTGATGTCTGCTGTCCTGGCAGAGCACAGTGGGAGAGGCAGGCAGCTGGGCTTAGCTTGGGCTTTTGCATATTCTTTACCATGCGTGTCCTGTCTTGACAGTATTTATGCAAATTTTTAAGTAGAGGAAAAAGCTGTCACGTAAAACAAAAAATTCATCTGAAGGCCAAATATGTAGGTTGGTTGGCCTGTGTGTTTTCTTTTTTTTTTTTTTTCAATTAAAAATAAAGTAACCTATAAAACAATGATCTAGTTTAATATCCTCATTACATGTTCCAGGCAGCATCTGAGTCATGCCATTTGCACTGTGCTTTGTTCCCCTGCGGGGGATGTAGAAGTTCCATTTTTGGAATACTCCTTGGTCCACCCCAGTCAGATATGCCAGGTGAGAGTGCCAGGGTACAGGGTTGTGGGTAGTGAAAGTGAATTCTCTCAGGATAAAATTATTGTCAGGACAGGACCCAGAGGTTGCTATTTAAGGTAAAGGGGTCTTCTGGCTTGCCTGGGCCATTTCAACAGGGTATTTTTGCAGAGATAATTAGTAAGATGATTGCTGGTTAATGCCAACTGTGATAATGGGTTTTGTGACGCAGATTCTCATTTGCTAAGAGCCAGAGTAAACCAGACTTGCCTTCTGGGATCTGCATACCACAACAGTCCAGAGATCACAATTATGAAGACTATTTTTCCTCAAGACTCAAGGTCACAGTTGAGGTACAGCAATCTAATAATTTTTGCTCACAGCCCCTGTTATGAGCCAAGATGCCAAACTGCCTTTCACATAACTAAGAGCGTGTACACCAGATGTTGCCACTACCCAGCTCATGTACAAATGTCTTCATCTGTGGGACAGCACTTGTGAGCCTTTTCCAGCATTACAGGATCATGGAAAACAAGGCTGAACATTGTCTTCACTTTAGAGCATTTGGTACCCAATAGGAAGGAGCTGGATACAGGGGCTCCCCTTTAGGCTATAGATCTCCCACCTGCTCTCTCATAACCTCCCAGTGTTGTGAGCTTCAGGGACTTGGCAGATGTCAGCCCTTTTTCCACTAGAATTGCAGTTTTCTCCTTGGGCTGTGTCTAAATTTCCTTGGCATAGAAGGAAGATATGACGTTACCAGCACTCCAGGGAATGCAGTACCATACAATTATTACTTTTCAGATATGTTATACAGATACACTTGGAGGCCTCCATTCTTTCCTTCCTTCAAAATACATGGCCTGAGTTGTTGCATTTGGAAACTGTGGGTCTCTGACTATAATGGTTTGCCTGCTCAGGGGAGGTGACAGCCTGCAGTAAATGTACCTACACTGCCAGAAATCTCAGCATCCCAGCCCATTTCTGTGTCTGGTGTCAAGGTGAACCAGCTAGACCCCACCAAAAGAAAACCTGCAGGACTGCTCCCAGAAGGCAGCACAGAACTGTGGCATTTGGCTTCCATCTGCCCCTTCCAGTTCTTCCACGCCATCTCAGACCTTGTGCTCTTTGGCTGTGCCCTGCCACCACCCCCTCCTTCTGCAGGACATGCAATACAGCCCTCAGTGTCAGGCAGTAAAATCATTGCCTTCCTGGGCTGCCACACGACTCAAATTATTTTAGACATGTTGACCTCAAGCACACACAGAAGGAATTATTATGTCTTATGGCTATAAGGCCAAGTGCCACACATTGTGGGCATGGTCGCTCTGCTCTAGAGCCAAGATAGCCCTGGGCGGTGTCAGCATGAGATGTTCCATACTACCTGTCCTGGGAGGCTTGAAATCATTCCCTGGGGTGGATGCCAGTAGAGATCTAGATATAACCTTTAGCTCCTAACTAAAGAAATTACTTTTCCCAGTGCAGGGGTATACCTGTGTGCCATTAGTATTAGAAATCGTAGGTTCCAGACCTTGATGAGGCTACTGTTAACATTTCCTAAAATATTGTCTTTTTGATCTTTTTTCATGAAAGTTGACAGCCAAAATTTCTGTTTAATGCCTAAAAATTTTTCTTGCCCTGATTTACCTTCTTCCTCTCCAAAACTATTTGCACACTATGAAATCATATCCACACACATAAGAAAATGACTTCTGGAAGTCCGGATACTTTCCTAGAGCATTTAATAGCACTGAGGACATGAAATACAGTACTGAGTCCTCTGGGAAACCTACAATTAGTGGGATGAAAATACTTTCTGTAAATGATTGAGCTCTTGAAACAGTGTGAGTAATTGAAATGCTGTACAGGACAGAGCTGAAAATCCTTACAGGATTATCAGTGAGGCATTGTATAAAAGATGTCCTTGAGTTGGACAGTGGCAGCAACACTGAGTGCAGGCATTACTCAGAGCTCCTGCTGGGAATGGAAGGTGGCAGAAACGATGTGCAGTACCTGGTTAGTCTTGTGTTTTCCTCCATTTTTATCCTCACTGTTACAGCTGAGAGGAGCTCTTCATAGCTTATTTATTTCATCCCAGGAGGACTATAGATTGATTGGTTGTTGGGGAGTTTTCTGTTTGTTAGATTTTTTTGTGGTTTGTTTTTTAAACCAGACTGTAATGATGGTTGAGAGTCCAGAGCCAGGAAAGGGACAACTTTGAAAATACGTTCTCTGTACACCTACACGTGTGGTGGTCTTAGTGCATAAGTTCACCTGATCTTATCTGGGGATCGGGACCAAAGAGCTTCCTACAGACCTGGTTAAACATTTAATGCCTCTTTCCAGTTTCCATGCCTTGTTTCCAAAGGCATTTCATTACCTGAGGGTGCCTACAGAGCTTTCACAGGGCCTTAGCTCACTGGATGTCAAATGTGATGGGACTGAATTGTAAAACTTTATTGGAATTCTTGAAAATTTCCACTAGGAGTCCATTTATCATGAACCTAAAATCCTTATGAAGTGTAACCCGGGTGTATTTTTTGTTTGTTTGTTTTTCTACCTGGCAGGAAAGGCTTCCTGGAGGTGCACTTCCCAGCATGGCAAGTCCTACAGAGCATGCACAGAACAGCTTCAGAAATGGCAAAGGCTGCAAGGTACTTACACATTATGATAACCAGTTGGACAGGACTGAAAAGGACAGTGACACATTATGCAAGTGAGCAGTGTTTAATTTACTTTGTGAAGATGTTCATTGTTTTGGGCTCATGAGTGGAAGTTTACTATGATAAATTTGTTGAAGGGAAAGGTCACATTTTCGTTTCCTGGGTGAAAAGTGAGGTCAGACAAATACGTAAATACAGTTACAAACACAGTTAGCAGATGACTGCATCTTATCTGATGTGGAGTGGCACGAGTGAGCTGATGGGTGTAGGCTGGGGAACGGATGTGAAAGGGGAAATGCTTTGCACACAGTAGGTCTGGAGTGAATTTGAACTTTGCAGGGAAGACAGGAGTGAGAGAAAGGGAAGAAGAAAGGAAAAAAGAAATTTTTCTTGGTTGGGTGAAGGTGATGGGACTAGAGGGAACAGGAGTGAAGGGGTGTTTGTGAGACCTGAGCCATGCACATGGGCAGGGGGAAGATAATTTGGGTACAGAACAGGTTAAACAAGGACACACTGCAAGAAGATAGGAAAGGGAGGGGGACCTGAAGGTTGGGAAGGTAGAAGGTGAGTCCAGCATGAGAATCGAGCTGTGAGATGGCAGGCAGGCCTTTCCCTTTCCAGAGGCAGTTGCTTATGGCTGCCTATTATGTCTGTTTTTATCTCTCTGAAAGGAAGCTTTCCAAAAGCATGAATAATACCTTATTAGGTAGATGGTAAAGCCCCTCCTTCTTATCCTGCTTTAATTCATGCTTCCTCTGCTTTGGTGGCTGCCTTGTACATAGTGCTGTTAAAAGTGCAATTATCATTCTTCCTGGTTGGGCGGCATGAAGGGCGTATCCTCTCACAGCATCTCCTGGAGGCTTATTACTCAAGAGAGAGGAGTTGTGCACTAGAAGCCAAATTAATCTGAGCAAAAAGGAGGCCTTTTCCACTGCAGGGATGGAACAGATTGTTTTTCTGAAGACCAGCTCGAGAGCTAGTCTATGGGAGAATATGTAGCTAGAAGCTGGAAGCCTGTGATGTAGTGAATTTGCGCCATGGAGATGAAAGGCAGAACCCTGGGGTTCTTTGTGGCTTAGCCTGGATCCCTCCCTTTTGTCCACTGCTGTAAGGATGCGGGTTGGTGAGCATCCTGAGTGGAATACTGTCCTGCAGAGGTTTCGAGGCTAGGAGTAATTGTGATTGTAATTGTGACCCTCTCGTCTGGTCTTCTGTAGGATCTTGAGTGTTGCTTCTTAGAGAGCTATTCAGACCTAGCTTAAAGATCCCAAGTGAGGTAAAATGCTATGCATCCTTGAAAGAACTACCTTTTCCCTTCCTCTTTTAAAAGGCATCTTTTTTCTCAGCATAAATTTGTCTGGGTTTTAGCTGTCTTTTGCCATTGCATCACCACTGTTTTCCTTCTCTGCTTGTTGCCAAAAACTCCTTACACACCACTCACTGATCAGCTTTGAGGGGCAAATGGAGTCTCCATCTCTATTTGCCAGGACTCCCAGATGTCTCTGAAGCTTTCTAAGCACCAGGCAGCAAACAGTTAAGGCAGCTGAGCCACAGGTCTCAGAACATTTTGCTAGGGAGCCAGGTGAGCAAAGAACAGATAAAGGCAACACCTGCCTATGGGTTTGGAACAGCCTGGGGCCATGGATAGAATGTAAATACACTCTGAAAATCTTATTGTCTGACATTGTGCCAGCATCTTCTGGGTTCTTGTCATGGAAAATATTTCAGCTGAGGTCATTCAGTCAGCAAAAAAACCAGCATTTAATACCCTCTGAGGTGCCAACTTGCTTCTTTCTTTGTGTCGATAAATAAACAAGGTAGGGTAGCATTTCATGTTGCCAGGATGATCTTTGTTTTATTAGGAAGGTTTAGAGTTTGCTGATTTTTTTTTCTTTCTCCTTCCTCCTCTTAAAATCCAAAGACTGTGTGTTTCTGCTCCCTTTCTCTGTTTGCTCCTCTTGGCTCACACACATGCCCAGCCTTTAAAGTTAGAACTAATGTCTGCTTCTTGTAAATCTCTGCTAGCTGCCCCAGGCTGTGTTTTTAATTCCTTTATTCAGCTCCGAGATGAGTAGGAGAAAGGTGCAGCTTTTTGAGATGATGGAAGTTGCCATTTCCCTTCTTCAGTCAATTAGGCTCTTGGGTTGTTTTCAGCTAATTCTCAAAACTTTCCATTGATGATAGCGCTAAGGGGCGTGGGGCGGAATGTTGAGGGATCTGGGAGGGAGGAGAGGGAGGGCTGGAAACTGGATTATCTACTGGTAGAATGACTGATTTGCTGTCTGCGCCTCAGGAGAGAGAAACAACCTGACTTCAGAGCTGTGTTCAGAGCAGCTGAGCTCCTGCTCAATCAGATTTATGGCTTTTGATTACATTTGTTTAGTGCCTGTCCTTTCTTAAGTGTGACATGAGACACGGTGATCTTGTCAGGGCACTTGGGGAAACTATTGCTTTTTCTTCCAAATCTTTGCAATAAGAAAGGCCTTCAAAATTTGTATGTATCTTCCCTGAATTATGTGTCTTTGAGACCCCTTCACACATCCTTCCGCTCCAGTCCTTTCCACTGCTTCCTCTTTTGGGTAAGTCATGGGTGTGTAGGCACTACTGGGTAAGGACTCTATTTGTCTAGAGGTGATCCCTACCTATCAAAAACCTTCACCTCATCTATTTTTTGGCCAAAAGTCTCTCTCTGGCTACTCTAGGCCTTGCTTACTGGCCTGTAATACCACCTTGTGGGTGGTAACTACCTCATGTAGATGTTGTAGAAAGCACTACAGAGTCCTATGAAATCCAGCAAGTTTTCCCTTTCTTCCACTGTGTTTCAGCAATGATATGAGAGCAAAGAATGGGCTTTGCCTTCTGAAACATCAGCTCTTTCTGCTTTCAGGTAGGAAAGGAATGAGATCAGTCCTTCCACATCAGCACTTTCCTTTATCTTGTTATTTTCTGCCCCAAGTCTGTCAGGGTCTGCGGCTTGCCTGGTAATGAGTCTGCAAACCTTGGGGCTGGGAATCATCTCACCTGATTTTGGTTATCTGAAGCTTAGACATAAAGATTGTCATCTAGACTCCCTCCTTGCTCAGTGAGGAGTGATAAACAGCCCATGCCATTCGCCTTACCCATCTTAGACATCTGCCTTAGGTTGGGATGATTCAAGCTTTGGAAGCTCCTGTGCACTCCACAAACTGTCAGGGAGGCATAGGTGAGCATTCAGATCTGGACCCCTAACTCTCACAGGGCTCTTCATTTGGGAAATCCAGCACCTGTCTTATTTTGACCATTTACTGGGGACATTGTTTATGTGAAGGATAGAATTATACTGTCCCTTGTTTAAAGGGGAGTGACCTGTGCCCATCTAACTGCTGAGATATCCATGCTGATTTTGATGGAGATGGTGTTCTGCCTGTGATGGCCCAGAGGAACAGAGGAGATTTTTAAAGTGAGAAGGTCATAAATACTTTGTCAAATGTTGTCATTTTGCTATCAATTTTTCAACCAATCAAGTGGATTTTAAGGATACCAGTTTCAGAGCTGATGAAAGAATAAGGGGGCCTGGTTTCCATAAAAACTAAAGATCTCAACTGCTTTCTATTTGCTTATATGTTAATCTGTGATGCCATTGCTTATCCCTGTGTATATCCCTGAGGGGAAAGACTGCAGGCATTCCCCACCCCACATGAGATACGGACCTCAAAATATAGAGAGGAAAATAGACTTTGGATCTGGGTTAATCTTTTCTGGTTGCTGCTGGGAGCACAATGGTGGCAAATTGCTGTGGCAGGGGACCCTGCTCTTCAACTGAAGACAGGAACTCGGCTGACAGGACAATAATAGTGTGTTGGTTCAACTGGCAAACACACATCCCTTTTGGACAGACTCAAAATGTTACATTGAGGAGCAGTTAATACACCGTTGTGTAAGGTTCCTAATGGACTGGAGCCAGAATGCTCCATTAACCACACACATATAAAATATTCATTGAGCTTGGGTTTTGTTGCCAAGCTGGAGAAAGGGGGAGAAGCTTTGCATAGAGATAACACTGTCAGTATTGAGGGCTGAAGGGAGGAGTTGATGATGTGTTCTGAAATCTTCTGTTCTTTTTTAAGAAGAGAAGTATTTCTGATCTTTGGCAGGGTGTTAAGGGGTGCAAAGAGGATTAAATGCAAGACTTGCCAGGTTTTACATTTCATGTTTAATTGACTGAGGGTTGAAGGTACCTCCTGTCTGTGTGCCAAACTCCTTGATCTGTTCTGAACTATGTGCTCTCTGCAAATTAAACACAGGGTCAGTCTTTAGGGGAAAAAAAAAGAAAAATAAATGCGAAAACCACAATTGTGTTCCCCAGAAGGTTGGCTTCTAAATAGAAGAAAACTTCCCTAAGCACAGGAAAGCGAGGGCTGGACTGATAGGAAGTATAAGCACCAAAGTTTCTCTCTGGAAAACACGTGTTCACCTGGTTTTTTTGCTGAATTGAGGTGTGCAATAAAAGAAGCTTTCTATTTTCTGGATGATAAATGTACAATGGATTTTTAGAAGAGATTTAGTTGGGAGAACTGGATTGTCTTGTTGTCGGTGCTTGAATTAGGAGACAATAAGGCAAATCATAAAACTGTGTTTCAGACTGAATGAGTAAACATGTGTGCAAAAGATACTGTCCATATGACCCCTCTCTCTTGCCAGATGACTTTGTGTATCCACTTAAGCAAGACATGCTGGAAGAACCACAGTCCTGCTGGGTAGGAAGAGCCAGGCTGTGGAGCTGCATGGGCCAGGAGGAAGCATGTAGTGGTTTGTCTATGTTCTGGGGGCTTTGAATCTTGTGGTGTCTGAGCAGCCTCTGAGAGGATACTGGAGAAGAGCTGGTGACCTTCCTCGTGTGTCATGTCTGGTCACTGTTGTATGAACACCAAGGAAATACAGGGGAGAGGTCCAGGATGCAAAACATAACATTTTGATAGGAGGGATGGTAAAGAACAAGAACTCCATTGCAGTATTCAAGAAATACTTGTCCCAGACAATGAGAGAAACGATGTGTGTCTAAGGAAGTGGTGTGGGAAGAAGACAGGAGAGATGCTCAGGAATGGATGGGAGAGATGGTTTCTTCCGAATTGGGGGCAGTCGGGCTGGTGTCACTGGGAATGGAAACAAATACTGAGAGAGTCTTTAAAATTATTTGAGATGAGGTCCTGGAGACGAATACACTCATCCTGATAACAGGTTTCCCTCTGTGCCTTCATGGCAGGATAGAACAGCCATCAATAATGTTCAGATAATACAACAGTCTAAGCAAATCCACAGTTAAACTGGGCAAATGCAAACAGGCAGCTAAACCAAGACCAAAAGAATCCGTGCTTTTCTATAAATATTAAATGTATATAAAGTGAGGACAGGTGAATTTCAATGTAGTGGCCTCACAGAAATCTTACTGAATGAAGCTAATCAGTACAAGTGCTGTACTGCCAGGATAATTATTATGTGGAAATAACAAAAATAGATTTTTGCCGTTGAAGGAGTGACTCACAGTTGGTTGGAAATCAGAGTCCAATAAGATAAATCAGTTATCTGTATCATCATTTACCACCCACTCTCTATGGATTGAACATTGCCATGCCAAATCATGAAAAACATTAGAATAAATGTACCCTTTCAAACATCTGACCATGGCAGTGAAAATATGCATGAAATATTAAAGAAAGATCAGTGGAAAGACAGTATGCAAGAAAATAGACTGGAGAAGATTTATCTTAGTTAGGATACAAAGGGCAAATTTTAATTTACATTTTTAAACAGAACCAGTAAAAGGGAAAAGATACTTTTGACTAAGACTTCATTTAAACTATAGCTGTTGCACTGAAGAATTGCTTGGCAGTAGTGGCCACTGCGTGGTCACTTTCAATACTTCACTAGCAATAATAACATTAGGAAAACCTTAAAGACCATAACAGATTTTTTCTTTCCAAAGCATTTTAATATTTAAGAAATTTAATTTATTTTAATAACATTATTGAACATTAATTAAGAATGTAAGTACCATGCCTGTAAAGTGGAGAAAAGACATCTCATTGGTTCCCAAAATTCACCTACCCCCTCCCCCAAAAGTTACTAAAGGGTGGAGGAAGGGGGTCTATTAGATGTCCTTTAAAAAGTGGAGATCATGCCTAAGCAAAGAAAGCGGAGACGAATATGATTTCTTAAAAGTTAGATGTAAATCTGTAACAATACGAACTAAAATATTTTGAGGAGTGACTCACAAAAGACGTGGAAACTAATATCAAAAGTTCCTCCAAACACAACAGGAGCTGGCAGTCTGCTTGCAAATGGTGGATTCAGCAAATGACCAAGGTGTGAAAGGAGCAGTCGAGGTCAGCAAGCAGAGGCACTGCCTGGACAGCAAATGGGAAGTCCTCCCAGTTTTGAGCCCAAGGAATGGCCTCTAATTGAATTGTTAACAGAAGAGCTTTTAAAACAGATATGAATGAAATTAACAATAGCAAATCACCAGAACGAATGATATTTACTCAAATGTTCTAAATTACTCTGGTATGAAACTTTTGGGTTCAGTCAGCCTGTCAGCCTCGATCACAGAGGAGGTAACTAATTTGACACCAGTCTCAAGAAGAGTTCCAGCAGGGATTAAAAAAATTGCAGGCGACTGAAGTCTGGTTTCTCTACCAGGAAAAATTGAAAGGAAGTTACAACAGATTTAGTGGCAGCGTACAAAAATACGATATACTGCAGGTGTGTTAACACGACCTTTGTAAATTAAAGGCATGCACTGCAAACCCTGGAGATCTTCAAAGGAATGAATAAGCATCTGGAAAAGCATGTGACACAATATAGTGTGCTTGGAGTTTTGAATGGATTTTGAAAGGGTCTTACCAAGGTATGAAAAAAAAAGATAGCTGTAAGTAGCCAATTTTCACACTAAAAAATTTTTATGTTCCTTGTAGTGATCCCTTGGGGGCAGGAGGGGGAGGGCAGTCCTTGTAGAATTTCTGGGGCAGGGCAACTGTGTTCTTCAACAGTCCTCCCTGGAAAAAAGAATTAGTAGGGAGGGCATTGAATTCAGTCATGCCAAAAAATCACTGTCAAAGTGATAACTAAAACTTTTTGGTCCTTTGCGAAAGGATCTTGAGAAACTGGGTAGTACAGTGGCAGACAAAAGTCAGTGTCAGTGCACATAATTCTTACAGGGAAAAATAATCTTGACCATTCATACCTCTAGGTAGCCATGTTTTCTGTGTTTCTTCTATTCAGGAAAATGATTAATGAAGTCTTTGTTGCTCATTTTTCAGAAACATCAGACAAGTACTAGAAGTCCTATAAATTACAAAGGCAAATTTTTGGAGTTTTTTGGAATATTTGACAACAAAACAAAAAGCTTATGCCACTGCAGTATATACAGGAGAGAGACAGAGATATTGATTGTCCTGTAGTGTTCCTGCATGCAGGACTGTTCAATCAATTTAAAAAAAAAAAGATGTGCTAGAAGTAGAAAAGGCATTGAAAAGAGCACTAAGAGTAGCCAGAAGTGTGAAATATCACATTTTTTATTGAGAAGTCTAAATAAAGTATTGCTCTTCGGTCTAGAACACTGAGGAAGCATTTGACAGAGACTCATAAAATCATGAGTGATATGGAAGAGGTGAATGGGAACTGATCATGTCCTCCTTCCTGTAACACAAGAACTAAGGGTATTAAAGAAACTGAACACATAGTAGCATTGAATCAAAGGAGTACTTTTTCATATTTTATTGTAGAAGTGATGATGGATACTGGAAATAGCAAAATGAAATAAATATAAGATAGAATCAGCGAAAATCTTGTAGAATCCATTCATCAGAGGCTACTAAACACAATGGCCTGTGTGGGCTTGGAAGTTGCTTCAAGTCCCTAAATTGCTATGGCTGGAAACTGGAACACTGTGACCATTCTGCGCATGGACTGTCTGTCTGCTAAGTATCTGCTTTTGCACAGTGTTGCAGGTCAACTGCTGGGCTAGATAAAGCTTGGCTTTACCTGTGCCACCATGTTTGTGTCCCTATTCTGCTAAGGTTGAACTTGCTTAACTCCAAGATTTGTTTCCTGCTTTGTGGCATCCACAAAGCAGTTCACTTGGAAATATTCCTTTTCTGTAGGTTTGTGTGAGCTTCTGGCCCAACTGCTAGCACTCGGTTTTCCCTGCTTGATGTGCAAGTTTCTGCGTCCTCAGCCTATGGATCCCTTTTCATATTTGGGTATCAGCATTGTGTTTCCTTTTAAAAATCGCAGTATTTCAGCGAGATTCACAAAATCAATTGATTTTTAAGCCCTGAGTTAACAATGCATGTAAACAGAGGACTAACTTTAAGCATATGCTTAAGTTCTGTGGATCCCAATCACATGCTTAAGTGCTTTGCCAGATAAAAATAGAAGCATGATTTAACAGTAAGCCTGAGTTTCCATTGTGCTATTTTAGTTTTTTGCTGATTTAACTCCAACTAACTCAGCCAGGATACAGGACTTGGTTTGGAGAAGGCAGCTTTGGTCTGAAAACAAGTTATTCCAAACCATAGAGCTGGAAGAAGTTCTCTAGGACCAAAGATTTACAAGAAAGGGTGTGATGGCAGTGTTAGGCTGCTTCTTCTGGATTCATGGTAGGAGTTTGAGTTTCATGCTGGAATTGCACAACACCCAGATACAAGTGGGTGTCTGGCCATACTGACAAAGTTAAAAGAATCCAGATGTGAATGACTTGGCTACGGAAACTTTTGTGCTTCAAATGTGCTAGCCCAATTTTCTGGCAGGAATATTTGGACTTTTTCCGCTGCTGAGATTTTTTTCAGCATGATTTAAAGTGTTGAGCAATGTAGTGATTTGCCTATGGTATAATCTATAGATCTGCCCCTGAAAAGCTAATGACAGGCCATTTCACCTGGATTTCCCTAAAATATAAACAGATCTTAGGAGAGAGAAAGAAAAACTACTGCTCCTGTTTTGAACTGAATTGAATAATCAAGGAACTTCAGCAGTGTTTGAGAGAGGAAGAACAGAATATTGTAAACATTATGCTAGAAAGATGAGATGCTGCACCCACCCCATGTTTGATAGCAGTCCAAAGGCATGTGAATGAGTCAGGAGACTGGATTCTTTAATTTCTAATGTTGAATGCTCTTAAAATCAGGCTGCTGATTCTCTGATTTGTTTGTATTATGGTTCACCTAGCAGTTTGAAAAAGAGACATCAGACTCTTCAAAGAATAATCTAGATTTGTACTGATTGCTTTCAACTGTACATGCATAACTGCCCTAGAATTTGAAAGACTCCTGACTTGAAATTGTTGAGAACTCTTAGAGTCATGTTATTGAATATATTTTTTTTTGTTCTGAATTGGTTATTTAATAGGAAAAGAAGAAGGCATGAGAAGTCCCTCAAATCATTTGAAGGAAGGATTAGTTCTTCTCCAGTGAAACCTGTGGTCTGTGACCCCTAGGACACCTTTAGTGAACATTAGGGGAAGAATTGCAGTAGAAGTTTCATTGCACTCTGAAGGTAAGGGAACTGCTGGATCAGGACAGCAGGTGAAAATACAGAGGTACCTAAAGGATGATGTCCTGGTTTGAATCTGAATTGCTGAACTGCCTCATGTCTAAAAGTTCTTATATTCAGAAAGACTAACTGAGACAGCGTCCTTTTACGCCTCACAGTCATATGACAATGATCAAAACTCATGTCAGAAAAAAGAAAATTAATTGAACACAAAGTAATATTTGTAATGCTATGCAAGAATGTGGGTTTTTTAGTTTTTTGCCTCTAGCTCTAATGTAACCCTCGAAGGTCAATGATGACTAATTCTTGTGTATTCCTCTAGTCTAAAAATATAAATGTTATCTTATAGAAAAATTAAAGGAATTTCTATATCTTTGAGTTGCACGAGTGGCTTACCCACTCACATTTGTGCAGAAGTCTTTCAGGACTGGTAAGGTTAGTTTCCTTTCTGGGCTGGGCAAATGAAAACTAATGCCAGATTGTGTAGGCAGCTCTGGATTGATATGAGTGAAACATCAAAACTCATCAATATCTGCAGGTATTTGCCTGACAGCAGTAGAAAACAACATGGCTAAAGCCCTAGGTTGCTGGGATAAATATTTTTGCCAGCCCATATGGGAAGGGAGGTAGATCACAGGATGTGTTGAGTCCAGAGGTAGCAAGAGTCACCTGCATGGAGATGCATGAAAGCTTTGTCTTTCCATTCTCTCAGAAGAATGATGAAATAGTGTATTTCACTGTGGTAATAAAGCCAGACTAGTTTTGAAATTGCTGTCTGATATCTTCTGTAAATAAGATTGCAGCAGATGGCCTCACTGCTCCCCAGTCCCAATCAGAAATATGAATTGTTCCTAAACACTGAAGGAAATGTTAGGAAAAAAGCAGTGCAGACTCTGTATGCCAGTGTGAAATGGGTGTAGAGATACAATGGCTAAAAGCAGAGGTGTATGACTTGCCTTTAATGGGTACCTTTCCTGAATATATTACATAGTCTTCAAGGCTTATCTTGAAGTTCTGTGCACAAATAGGGATGTGCTCTGTGTCTGAATGTAGCAGAGGCCAGCCTGGGTCACAGGAAATCTCGTTCACTGGAACCCCAATTTGGTTTTAGGAATATGGAGCTCCATTCCTCATTTTGTTATAAAGTTCTTCCATGTCTTTCAGCTAATTCTGCTGGTTTACAAGCAGGTACTCATGCATAATACCATAGGCTAAAATATTTGTGCATGTGAAAATACATAAGGAGGTGTGCTCTCCTACTCTTGTAGAGGACTTATGCCACCACTCTGGTGGTGGGACTGGGATCTCAGCCATAGAAAAGTGTTCTCCTGGAAACAGCAAACAAACAGTGGGTTGGCCCCTCCTGCTGCAGCAATACCTTGTCCTGGTGCAAGGTACTGTTTCATGTGAACAGTTACATCTCCCAAAACACTTACATGCATGTGCACATGCTCTCTCTGGGTTTTTACCACTTGACAATAAAAGAGGAATCCTTTTCAGGTGTGAAACCTCCCTATGCCCACATCTGGTTTGCTGTGTACCTCACTGGGAGTGATATGGGTGCACAGATAATGGCTTCTTTCACACTGTAGTTGTCCAGCTTCGATTTACTGTTCCTTTTCCCTGGTACTGAATTGCCTGCTAATGCTGATATAACCTCTGTTTCACTCCCTCTCCATCCTCAATGTAAATTGACTTGCCACAACCTGCTACTCTCATGAAAGCACAAAGCCTCAGAAGATAATTTGTTGCTGGTGCTGATAGCATCTGTTTATTCTAATGCAGCAGCTAGTCGGGCCGTGCTAGCCTGCAAATGAGGAGAAAATGACCTTCAGTAGAATCGCAATTTTAACAATTGTGGAACAGCATCTCCCTTGGCAGCTGGCTCCTGGTAATCTGAAGTCCATGTTTTTCTGGGGTCAGCACTTGAAAGCAGCGCAGAGCAGGTCTGCCATCAGTGAGACAGAAAGTAACCTACAGCTTTTTAGAGAGTAAGGAAATATGGGAATACTCACAGTAGAATTGTGGCCTGAAAAGAAGTGCTGTGCACCAGATACCTTCAGGATGCTTGGATTCCTTGTTTTCATAACCATGAAAACTGCTTCTGCTTCTTTTTCCACAAATGTCCAATTGAGTTCAATGCTGGTGCTCCATGGAAGGTCTGATTAGGACACTGTCACTTGGAAAATCAGATAAATAAATCATAGAGTTTAAGCTAGATAATCTATAATAGTTCAATTGGTTGATTGGTTGTGATAGAATTGACAGTAGTGGCATAAAAAGAGCCTTCTTTGTTTCTTATGAATAAACAGAAGATTAATGTTTTCTCCGGATAATGGACTAATTTTCACTTCATTAGAACTTGGGGGTATGTTAACAATCAGGTCCTAAAGTTACATATGCAAATCACTGTGTTTTTCTAACTCCAGATCCTAGAAGTACAAAGCTGAAAAGGAACTCCCTAGATTTTTATTTTTATCTTTAATAAGAAACACAGTGGAAGTTCTAGAGGCTAAATAAATCTAAATTTAGATCAATATATTAAATAGATTGCTATGATCATTAATAATTAACATTAATGTTAATTCAAGGAAATTCAGGGATATATAAGGAATACATATGGAATTACATATTAAAGAAATGTATCACATGAAGAGGCACCTAGTATTGATTTTTGGAAACTAACTTTGGTCAGCTTCAGTGAGATTTAAAAACAAGATCTGTCTGGCTGATTACTATACTAATATTGATGTAAGAAGTTCCTGTAAGCCTTTAACCCGCTCTGATATATATTCTATCATAAACTTAAATGGTACGGTATCAAATAAAAAAATAGCAGATGGATTCCAACTGTTTCAATTACAGATTTCAAAATGGGATTTGTAAATAGATTTAAAGTGCAAACATATCAAATAGCTGAGTTACTAGTGGGATCCATTTGTTATATTGAGTTGCTTAATGGCATGATAGTGACTGTGAGAAGGGGTGAATATCACACTGCTGATGTTAGCAGATGACAGAAAGACTAGTTCAGCATATTGGATCTGTTCTAGTTCATTCACTGGATCTGATCTAGTTCATTCACTGGAATGGAAATAACAAATAATTTTTCTCTTCAGGATGTTACAGGTAAAGGAAATTAAAATCTGAGATCTGTGTACCAGATGGAATAGACTGAGCTGAGAAACAGGAATCTGGAAAAGGATTGAGGATTTGAAGGCATAATTGGCTGAGTGTCATCTCTCACTCCAGTGCTGTGGCCAAAGGGTCTAAAACAATCCTTGGATCCTTTCTAACGCCTATTTGATATTCCCTGTCTATATACCCAGGGATCAATTTACTGCTGTGTTTGGCATTGGTGCAACTGCTTTGGGAACACTCCATCCAGCTGTGGTACCCACAATTAAAGAAGGATGTTGAAAAACTGGCCGTCTTTCAGAGAGGAGCCACAAGAATGACTGAAGGATTGGCAAACACGCCTTACAGTGCAGTCCATCTCCTTAGTTTACCAAACAACAAGTCAAGAAAAGTTTGGTTTTCAAGTATGCTATATAAGGAAGAGAAATTCAGAAACAGAAGCTTCTTTGGGCAATAGTACAGTAAGAACTGGTAGTTAGAAGTTGGATGAGTTCATACTACATGTAAGTCTACAACATTTAACAGCAGAAACCATTCTTGGAGCAAAAGTCAGGGCTATGGTTTATTCCATCATTTGCAGTAGAGACTGGATGCTTTTGCCATCAGTTACACTCTGGTTCATACAGGATATTCCTTCAAAGCAGCCTTGTTGCTGGCATCCTTTCAGAAATCAAACCTCTCAACCTATCTGACCATGGCTGTCCTCTGGCTCTGTTAATTTATAGATCCGAGTCCTCACTTCATTCTTCAGTTTCACTGTAGGTTTGGATAGGAAAAGCAAGAATTTGTGGAAAAAATTGTATGTGAAATTTTGATTGATCCTATGAAAATCTTAGGTACTAGATGTTATTTTCAAAACCATTTCTCCTTATTTACAGTTCCCATATCAGCATGCAGCCTTAGCCATCAGCGTGCTTGTAGCGAGCGTGGGTAGAGCCCTTCTCAAATCTTCGTTCTCAAAGCCTAGCCATGAAATGAATGAATTGGCACGTAGCCACTGGCAGGGGATAGGACAGCAGGTTTTGAATGAACAGTTAGAGACAGGCTCCTTTTCTCAAAGGCTTGAAGTCATAGTCTGCCAGAAGGATCCTCCAATATTTGTGGAATGAGGGAGAGGAGGGAAGAGAAGAACCATCTCTCTGGTAGGTGCCAGGTCCTAACCCTGATGTTCCCTCTAACAAAGCCTGACCTTGCAGTTTTGACTGTCAGTCAGTCTGTGTGGTGCCCTGTGGCCTTGGCTGCTATTCTGCCTTCCTCTCTAAAGAGAGATGTTTTTTCCCAGGCAGCAAAAAAGCACATTAGCAACGGCACAGTGAGAAATTCTACCTTTCTACTGCCCACACTGTGCCCTGTGAGAAAGAAGTCTGCCTGAAATCTTGCTCTTAAAACCAGAAATGGGCATGGCACATTTTGGTGTTCACTGAATTGGGATTGAATCCAAATATTCTTTGAATGCAATCAAACCTCAAGTTTGGAGGATGTCTGAGCCTTGGATCTGGGTTCTTGACATGTTAGAAATATTACTGTCTGGCCTGCTTCTCTAGGAGCACTCAAAACCCTTCAAATCCAACCGGATCTGTGGCTTTTTCCACTTTACTTCTGGGCTACTTTGATTTCTGAGCCTTGAGTTTACCAAATAGAGGCCACTTTTCTTCCTTCTACAGGAAAGTATTGTCACCAGGATGATCTGAAACAAGGAAATTTTGCTGACTTGATCTGAAATGTTTTCTTTCATGGGGGATTTTGTTTACTTCTATGTCTGTATGCATTCTCCAGAAGCACCTTTCTAAGACTCAGACTCTGCTATGACTGAAGTTGACTCTGCACTCTTAGTTTTCACCATCTTTTAAAGTCCAAATCCAGAAGCTTTGCAGTGCAGTGAGGAAATGTTTTTTACCAACATAAGGTGTGTATGAATGTGGTAGATAGAGATGTAATTCCTTAGTTCATCTGAAGGCATTTGTGGTATGAATATTTTAGCTATCAGCCGTTTATAGGCATTCAAAATAGGTGATGATTGCAGTTGACCTATTTGTGGAGCAATGGTAGAAATATAATTAATAATACCTTTTAAGATATATCCTGTTTTTTAAAGAAGTGACTTTAGTTTGGATCAGTTGAAGACCTCTGGAACAACTTAAAGATAAAACTGAAAAGATATTTTCCCTTCTTCAGTATACTATCAATATTGTATCTCCCTAGTTAAGCAAAAGATTGCTGTTGAAAATAACTTTGTGAAGATCCCACCAAAGCAAAAATAATGCTGAAATGCATCATGTTAATTCTTACAAGACAAGCATTCTTACTGGAGCTATTCTGGAAGGGCATTTCAGCAGGAACAAGAAGATTAGATGCTGAAGAATAAAAACAATTGTTTCTGTTTTCTTGATGTTACAAGTTTTATTTTTTTGTAAAATAAACACATTGACTGATGAAGGCCATGATTTTATAAATGTCAGAATAAAGTGATGTGTTAACTTGGGATTTCCAGATTTTCAAAAACCAATACCTTTCATACTTGTATTTCTCTAGGTTTCCAGAAAAAAATAGATGAATGAGACTGCATGTGTTGTCTGGGATAATGTGTCTATCAGGACTCCTGTATTCTCCCTCAAAAGAGGCCCTTCATGGTAAATGTTACCTCTTCACCCAAAGTCTCTTTGCATGTGAGCTTTCCAGCTCTAAGCTATTCTGTTTGTGTTCAGAGAGAAAAGGGTAAATCATCATCTTAATTAAGATCAGTGTGTGATACCTCTGATATTCTTCTAGCTATTCTCAGCTGGTGAATAAAGAGTTAAAAATAGGATATAGACTGTCCTCTTCTGTAGTCTTTACTGATAGCCCAGTTTACAGAAAGGTTCTATAAACATTCTCAGTGATAGTGTGCTTTGATTAATATTCACATATCTATCCAGATTTTTTCTTTTAAAGGCTAAGTTGAATGCAGACCACAAAATCAATTGAACTGTGTTTGTCCAGTACATCATTCGGAAGTTATACCTTCAATCACACTGGAATTTTTTTCAGCCTAACTCCAAGTTGATCAATCTTCATATTTTAATAGGTTTGTGTTTAAAGCACATCGGTGGAAATAAATCCATTTCTCAGACTCTGACTAGAACAGTAGTTGAAAGTCAGGGTCAGAAACTTAAAAGAGAGAGGAAAGAGGGAACTGGGTTCCACCTCAGTGCAGCATTTTCTCCCATAACTTATATGAGTTTCACTGCAGGCCCCAAGGGAAAGAAATTTCTACTTGGCCTACAGGAGGGAGTATTGAGGTATTGGGAGAGGCAGGGTGAGAAAGCAGCTATGTTGCTTAGGTAGTTGTTCTTAGAAAAACTTCATTGGCAAACTAGCACAATAATTTTGCAAAAGCAAAAAGTCTTGCCCAAGAAGGGGAATTTTGCTGACAAGGTGTTAAGAGAAGAAATATCTGTTCTCTAAAGGGATTTAGCATTTTGCTGTGTAGCTCTTTCATACCAGACTAACTTTCAAAGTAAATCCAATTCTTCTGCCAACACACTTTTTAAAGGTGCAACACAGCTCTATTTTCAGAATTTCTTCTTGTTTGAAATATGTTGAATTTATTGGTTTTTACTGGCTTAAAGTGAGAGGCTGGGCTTTGGGATCTGTAAAAAGAGTGCTAACATGACTCCATAACTCCTATATAGGAATCAACCGTGGACAGAAGTTTCTAACATCAGGTTATGTGTGGCTTCCTCCAGGATTGGAAGAGAGAACACACAGGCTCCTTAATGCTGCTTGGAGGCTGATCTCTACCCTCCTCCCTCCATGTCAGTGCCATAGTCAGTGGGCAACACTGAGCACCCCATAGTCTTCCTTCTAGTGCTTCAACTGGATCACTGGCACCAGTTTTTTAAGGTATGTTGTGGCAGTGCTAAAAAATACTGTTATAGGATTACCAAAGTGCTTGGATTCAGCTTATTGGTGTGGCCTTTCATCAGGTTTGGAATGGGAACAGAAAATGATTTTGACCCATATTTATTCTGGATTCTCAGTCACCATTCAGAGGCTGCCCTGTGGATGCAAGCATCTTTTTCACTGGGGGAGGGTGGGGGGGGGAAGAGTGAAGAAAAGGATGGTTTTTGTATTTAACTTGTATCAGCATGGGAGCACTTTTGGTTAGTCCCCCATCAAGGTACACTAAATAGGGACACCTCACAAGTTGATGTAAAGGCTGTTTTTTATGACCTGAATGCAAAACCTTCATTAGTTTCAACCTGCTTCTGGTAACATGTGTCTAATGCTAAATTATGTCTTTCATGTGGTTTGTGTATTATGCACTAACCTCAGATTGCTTTCATGTGTTCAACTTTCAGGAGTTCAAGAGTTTTGCAGGAAGAGCAGCAAAATGTGTTTTTGTCAATCTCTTTAGTTTTTGGGCCAAGCTGGGTTTCTAATGGGCAATTGGAACAGCAGTGAGTGCCTGGAACAGCAGGTGTGAGCAGCCTGCGTGGTGCATGAGCATGGGAGGTGACTACCAGAGATCCTATTTGGGAAGAACTGTAACGGCACAGGTTGAAGGCTAGAACAACCCAGTGACAAGCAGACCAGGATGGATTGGGAAAAAACACTACAAAGTCCTTATTTTCTTCAGCAGCTCTGTTTCTAGAGATTTAGATGTGAGGATAGACCTCTCAATGGTTTATGCTGAGCAATGCTGTGTCTCAAGAGGGGACTGCACTGGCCGCTCTAGAGGTACTGGGCTCGCTTCTTGCTGTCTGAGCCTGACTCTGATTTTTAAACTAAAACTAGTATTGGATTACTTGAGAAATGTCTTGGATGAGTGACCCCCCTACAGCTCGTTATTGAGATAGGATTATTACCAGCATGGCAATAGTCATGGAGACTTTTAGTCATGGAGACTTTGTGCTTGTTGTGGAGTCATGTGGATTTCCTAATCTCCTGCTTTTAAAGCCAAGTATCCACATTCCCTGATTCTACCTGGGCCCAAAGTGGTCTTCCAGAGAGTACCCATGAGAAGGGTGAAGTGAGCAGTTACAGAGGGTTGTATTAATGCACAGAGAGGAAAGAGCAAGGAGACTGTGCTGTGGTGAGGCAGTGCGGGGGTTACAGCAAGGCTGGGGAGAGGAGCAGAGACGCAGCAGTGTGCTGGGGCTGCTTCTCCCAGACTGTCCGTGGCCAAGGGCTGTCACTGTGATGGATGCCATAGCATGGGCTGGCAGACAGTGTCTTCTTTATGGGGTGTCTCCCTTTTCCTCTGCACAAAACAGGAGTCCAAGGAGCAAGGCAGTGGGAAACCCCAAACCTCCCCAACTGCAGCACCCTCTTTGCTCCTCCATGCCACAAGCCCTCCCTGAAGGAAGAGGTGGGACAGATCCTTCTTTCTCTTCCTGAGTGGGATGATCTCAACATGAGTCACTTGCAGCAGAATACAGACCCTGTTTCTTTGGAAACAGCACCCAACTAGCAGCTGCACAGCTCAGCATGGCTCTGACGCAGCTCCTGGAACAGGGCAGGGCACCTTCTGAACTGAAGCCTCCAAGGGCAAGGCTTGAGCATGCTCTAATTTAGTGAATGGTCTTGCCTGATAATAGGATATGATGACCAGAAAAGGGTGGGCATACTGTGAATCCATTTCGCTTGTTTTCGTGTCCTCAAACTGTTGGCTTCTGACCCTACAGGGAAAGCCACAGGAACAGTGAGGTCTCTACCGGAGATATTAGCTGTAGCACAAAGGGAGATCTTGGTTCATTGATCATTTCATGATCTTGCTTTGTGTCTCAGTAGGGTTTCTCAGTGGTCAAAGATTATTCCTTGAAATGTTCATTTGAATCTCAGCCGTTTTGCTGTGGGAAGCTGCCTTGATCTTGCTTGAGTCTTCTTCCATGTTCTTAATTTTAAATGTATCCCATGAGATTCTCAAACCCCCCCTAGACCAACACCTTCTGTTCCTCACGGAGTGGTCTACCCTTCCCTTGACTCCTTGGAAAACACTGCCCCAAAGCCATTTGCTTGGGCTGAGTGACATGCTGGGCAGTTAATGAACCAGCACAGCTGTGTCGAAGCATCCCAGCAATGAATACAGGCTAAAATAGAAGCCACAAGCAGGAAGCATGCAAACCCTTCTTGTGCCAGAGATGAAATCCAGGGAATGCTGGGCTGGATTGCTGGCTTTTCACGCCTCTCACTAAATAAATCCTAGTCTGCAGTCCACTCGTCCGCTCTGTCCAAGCTGGTGGCTTCTTAAAAGCTTTATGCAGGCATTTCCAATGGGGCACCTTCCAGTAACAACAGAAAACCTCATGCATCACCTTGAAGGTAGACACATGTAATTAGGCTGGTTTTTTGGGAGGTTGGTTTGTTACAGGCAAATGGCCCATCATA
Source organism: Empidonax traillii (assembly GCF_003031625.1). Taxonomy (NCBI): domain Eukaryota; kingdom Metazoa; phylum Chordata; class Aves; order Passeriformes; family Tyrannidae; genus Empidonax; species Empidonax traillii. The sequence goes on from NW_020955331.1 coordinate 1,162,647, forward strand.
GAGTTTAAATGGCCAGCTTGCCCAGTTTTTAACCTCACAAAGATTCTGTTACAGTTAATCCTTTCCTGATGGTCCCTGCACCCTGTTCCAAGTAACTTAAATGATACAGCTCAAGTCTATTTAAAAGGAGGGGTGGAGTACTTGTTCCACTTATTCAGGCAAGGGAACAAACCCAGGACAGTGAAAAGGTTTCAACTAAGATTGGATGATACTCTAAATATGAAGATATTTGGTTTGTTTAATGATCCAAATGTGGTGAATGGAGGAAAGTTGTGTAGTTTTTAATCAACATTTTTGCAATGTAGAAGTGGGAGTAGCAGTTACTAATGTAGCCAGTTCTCATAATTTTATCCTGCATTTTGCTGTAATGCTATTTCAAAAAAAGTTGTCTAAGAAATTCAGTTCTCATAAAAAACAACCATTCAAACAAAAAACCCCAAACAATGCTAAATGTGTTTCTAGCCTTTACTCTTTTGTAGAATATGACCCCAAAGTAAAACAAACATACCTCACCAAATCTTATGGATCCCGAGTCAACCCCTGTACACTCATATTCCATTCTGCATTTCACTTTTTTGTTGCTGGCATTTCTGCAGTTATAAGTCAAGGGATGCCATGAAGCAACGATTTGATCTTCCTTGCCTGGGCTTGCCCCACAAAAGCCTATTAGTAATAAATATTTCCCCTAGTGACTGGAGTGTAAGTAATGGCATTCTTTGCCCAAAGATCAACCCCAAAAAATCACTCTCTGTCCTCGTTTGGAAAGAGCTGTTGGGAAGAAAGGTACAAGTGATTCTTTCCTCTGCTCTTTATGTCAGATAGAGTTCACCTGGACACCAAGAACCAGATAGACTTAGCAGGACCCAGGCAATCTCTGGTTCCTGATGTCTGACTCTGTTCTTCTGGTGAAGCCCATGTCTGAGTCTGTGCTTAAACCACCCTCTCCTCCCCCTCCTATAAGGAAGTACATGGTGCCTTTCCCTCCTCTGACCCAGCAGCCCAGGCCAGCTGTGCACAGATACACCATCCCAGCAGCAGCAAGTCCAAGCTCACTCCTTGTAAGCAAGGACTGATGCCTTGGGCCCGAGCCTGGCAATCAGCCACCAATACAGAGAGCTGTGAAGGACATCAGATGCTGTACTTAAGGCCTCCATGGCTTGGATCCCTGCTTTCACCAGCGCCACTGCTCCAGCATTGAACTGGAGAGCCTTCCATGGAGACAATACTGCAGGGTAAGCCCAGGCACTCCCTCCTTCACTGCCCGTAGAAGGTGAGTGTCACTGGTGATCCTATGAGTAAAGAATGAGTCTTCTTTTCTAGCACTCCTTTTTTTCTTCCTTCTTTTGTTTGCAAATATAAGTATTAGAGGGTGGGGTGACTTGGAAATGCACCGCTTCATCTGTATTTTTAACTAAGTGCTTTATATTTTAGGCTTCCCTGTAAAATATGATAGATTTCTTCAATAATAATTACGGAGGGGGTGGGAAGCTTTATCCAAGTTGCATAAGACTAGCTTTATCCAGGCAATGTGGTTTTATAAGAGCTTAAATGTGATTATCTAGGAAAGACCACAAGCTTTTGTTTAGTGATAAGAAGGGTCAAAAAAAATTAAAGGAAACACAAACCATAAACCCTTTCTGAAGACTGTTTTGTTCCACCACAGTACACTAGTGAGTCTCACTGGAATCAGTGTGTGGTTCTCTTATCTTGTGGTGGGAAGAAAGGCAGTCCCTGTGCAAAGCAGTCAACTGCCTGAGTCTTTGAGTCAAGTGATGGAAAACAAGGATCGTGATTTTCAGAATCTCTGTCCATAATCCATCCTTAAATGTTTCCATTGCTCTGTGCAGTTTGAATTCCCTTAATTGCATGATGGCTTTACAGTTTAACATTTCAGATATAATTACCTCTATTATCGAAAACAAAGGAGACACGTGCCAGTCTGAAAGAGTAAAGACATAGCCTCAAGGAAAGGGATTAGTTCATGTTGTCTTTTCCCCTCACATGCACATGCAGATATTTCTGTGCAAATCCCTATATACCTACTTGTCAGTGCATTCGTTGCCCCTTGACTTCAGGGCTGCTTCTCTTCATGCCTCTGTGAAGGCTCCCAGTGGTTGAAAATTCCTTTCATTGATTAAGTTCATAGTCATCAGAATAGACCCAGGTACTAAAAGGGGTCTAGCTGTTTGAACTTTGATATATGTGGCAAGACTAGAATAAGCTGTTTAACAGTGCTTTCCATGATCTGGACAACTGGAAACCTAATGGGCATCAGGCAAGAGCACCAGGGCACTCAGTGAAATCATTGTACCTGGTTCATAGAGCTTAGAGTTCTTCACGTGAATGCTGACTGTGCAAGACATCTCATTCGTTAAATCCTCTCTTTGGAGTCCTTTTTGTGTTTAGGACTGGCAACTTGTCTGCAGGCTCTTCCAGACATCACTTGCTCTCTCACTGGGAATATCTTCAGAGCTACTACTGCAACTTGGCTGTTCAAGGAATTGACTGCAAATAGATGCAGGACTTGACTCGAAATTTCTGTTTGTATTTAGACATTCTTATGAAAACTATTCGCTGACCATCATTTAATCCCAAACTATTTCAGTCCACTCCCAAATATAAACATGATGATTGATGCCCTTTGCTACACATGGACATCACTAGGATTGGACCATGAGTAGTGAAAATTAATTAAAAAAAAAAAAAGGAAAAGAGATTATGGTGTCTTGGAATGTGTTAGATACAGATTTGGGGCTTTCTTAACTCCTTTTAAGGTAAGCAGTGCTGGTAAAACTGAACACTATTGAGACAAAGGGCAGTGAGATGTGTTTGCGTGTCTGCGTATATGTGTATGTAGACACATAGTCAGCTTTGGCAAATGACACTGGAGAATTAGATCCTTTATAGCAGGGTGGTAGCTTTTCTCATATCAGCCTCAGTCATCTCTCTGTGCCCTGTGCCAGGAATAAAAGGTTGTGATGATGTTCAGCGTCACACAAGCAGTTACCTGATGGTCCTGTTGTGTACACACTGCGGATGTTGCCCTGGAGACGGTGCAACAGCAAGGGCAGTGTGCCTGTGTTCATCCAGATGTTGAGAGAGTTGCTCAGAGAAGCCCATCCATCAGGCTGGTTAACTGGGAGCTTCATCAGCACCAGCCCTCCTTGCTGTGTGGCTCCTCGCTGTCTCTGCAGAGCTCTAAGAGGGGAACAGCAGTTACCAAAACACACCAGGAGCAGAGGAGAGCTGGGGTTTGGGCACTGGTTTTTGCAAGCAACTACATGTGGCTGTGCAAGACATCCAGGAGTGAGGCCACTAAATCCCCACAGGGATCTAGACTCTTTTGCCTATTTGTAGCCCCGTGCCCTGCTTACCAAGGTGATGTCAGGGGGCTGCCTTGGTACAGCATGTGGTTCTCCAGTGGGGATTTATCCCACCAAGTGTGGATGTGGCAACACCTACACCTGAGCTGTCTATACACCCTTTCTAACAAGCAAAGAGTAAGAGATGTGTCTAGGGCCTGAGTCGCTTTAACCTGACAGTCCAAACAAGCCTGGCTAATATCCCCTAAAAATATGCCTGTTTTTTTCTACCACCTGTGACATGAGCTTAAAGTGCTCAAGTTGGATGGAGATACCTGTACTATAAGGCAAAACAAATCCCTCTCCCTGTTTTTGTGTTGTCTGTGGCCATGTAAGCACCAACAGATGAGAAAGCTGATTTGTTCTGTATTTGTCTCCATCTTACAGGTCTTCTGCTGTTTCTGATGTTGAGAAAGGAACACCCAGCTATCAAGGCAGTGCCCTCCCTTGAATTTTTATATCTCCTCCTTTGTCTTATAATGAACTATACACCTGGAGGTGTGCCTCAATGGTCAGTGCAACCAGCTGGGCACAGTGCTGAGCAGATTGTATCTCCTCTGTCTCGGATGTCAGACCCTACTAGGAGCTACAATCAGTTACACACAAAGTCCCCAAGTATCTTGGTGTCTCCATAATACTACCTATTGCACTGGGGGTAACAAGAAAGCCAAAGCTTTTCTTTGCCCCTTAACAAAGAAAAGCCCACAGCACCAGGCTTCACAAAGGGGAATTTTCAAGTGACTTTTAAGTGTGTGGCCAGGGGCCTGCTAGCTGTTCTCCAGCTCTGTTCTGCTTCCAGACCCTGGTGACAGACACGGCATTCAGCAGAAGCTGTACCAGCCAGTCCATCAGAGCAGGGCATGGATACAAGAAGTCATCAAGGATGAGGAACTGGCTTTAGACAGTATGTTCACACCCATCTGAAACCTGTCCACTGTCTGAGATACTTAGCCATTTTCTGAGCTTCTCATTATTGTGTTATGCTGTTTCTCCATTGTGTTTGTATAAAGCATAAGCCTTTGGGGTAGAACTTTTCTGCCTTTGACACTCCCAACTCATTCCTGCAAACTTATATTTGTTGTTGTTGTTGTTGCTGCTGCTGTTGAGTAACCAGTAATAAATAATGTTTTGGTCAAGACTCTTGCAATGTGTGGCTGAACCTCAAAGCGTCTCTGAATTGTCTGTACCATGAGTACTAGTGCTCCTGATTTAGGATTAGGTGAAGCATGGTGAAGGCATCTTAGGGCATCTTTGAGTGAGACCAAAAAAACCAAAAATTTGTGCTGTATTTTATTGAGGGGGATGTAACATTCTCTACCAGAAATTCTGAGCACATGGGTGTAGACAAATAATAAAGTTTTAAACAGACTAAAAGAAAATTACTCAATCATACAGAAAATGTGTAGGAAAGGGAATTTCTGGCCTGTGCCTCTTGTTTCAGGCTAGAGTTGAACAAACATCTTCCTTCTAGAGACAAAGTGTTTCTGTAAGTGGCAGAACAAAAATAATGTAGAAAAAAAAAATCTAGCCCTTTAATTTTAAAAATACTGCCTCCTTTCAAAGTAAGATTTATATGCAAGAAGACAATCTCTCTTACAGAGTTTTTCCTGTCATTTGGAGTCCACTTGCTGGAAACAAGCACACGATTTAAAAAGAATTGGAAGAGCAGCTTGGACACAGAGAAAGGAATGACCTGGAGTCTTAAAAAACAGGCAAGCTTTTCAGTAGCTTGGAGCTTGGAACAAGAAGCTAAAAGTTATGTAACGCCAGTAAAGTTTGGGGCATTCTTGCTACCTAAAAAAATAACCATTCTTGGCTTCTCACATTAGTATTAGGGATTACGTTAACTGTTTTGTGGGGAAGCTGGATGAAATCTGCAGCTGTGGTGGTGAGTTTTCCTGAATGTGTAAAGGGTTGGGATGAGTGAGTGCTTAGGTTATTTGAGGGCTGGTTTTCCTGAGCCCTCTTTGTCTGGGATCCAGACAAGCCTTCCTGTGGAGAAACACTGGCCTATTTCTTCAGTGCAAGACAAACAACAGACCAGGTCCTGCACTAGCAGGACAGTGGAAGTAGTGAACTTTTTCCATTTAATGCTACAAGCATGCAGTGGCTTCTGGAGTTACCTAAGCAGAGATAGCTCAGCTCCTTTCTTGATCTCCCTCTCATTCCTTTGTTGTATTAAGACAGTTTTGGTTTTTGCAAAATTCTAAGAAATTGTGTGGGGGTTTCTTGCAAGGAAAAAGTTTGATTTTGCTTTTATACTATAGCTCCTGAGAATTAAGGATGTCTTGCTCAGAGCTGAGGATGCACATGTACACCTCCAATGTGGAAACCATGGGTACCATCAGCTGTATTCAAGGACACAACTTCATCTTCAGGGTGAGTGGAAAGTATGTGGGAAAACAAAACTAAACAAAAACCTAAAAAAATTGTCCTCCCCTTGCCCCCCACCTCAAAAAAAAACCCAAAAAACAAACCAACAATTAATAAAACCCAACCAAAAACTAACCAACCAACCAAAGAGAGGCATGTGTGCTTCATTTAAAACAAACAAGCCCATATTTTAAAAGAAAAAAGTATATCTCTTTGAAACAGAATAGAAAACAAGGACTGGTTTGTTATGCAATATGGCACCCCAGCAATGCATGCAATGACTTCACTGCTTTGGTGAGCTGGCAAGGTCTCAGTTGTGCTCCAAGGAGCATTTTGCTGTGTCCTTTAGGAAGCACTGTCTAGGAAGCAGGGAAAGGGATGCAGAAGATGTTTTGTGACACTTTTGAAACTGGTGATTTATGGCTGTAAATTGAGCTGCTTTTTGCAACTTCTTCTAAGTTGCTTAAGAAACCCCAAAATCCCATAATACCACCTACTACAATGGCTCTCCTTCTGATCTGCCACAGATGTCCTGCACAGGGGCAAAACCAGATGGAGACTACCTTTAGTAGCTTTTGGCTTTATTTGTACTTTTGAGTTTTCTTCTTTATGTTATTCGAATGGGATTGTCTTTTCACCTCCTGTCCCTTTTATACCCTTGCGACAGTTTAAAGGGGCCCACAATCTGTCTACTTAAGGGCATGTGTGTGCATAGAACCCATCTATTTTACTGATGACTATATGCACTGTTACATATACGTTTATTAATTGTATCACATGTCTAGTTTTCTCTGTGTGAAAAGCATAGAGGTACCTATCAACAGATATAAATGCCTACTAAAATGCTATGATGTGGTAGGAGGGCTCTTAGGAGGAGATGTGTGGGAAGTACTCTTTGTTATGGCTTTACTAACCTTAACTAGCCCAATTGTGATGATCCCAAGCTGAAGAAACCTTTGTACCACACAGTATTTTCCAGTTAATTATATATATTTGTACATCTGGGCGTGTGTGTGTGTGGACAAGTGAGATCATCCATTCCTGTGAGACTTTTTTTATCCTATCCAGAACATTTTTCCTCTCACTAGCTCCTTTTCAGGAGCTCAACAACAACAATAAGGCCAAGAGCCTTCCCTCTCATCTGGTGTCTGCAGTCCAGTGTCTGCTCTGGGGTGTGGGCTCTGGGCACTCCAGTGGTGTCAACTCCAAAGATTGGTCCAGCTTGAGTCTGCTGCATTTCCAAGCTCAGATAACATGGGAAGTTTTCAGGCCAGCTGGCTGCTGGCTGGGTTCTTGACAGAACTGGGAAATGGGAACCAGGAAAACAAATATTTTTTGTTCTTTTTTTTTTTTTTTCTTTTTGTGTGTTTGAATATGAAGGGAAAATGTCAAAGTAAAACTCTAGATTTTGAGCCACCTGGCATCCCTTAATGGTGTGTAATCAAGGGGCTAGCTCACCTTTAATTCAAACAGATTTGTTCTATAGTTGTGTTTGAAAAATTCTATTTTAATGCTTGCTTAGAAATTTTGGAGTTTGCTTTGGTTGATTTTTATAAAGATGGGTTGGTTTGAGTATGGTTTTTTATATTTGAAAATGGCATTATTATTTTTTCCTTCCCGTATTTTCTTGGATCAGAAGGTTCACTGAGATGCCAAACTATGGCTGGCTACAGCTTCAGTACATCTTGTAATAATGCAGGCCATGACATGCCAGACTGATGGAGCATGGTATGTACAGTCCAGGAAAGATGTGACAGATTAACACTGCTGATAATGTTCACCACTCCGGATCTTCTACTAAAATCCCCTTCTTCCAGGTAGTTTAACTCTTGAGACACGGATACAGTGAGTACCTAAAGAAAACAGATGCTTAGGGACAACCATAGGAGAGGTAGACAGAGTATTTTGTGCTCCATCAAAACAATATTTCTTAATTGTAGAGCTGGGCAACAGTAGAAATGTGAGTCACTCTTTACTAGCAAGGGAACCATTATTTCTGTTCAATTTCTGTGTAATTTCAAGCACTGTGCTGGCTGGGATCTGCATCCTGCCCATGCTTCCACGAGGAGTATGAGGATTGCTCAGCAGTGCCCACCACAACATGCTCCTGTTCAACATAAGGTGTGGCAGCTCCAAAATACATCCCTCTGACCTTGGTCAGAAATGGCATTCATAGTATTCCCACTCTTCCTATCTCTCACCTTGCACACCTAGAAAACACAAAGTTGTATAATGCCTTCAAAACCTACAGAGCATAGGCCAGGCCTTGCAAAGGTACTTTAGTTCTGTCTTGGTTTTGAGGATATAAACAGGTTATATTTATAGTTTGGCTTTGGGTAATGTGCTCATGAACCAGTGAGAGTCCTACAGCCCTGATCTACAGGCCAGCCCACAAGGGAAGGAGGCAAGCCTGGATTATGGGATTGTTAGGTCTGAACCTGAAAGAAGAGGGTTGTCCAGGATGAAGAGGTGTTATTGCTGAGCATAATGCACCTTTCCAAAGGAAGCTGCACTCTCATCTTATGAAGGCTCAGCCTTGTGAGGAAGCAGTGAAAGGTAATTGCCATATTCATAAGGCCCATGACTTCCTTTGTGGTCTCTCTCTTTCATTCCCCAAATGTGTATAACAACTACCTGGATGGTAGAAGAGACTGTAGAGATGGTCTGAACATCAGGATCTCTTATCTGCCCTGGAGGATTGGTCTGGAGGACTCAAGAGCTTCCTCCCACTCACCTGAGCAGTAGCAGGACTCTTAGTGAAGCTCCATTCCCATTTTTACAACAGCAGTTTCCAAAATCTGGCGAGCAAATACACTTACAGCTCTCCCCTCATTAAAATAACTAGTGGGAGGAAAGAATGAAAGAAAAGTCCTGCAGTGATCATTATTGAGTTGAAATGAAAAATTTCCAGGTTCCAGGATGCCATGGACTTAGAAAGACAGTGATTTTCCACTTAGCATTGGACAGGCTCAGGCCAGGCTCTGGGATGAATCCTTGATTTGGGACAGGAGCCCTGTTGTTCTGGTTTTAAATAGTTTGTCAGGAACACATTCCACAGCAACAAGTTTCACAAGTCATAAGCGAAACTTGATGAACTTTGCTTGACAGGATCCAAAGACGAAAAAGAGAGGGAAGATCACCAGAAGCAGATCACCTGAATTCAGATAGTTGTGTTTTTCTGGAAAAGAAAGGAGAGAGGGAAACCCTTGTTAGTTCGTCATTTTTCCCTACCTCATCACTAGAGGCATTGGTATAAGGAAACTAGAGCACTGTTTGTTGTTTGTAAGCATCTATTAATGTATGTATTTCTTCTTATCATGAAACAGAATCTCCACATTAGGTTCCAGCCCTTTCTGGTTACCTTCTTGATTATCAAATTGTGCCCATTTCTACGGCATTGGCTGCTACACATAGTCCATCCATCCTTGCATCTATACTGGAGAGCAAAGTTACCAAAAGATCAGTTTTTGCACAGACTTAGTGCACCTTTTCTGTTCTGCTGTACCCAGCCACATGCATGCCCTCAGCCACCAGCCTGCAAAAGGCAGCCTGTGCCATGTTCAGCAAGGATTTGGCTTCCTCCACTGGTCCCAGGACAAGAGCTGGCAGAAGGGAAGTTACCTTATTGTAAGTGGTGCACTCCAAAATTACACCCTAGCTCACCTTGCGGTAACTTGCTCATGTAGTCATGGCCTTAAGGCTTTTCCTTAGTATCCATGGCCACAACATCTAAGCATTTTATGGTACAGCATACACTAAACATTAATTTCAAATTATTGAGAGTATTTTCATGACTCAACAACTTTCTAATAACTACGTACCTTGTTAAAGTCTTGCAGCTCTTTAATAACAAAGTTTTTCCCTGATCCCTTGGCATTCAGACACTCTGTATAACTGAAATGAAATGCATAGCTGAAGTGTTTTTTTAGGACACTCAATTTAAAGTAAGCCCAAAGCAGCAAAAGACTCTTTGAACATCTCCAGAGTGGACACTCCCAGAGCTGTCTGTATACAGTTTGAATTAATTATTCCCTTCATGGAAATCGTACAAAATGTCCCTCAGGCTCTTTTTGACTGCCTTGCTGCCCTTTTGTGATAATCCCTTGCTATCCACTGGGCTTTCTGTGGTCCTAAACTTAACATATAAAGCTATTTTTATCTAGGGGTTAGGGTGTGAATAAATGCATGGAATGTCTCTCAACATGACTTTGTGTTTGTGAGCCTTTCTTCAACTTGATTATAAATGCTCAAACTTTCTTGCAAGCTGCCTTTGAGCATCCTCCAGTGAAATTGCTGCAGTTAGAAGGATCTCTTCTCCCATGGGTCACACAAGTCAGCAACCAGTCAGGAGCAAAAGAAAAGCTTAGAGGCAGAACGGAGACTCAGGAGATGGATCCCCTGGTCTCTGTTCTTCACTGCACCACTGCCACATGAAACGACCTTGGGTAAGTCTCCTTACCACTCTTGGATAACACAGGTGTGGTCTAAGCATTCATCCCACAGCTATGCCAGAACCATGCTCTCTGCCTTTGCTGGGCTCAGCTCAACTCATTTAGTTGGGGTCTCTGTAGCACCTTAGGAAGGTGAGTTCCCAGCTCTCCATTAATTTTAAATAGGGACACATTTGCCTCCAGGATTCTTGAAAAATCCAGACCTTAATGTTTTATGGAAAGGGCCAGGAGAAAAGAAGGATTTTGTTCACATCATTTGTTGTCATGAGTCCTTAGGATGGAGGCAGTTCTGTAAAGCATTGCAAAGATCCCCTGTAACAAGCCCCACAGCCTCTTGCCTTTAATGGCCATCAGTAGAGAGAGCACACTGCTCAATTGTTTTGTACGAAAATGCCAGTTCAGTCAGGCAATGGCCAGCAGCAGGATCCCTGCCTTGCAAGAGCCTTGATGAGCTCCACCTGGCAGCTGAGCCACTTCTGAGAGTTTAAAAGGTGTGCAGCTCTAGTTGTTTCATCATTTAAACGTCAGTCGAGAAATAGCTTCTTCTAGAATTATAAAAAAACAACCAAGCAAAAGAACACAACCAAAACAACTAAAACAAAACCAAACACCAAAGCCAATGAACCATGGTAACCAGCTTGGGACCCAGCCATGTCAGAGCTGCTGTTTTGGGTCAGTCAGATAGGTGTTCTTGGGTGCTTCCAGCTATGCTCCAGCTGTGCTGGTGACTGCACTGTCAGGTTTTTTGCTCAGGTGAGCCTGGTCTCAATACTGCCTTGTGCCTGCCTGGTCCAAGGCTTGCACAGGGCGACTACAGAGACCCACTACAAGCTGGACAGGGATGAAGGATGGCTAAAAGCCAACATCAGCTTGCTTGTGAGAGGGACAAAACACCTAGGAGCACTGACACCCCTAGCACCGTGCAGGACTGCATACATTCAGTGGGCCCTGAGGGGACAAAGAAATGATGGTCTCAGACGTTCTGGGCCCTTAAGAGCTGTGGTCGGTCAGTTTGGGTCACAGGTAACATGACCAGCATTCTGTCAAGCCATCATCCTTCTTATTTCAATGTAAACACTTCCCACCTGTCCCAAATATGCGTGCCATTCTCCAAGACTTTCCAGCATTGCTTGCATTTGCAGAACTTTATTCCCTGCTCCCGCTCCCTGTTCCGCATCTGTTCCCATCACAGCTGTGGCCACCCTGTTCTGGCTGGCTGACACCCCGGCCCCCCCTTTCCCATCCAAGCCACCTCCCCTTCCAAGATCAAAATACTCTGTTTTTATTTATTTACCCTGCAGCTGTCAGTGTTGTGTCTGGGTCACTGCACCGCAACGTGGATGGACATGGGACACGTGATACGTGGAAAATCCTTAAAACTGCCAGTCCTGGTAGTAACCAACATACACACCATCAACAAATATATCCTTTGGCTCTTTGCACATTTGAAAACAACAGGTCCAGGTGATGGAACAAATGACGTTGCTGGATGCTGGTACAGACATCCTGGCCCAAACCCGAACTGTGTTTGGCCGTGGTCAGGGAGAAGAGGCAGGACTGAAGAGAGCAGCTATCCCAGGGCTGCCACCCCAATGTTTCTTGGTGCTGCACAGAAATGCACAAGGCTAGAGATGTGGCTCTGAGACGTCAGAGCTTTGTTGTCTCTCTGCCCCACATGCTGCTTTTTAAGGTGAAGGGACATACTATAAATGTCTCAAGGTGGAAGATGCTGTTGAGGGACTAGAAGCACCTGGGATGGTGCATGGTGGCACAGAAGGGCAGAGCCTGAAATAAGCTTGATTTTCTTGTTTGCTGATTTCAAGCTCAGTATCCAGCTTTGGTTGATACTGATCAGCCCTGTTCAGCCACAGCATCTTATAAAGAGAGGCTGGTATGTGAGCTTGTCCAGGGGACCTCTCATTCCTACACCAGTGCTTAGGAAGCTAAGTTAACATTCCAGCGCACTCCAGATGTTGGGGTACCCAACATTCTGCTGCGCTACATGCAAAATACTTAGTTGATTGCTTTGGGAGACTGTTGTGTCTGGATGGCCATTTGGAACCAGGGATGGATTGACTGGCTCAGGGCTACTGTGTGTAAGCAGCAATCAATTCTTTCAGTAGGTTAGACCCTGTTTTGTAGGTGAACACTTCATATCCTCTACCTCACCAAAATGCAAATGCCTTCTAAAAAATACCTGTATTCTGCCCACTGCTTAAAGATACTCACCCATGTTACAGCTACACCACTAACCAGGGCTGTGGTTTCCTGAGCACAGCTGAAGGCAGTGTTCCCCTGCAAACCTGAGTGTTCACTCCTGCTAGCAGCTGTGATTCAGGCTGAGGTAGGATGCACACCACAGCAGCTGCGTGTGCAGGTGGAAACCAGGTCTTCTTTGGCTGCCAGCCAGTGCCCCTGGCAGTGCTCAGGGCCACCAGAACTGCTCTCTCCTTTGTATCTCCTCAGGGTATGGGAAGAAAGGTGCATTGCTCTCCCCTTTTTAGCTCCAGGATGATATTAAGAAAGGCTGGCATGAAAAAAAAAGGGATTTTTTTCTCCTTCTTTCTCCTTCTCTAAGAAAAACCTGTTTGTAGGCCTGTTACAAATCAGAATGACGAGTACACAAAAATGCAGTTGAGGAAGGAGCTAGTAGCAGCATTATGTCCAGGTCAGAGGTGCCCTTGGTCAACTTTCTATCTTCTCAGCATCACCTGCCTTTTCACTGGTACCTTCCCAAGCTCTATAAGGCAATCAGCAGGTACCTCAACAAGAACCTTGCTGGAACCTCTCCTTCAGACCGCCAGGACATGCTTTTGGCACCCAGGATTTCGGGAAAGAGGATGGAGATGAGCAGGTACAGTCTGGAAAATGCTCCAGGTAGGTGTTACTGAAGCTGTGGAATTCCTGGAGTCTCACATGTGATGTGGGAGTAGGATTGGGAGCCTGAATTAAAGATTGTGTTCAGTGGGGACATGCCAGCTCCAAACTTGCATTGTGATACTCAAAGGAGTTGTCACACTGCTATCTCTTCAACCAGGGGAGGGATGTGCAGGATCCTGAGGGCTGCAGAAGGCACTGGGAGGAGAGAACCTGTATCATATCCTTCCTGCCATGCACTCCTCAATCTCTGCAGTTTATGCAGCTCATTGAGAATCACAGCCAAAACCATGTCCTCCCTTCTTCTCTGCCTTTGCCCTGCCAACCTTCAGGACTACTTCTTGCACTGCTGCCTCTTCAGCCAGCTGCAGCCCCACATTGTGGGGCAGTGAGGAGAAGAGAAACCTGCAGGTGAGGAGATGTGGGAGAGAGAAGATAATTTTCTGGCAATTTGACTCATTTCCCACATGATGTTGGTTCCTTTCTCAAGGGCATCCTTTGAGAAGACATAACCCCTTCTAAAAGACAGAGAAGGTTAAGATCTACATTAATATTTATCTGTTATTGGTCCATAGTGTATCTAAGTGATGAAAACAGCTATTGACAGCCTAGCAGGTTGGACAGAAATAGATTGCCTGGAACTACAGGTTCACATCCCAGCAGTAATATTTCTAGTCTTTCAGATGCAGTTAACCTTGCAGCTAGCAGCTTGCTGGGTGTTCAGAGACTGACATTAATGACATGTCATGCAAAAGTATTTCTTCCGGGACAGAATCTTATTCCTCCTAGTGCAGCACAAGCAGTTACTGCTCCCTTCCACCCCAGAAGTGGCCGCATGTCTCATTCTGGCTATGTATAAAGTAGTTTGTGAAACATGTCAAGACTCTCCAGCATGCAAGGCATTACAGAAATGCAAGATGGGATCTGAGCTATGACAAGCAGAGTGCATGGCATCATATTCCATCGGTCAGCAGGGGAAACGGGGATGCAAAATATGTTCTTGAGCTGAATAAGACGTTTGCACAAATTAAGGACCGAGGTGAGCTTTTTTCTCCAAATTTAAACCAAAACTGGATCATAATCCTTCTCACATTGGTCTGTCATAGTTATCTCATGAAATTATCCCACCTTCATTGCCACCAGCTGTTTTCTAGTGTAGGAGTTCAATTCATAGTTCCAATCACTGTAAAACACCCCCAAATTGAGGCAAAGCAAACAGGAAATCTTGTAGCTTGACTGTAGCAGGGTGAGTCATTTTAATTCTTGGTGCACTGTACAATATCAGACCCCAACGATTACTTTTCATTTCTCTTTTGACCTCACGGGACTTTTTATTTTTTGGACCTGCTCCGTGAGAAAGCATTTCAGATGTGAACATTTTCTGAGGTCTTCTTGCTTTTTCATGATTTGTGGTTAGCACGGTGCTGGAGGAACCCAGCAAAAATATCTCTGGTTAGCCCAGTGTAACCTAATCTAGTCCAGCTGCAGCCCCTGAGTACTAAATTGCAACATCTAAAGGTTTTCCAGGCCAAGTAGCACCTCATCACATCTAGTTACCACCTCCATCTGGAGCAAAGGGAAGGGGGAAGCCCCATCAAGAGGGGTTGACTTTGGGCTTCATTTGCATCCATGGGGGAGAGATCCTGATTGCAAAGTCACTATTTCTGCTCTTAAACAGGAGTTGCAGTAGTGTTAGCCAGAGAGCCTGAACTCTCCATCCCTTACTGGTTACAGTGGTGAGTCTGTGGAGCCTCATGCTTGCAGATACCGTTCAGCAGCAAGTATCTGCAATCTGTGTTTCTCTTTGCTGTGGGAGGGGCTGGTGGGTGCAGCGCTGGCCATGTGGAAGGGCATGGCCTTACTGTGCTCTGTAGGGTATATGCAACTCCTTAAAACCAAGCATTTTGCAGCCCAAGCATGCACCAGGGTTTCAGCTCCCGTGGACTGGAGTTCCCATCAGTCTGGCCAGCACAGGTACCACGGAGTGGGCAGACAGGACAGCTGGCTTCATGTGTCACAGTAACCCGAGTTCACTCAGCTTCTCACGAAGGATTTGCTGAGCTCTCTGTTATGTGGCTGTGTGGCTAGACAGTTCAAAGCTGCTTTGGCTACCCGTGCATCAGCTGTGCTCGATGCCTAGAGTCAATTGGGAATGTTTGATTGTCAAAACATTTTGGTGTCAAGGGCCTCTCCACACCCTCTGGTGCGATGTGATCCCTGGCTAATAGATTAAGCTTGACTTTTGGGAGCCCATCCCAGTGCTATTTAGACCTGCACAGAGAAAGGGTAAGAGACCACCATTTAAAAATGATAGCTGATGTACCTGCTGGGGTGAGTGAGGTGCTGGGTACACAAGGTCTGAAGTAACAAGCAAGTAACTGAGCCCATTTTTCTGCTGTGGCCAATGGTTGAACTGAAGACAGCAGAGCCCAAACCTGCCTGTCTTACCAGGTGTTCTTGAAGACAACCAGAGAAACTGTTTCTTATTTGGGGGATTTTATTCCCCTCTGCTTTAGTTCTTTTAAATCTTTGGTCCAGGGTTGCGTGGAAGTTTGGCCACAGGTTTGGGTCCCCAGTGCTTGACTATAGCTCAGTGATCCAAGTTCAGCTGTTGCCATGTTGGGATTGAGAGCTGTTCAGCTCCTCATGTGCACCCCAGAGAAGGAGCTTGCAGGGGAACAAAGTCTGCTTCCTCACCCAATTCCTGGGATAGTAATGGCTGCACCATGCTCAGACTGCATCCCACATGAGTAACAAGTGGCAAAAGCTGGCATGTTTCAGCCACTCTGCTCTGTCCCCTCTCCAGTATCTGGTTCTGTGAAGGGGCATAAGCAGCAGCTGCTGACATTCCAGAGTGCCCAGCTCCATAACTAACCTGGCAATCTTCCTGCTGGTCCTCACTCTGTGTTCCTTGGGATATCACAGCCATCAGCAGCCCCAGCGACTGGAAGCAGCAGCAGAGTGACTCACCTGGCCTGGCTCTCCTTGCACTACATCTTGCTATCAAGATGATAATCTGCTGGTAATTTTTGCTCCAGCTGAGTGCTGTAGACCTGCTCTCACGCATCCTGCTCTCCCTGTAGGCAAAAAGCTTCCCCCCAAATTACCCCACCCTCAGTGTACCCTCAGCCTCTGGCCATTCTCCAGCACATTGTCTGTTTTGGAAACCAAAAACCTCTGCCCTAGTACCTAATTTCAGGAATTAGGCTCTGGAGGCCAGTGAGGTGCCATGGAGAGATTCAGGCAAGTGCATTTTTGTGGAGGTTGCAGTGCTGAGGCAATTCATCATTCAGTCAGGAAGGTGATGCCCAGGCTGCCCTGCTGAGAACAGGCATTACAGTTAATGCTGAGCAGCTTTTCCCTAAAAGTTTCCTCCTGGCTCCCTTGTGGACAGTGAAGGACATGTCACATCATGGCACAGCAGTGGGAGAAGCCACTAGACCTTTAGCAGCTCCAGGGCACAGACTACAAGCTGTGAAATGCAGATGTGTATTGCAGCATTAGTAACAAGCACAGGTCATGACTGTGTGTCATGCTGTCTTCTCTTCTCCTTCCGTAACCCATTTACTTCCCTTTTCTTTCTCCCCTCTGGCTCTCCTTTTTGTTGTTATGTGTGATATAGGGGCTTTGTTCAAAGAGGATGCTATACTTCAGGTCTGGCTGGAGAACTCACCAGCTCATTTCATGCAGGACTGATCACCAGTCATTCCAGCCTCCTTGGGCACAGCAGAGGTGCCAAGAGATGCTTTCATAACTGATTTTCCTGGTTTGACACTGGGGTTTGGGGTCTTGGTGAAAAAAGAGCCAAGCGTGCACTCCTACTGCACAATCAGTAGCATTTAAGAAAAAAAGAGTAAGAAATTAAATGGTTTCGTTGCTTCTCCTGATTCCTGGGAGGAGCTTCATGTTGAGCACCCAAATGATGTATCAGTTTGGAGTGGGGACCCTTTATGTCCTTCAAAAGGGAGTCCAGGTCATCTCCTTTGCTGGAAAGTGAATAATGATGAAGGTAAAAAGCTGTGCCACCAGTCCTGAGCCCTGCAGTGACACTTCCAGGTATGAGCCTCATGGAAAGGCTTTCTGCAGGAGGTAGGCAGATCCCTTATCCGTATATCAAAGCTACTAGCTAAGCTGAAGGGTCTGACTGGTGTTATAAGAGCAATTTGGGGCTGGTTTAGAAATTTCTGGGGTTTATCTTAGCTGGGATTATGAGACTCCTTAATGATGTGTTTCTGTTTCACAGCTACTAGTAATACAGAAAAGCAAATATCCCTTTGACATGTGAATCCACAAACCAGGAGTAAAGATAAGGATGATGTGAATGGTGTCTTCTTCCATATTCACTTCCTGTGGACCCCTTGGATTTAATTTACATTATTATTTATTTCAGGGTGATCAGTATCCCACTTTGCCATGGAGGTCAATGGAAGTTTAGTCGTCGGCTTCATGCACAGGATTTCAACCCATGTCTGTGATTAGTGATGGAATGAAATCCAAGGCTTAGAATAATTTATCCAGCATATCCAATCAAACACAAACATATTCTATGCTTGAAAATAAATGAGGCTTGGAGGCAGCTAGCCTGCTGCAGAGGTTTGTGATAGATTGATGAGCTGAGAACAAGCTGCCACCCTCCACCCCCGTGGTCAGTGACTTCCCAGTCTGAGGACAGGGACAGGACGCCAAGGCTAGAGGTGAAGGATATACTTTCCAATGAGTGTTGCAGTGGGAGGTGAAAAAAAAGAGCTCCCAGTGGAGGAGGAGAGGGGAAAGAAAGGCAAGTACTGTCCTCTGTTAAGCAGGGTACGATTTAGACAGAGCAGCTGCCTGACAGGCTTCTGGCATGGGGGTCAGGGCAGGAGCAGCCCTGTGCTTGCAGCACCTGTTATTGAATGCTACCAGCAGGTACCAGGCAGTGCAGACCAGGATTTCTGGATGATACAGTCTTTTTCCAGTCATGTGTGAAAATAAGAGGCCTGTGAGATGAAAGAAGACGATGAAACTGCTCACAAGGTCTGCCCTTGGTGAGACATGGTAACACTAATGCAGAAGGACTCACATCTCAGAGGCTTTTTGGGCTTAAAACTGAAAATAAAGTCTGAGTTTGAGTTCCAGTGTCAGCATGCAGTGATCTTTAATTGGGAAATTTATGTTACTTGCCCTTTCCTTCTTTCCCCCCATAGCATGCCAGCTGCAGAAGCATGACAGAGGGTTCAGGCTGTGACAGTAACATGCTTCTCCTGCTGCAGAGTAGCTGCACCACTGGCTGAACTGAGCTGTCACAGTCGGGGTGGGAGGGTGATGAGTCTGTGATTCAGCTGAACAATGGTTGTGCAAGGGCCAACCACTTGCAATTCTCTGCCCCCATCTCAGTGTTAATTAAGATTAAAGTGAAATTCTAGATTAGCAAAGAAAAGTTTGAAAGGGTGAATGGTGTGTTGCCTGAAAGTGAAGAAATCAGAAAGCAAAGAAAACCTTTAACTGATCATTTTGGGTACACATTGTTTGTGATTATTGGAATTAATTTTATTTTTTATAACTGGAGCAAACCATACTTCAGAGAGACTTTGTGCTATGAGACATTTTATAAATGATGGACTGATGCTGAAGGTTTTGCAACCAAAGAAGATGAAAGAGACATTTCGGGGCTGACACCCTGTTTTGAGCTGTGTCTTAGCGAGTGAGGGATTTTTGAATTTGGTGTCACTCATGCATGTGCTTAAACATGACAACGCTGTCTGTGATGGTGGGCTGCTGGCAGGAGAAGCTGCTACCAAATGCAGAGACAGGATAACCTGCTAGGTCTGTGCCCTGCCAGCACTGTGTTTTGGGCTGTACTCTAGAACATTCTCTATCACCATGTTCTGGAGGTACACAATTGCAGAAGGCAGGGGAAAATGCTGTGCTGATCCCACAGAATGGCTCAGGTCAGCCCCTCCTGCCTGGAAGCTCAGGTGGAAAATGGTGAAGTTTTCTCTTCCTTCCAAAGGCAGCAGGCAAATTAAGCTGATTTCATAATTTAAAGCTTCTGAGGTGCTCTAATTATGCATCTGCATTGGTGCTACATCTGAACCCCAAACCCACACAGTTTGAGTGATAAGTGCCTCTTACTGCCTGCCAGATGTCGTGTCCTTTCTCATCAGCCCCAGAGGGCTACTTATGAGGGGTAGCTTCACCCTGACTGACTGCTATAAGGTTTCTTCATATCCTAAGAGGGAGGAGGAGGCTCCTAAGAGATAGAACTTGAGGCTGTCCTGTGCAGGGCTAGGAACTGGACTTTGATGCTCCTCTTGAGTAATTTCCAAATCAGAATATTCAGTGATTCTGTGAAGCTGCAGTACCAGCAATTGACTGGACTATGGTAGCTGTGGGAACCAGGTGCCTCTCCCACTCCCTTGAACCAGTATCTGGAAGCACATCCCTGTGAGATGAGAAAAGCCTCATCACTGGAGCCCAAACCTTCCACAGAAGCAATGCTGGCTCTCCTAAAGCAGTGTCCCATTAGCTCTTTTGCAAAGAAATTTGAATGAGATGATTTATTTTTAAGCTATATCTAACTAACATATATATATATATAAAGGAAGTGTTTAAGGGCATAATTTACTGTGCACTAATGAACTGTAAAGGATATGGTCTAAATTTTTCAGATGTTTTGAAAGCAGTCCCACAAAAAGCAAAAACACTTCACAGAAATCTCTGCTTTCTAGGTTGTTTCTGTGTTGATGCTAAACCAGAACCTCCCTCAGCTGAGGATCTTTTCTTCTCCTCTTCACCCCACCCCACACTGCCTTCTAACCACTGACAGTGGGTAAAAATATTCATGTTTCAGTCCAGTACTTTTATGTGCATCTCACACTGGAGGGTTTTTTCCATTCCTCTGGGGTTGGGCAGGCCATGATTATCACTCTAATAGAGTTAATTAAGAGCCTAGAGGCCCTAATGTTTTGTTTTCTTTGGGACCAGACCTTTGGCTTGGGCCTCTGAGCTACCTGCTCTGCCCCAGCCCTTTCCCTGTAAAAACAGCCAGGCAAAATTTGGGAACTGGCTCTTCAGGAGCAGTGTGCACCCCCTGGCCTCAGTGTGTGCTATGGGATCAGATGTTGATATCTTCTGCTCCACAGCACGTAGTTGAGCTCCGTTGGCTAAGGTAAGCTCCTTGGAAAGGAACAATTCCTTAATTGTGAATTAGACAATACCTTGAACAAATAAAAACAACCCTATGAAACAAATCAGCAAGACAAGGCATGTCCCTAGAAAGTCCATCCCCAGGATAGGTTTGATGCTCAGGATGCCAGCAAAGCAGTAGTCTGCTCAGAGAGCAGGTGAAGGCCATCAGACTGGGGCTGTACTCACTTATCCTTAGCACCTGTGAGACCCATCCCCCAAAGGGAGCTCTTCCCCATTGCTACAGCCTGGCTCAGCTCAATGGGAATCTCTGAGAACAGGTAAGGACTTTTTTTAATAAATATAGGAGCAGAGGGTCACTCCCAGATGTGGAATAAAATAATAAAGGGCTTTTATGTGGGAATCTCACTGTCCTTTGGAGAGTTATAAAGATCAAAGACTTGAAACAGTGGCTAATTGCAGGTGAGGTTACTCCTGTGAAACAATTAGCCCATGTGTGCGCGTGTGAAAATGGAGAGGGTGCGCTGCTAGCAAACTGAGGCAAACTGCTATAAAACCTCCTCAGTTTTAGGGGATGTTAACTATTCCCTTGCTGAGTTGTGTTTTTTCCAAGTGACCAGTTGGAGTCCACAAAATCTTCGTACCCAAATGGCTCCTGTTCTCTTTCTTGGCTTATAACTGAAATATGAGTGCAAAGAGCATGCACAAGACTTAAATGATAGGGAAAAATGAGGACAAACCAGTGTGATGTTCTGGAGGGAGACTATGTTCTTCAGTCTGTGAGAGCTGTTCATGTGGCAAAGAGGAAAACAAAGGTTTCAAAGTTATAACTGAGAGGCCTTGAAGCCTTTGTCTCAAATCTTCACAGGGCTGTTCAATGATTTAAAGGACAAGAGTAAACTATGACTATAATTTGAAATGGTCAAATCTAAAGAAACAGGGGGGGAACAGGCAGCTTTCCATAAAACTGAAGGAATCCAAGGAGGTCTCTGAGCCGGGCAGTCAACCCTAGTTTGATTACCATTGCTGTGGAAACTATGAGGAACTGTAGAAAAAAAATGTCCTTAAGAGTAGTGAGGAGGGGTTTCAAAGGGAGGGAGTTGAGCTGATAACAAAATAGTCTTGGGAATTCATATCTGTGAAAGCATGAGCAGAGCTGAACAGGCACAGCCCTTGGATCCAGGGTTGCCGATGTTCCAGAGACAAGGCCTGGGGCTCCGTCTGTGGTGAACCCTCTTTGGTCAGAGGAATAAACCAAATAAGAGCAGTGAGGGGTAGAAACCAAGACCTGATGTTTTCACAAAGGTAATGGCCTGATCTGGGATCTTGTATTTCTACCCAGAGAGAGGAGGGGCTGAAAAAACAGAGAGGACAGGAGCTTGGAGGACAGAGTAGTTCTGTGCCAAAGCAAAGTGAAAGATTCTGCTCATGAAAGTTATTGAGATGGTAAAGAGAATTGTGAAGAAGTGATAAAATGGCAAATAACACGGAAAGTACACCTATTTTCCCTTTGCTTCTCTTTCATATGAGAGGGATGGTCAAAACTTGAAAGTAATCAAAAAGTCTTCTATTAGCTTGCTTGGCAGGTGATTTTTTTTCTTGCTTTCTGCTAGTTTCTGTGAACTCTGCATACTGAAAAGGCTATTGACACGCAGCTGAGCCTGGGGGTCGTATCGGCTTGTAAGAGGGGCACTGGTCACATTGTGCCATCATTTTAATGCTTTATTCAGAGACCGGAAGCAAAAATCTGCTTCTTATTCCCTCCTGGGCTTTTCAGGTTCTGTTTCACATCCTTATAAAATCTGAGGCAAGACACCTGTCCTCTGAGCTTTGCCATGTGGCTATGGCTGGCACTTAACCCCTCTTTTCTCAACAGGCATCTCCTCTCATTGCACCAATGGCCTAATTGCATGCGTACATGTTGACACAGGGTGGAAAGAAGAAAGTCTTTAGTTAAGCAATTAGTTGCTGCCATTGCAGGCCCTGCCACAGGATAATTGAGCGCCATTAAGTAATGTTTGGTTCTGAAATGTAGCAATTATCTCGGTAATTGCAAGGACGTTCCTTGAATTCTAACCCATTTTATTGACATGTTGAGTGTTTCTGCTCCCATCTAAGCTGCTGGAGTGCCTGCTGTGAGACAGCTGGGAAACGAGCAGGGAGGAGGAAGGAAGTGTGTTCTCTGGGGAGAGCCTGCCAAGAGCCAAAATTTGGTGGTGCTTTTTGTGTTGCAAGCACCTGATATTGAGCTGGTTTCCCCCTGCTCAAGTCAAGACCTCTCAGCCTGAGCAGTGAGATCTTCCCCCTTCCCAAGATCAAAGCAAGAGATGGGATGGTAGATCGTACTCCACCTGGGCTAGAGTTTGACCTTGCCAGATCTCTGTCTCCTTTCAAATGTGCAAGTCATTCTTGCACAGCACCAGCTTGCTTCTAATCTTGAAGGTTTGCAGTCCAACGTCTCTCTTCTGCCAGGAGTGATCTGAGCTCCAAGGGGATGGTATTGGCCACTAGAGGGTAGCACAATTAAAAGCATAAGGAAGTCTTATATCCTGCTGTCGGACGGCTGTGCTGGGGGATGCACAGCAGGGATGGTCACGCCTCCAGGCTACCTGCTGCC
Source organism: Empidonax traillii (assembly GCF_003031625.1). Taxonomy (NCBI): domain Eukaryota; kingdom Metazoa; phylum Chordata; class Aves; order Passeriformes; family Tyrannidae; genus Empidonax; species Empidonax traillii. The sequence goes on from NW_020955331.1 coordinate 1,185,452, forward strand.
CAATGGATGGGGCAGTGCAAGGAGCAAAGCAAGCTCATGTTGAGGAGAGGACTTGCTACAGTGAAGCAGGAGCACATGGCAGCAGAAGAAGAGCAGGATTGCTACTGCTCCTGCTCTTCCTGGCCACCATTCTCTTTGCTCCCTCCTCACTAGAGTCCAGGGTCCTAAAGGAGTCTTTTTGCTTGGCTCTACTGTTGGCCTAATGTAATTTCTTGATCCATGGCTCTGACCCCAAGCTCAGAGCTGGGATACCACCGTGACTGATGGACAATAACAAGGTCTTTGTTTTTTAGAGTTCATGCATCTATAAAAGACTTCTTGGGTTAAAAATACTAGAGTACATACTATTCTTCTCTTGGCCTTTGCTGGCACGTACAAAGTGCTATGCACACTAGTAGATGAGAATGTAAAAGGTTTTTAAAATCACACTACTGTATGAATGGAGAGAAATGAGTGGTGGGTCACAGAGGAATCAAGGTTTTAATTTTAAAGCGTGCCTCTGGAGGCAAAGGTCAGAGTAGAGCCATCCTCCCTTGAACAAAATCCCCACCACAACACTGTATTAACATGATACTTAAAAATGCAGCTGCGCTCTCGGGTTAAAGTCCTGGCTCTGCAGAGAGCACACTCTGACAGGATCAGTTTCAAGGATGGAGAAATGTGGTGTCTGACGCACGCTAAAATGTCTGTCTCCTGATCCGCTGTGCAGCCATGCATCGAGCACGTCTTGAAACGTGGTCTCTGCCAGCTGCCAGCACGCGCCAGGGACAGGGGGTTAGCTACAATGTTAATGTAGTTAATTGGGGATATGGAGAACTCTGTGAAGGAGAAGGCAAATGCTTTTTTTATAGTCATGTGGCTCATTAGAGCAATTGCATAGCACTAGCAGGGTGAAAGAGCTTTTCCTCAAGGGTATTTGCAGCATGCCAAGAAGCCTTGCTGCTTCATGGGGGTCATGATGATGTTTCTCTGCTGTGTTTTGGGCAGCATCAGGCCACAAGCAGGTGCACTGCAATAGCAGAGTGCAGTGTTATGACGCTGCTGTGAAAGAATCCAAGTGACTTAAGGTAGAAATTTCTGATTGTGTAGAAAAGTGCCAACTTGAAACTGATCCTCACTAGTTGCAGGATATCACTGTGATAGCAAGACAGAAAGCACAGAGTGCTTATTTAACTGTGAATATGCCCTTGTAACTCGTGGGACAAACTATGGTCTTTGTACTGTGTCTGCCCATTTTAAACCAAAAGATTCATTCACCAGACTGAAACCCATCAGATTAATGCATCTTCAAAGGTTATTGCTGGCCAGCTGCCACCAAGGAAAGCTTAATCTGCTTTTCACAGAGTACCCGCAATGTAAAGTGACTTTGCCTACTCTCACATACAACAGTTAACTTCTAGGAATCCTTGCAGTATTTCCTCTTTTGGATGTGTTTTATACTATTCCCTTCTCAGATACATAATCCCACTCACCACTTTGTTGCTTTACAGGCTGCCAGGTGATCTGGGGCTCTTGAGTTTGTGCTTTGGAGAGGAGTGTCTGCCTGTGTGCAAGATTATAGTCATGTCTACAGTGAGGGTCATTGCCTTCTCATTGGAAGAAAGATGTCCATCCTAGAGACATGGGCCAGGAGAAAATGAATTGAATGCACAAACTCCTCAGGAACTAAGAAGCACATTTGTGCTGTGCCTTCCCTGGTAGCCTCCAGCTCCCCTGTACCTCTTTCTGCATCACTTTTGGCTGGTACTATATGGGCAGGACTGCCCAGGGGTGGCCAGCAAAGATCAAGAGGCTCTGGAGTGCCTTACTGAAGGAAATAAACATTCACCAGCTGGCAGCATGGATCTGAACCATTCCCCGTGGACCTCTGAGGCATGAGCAAGTACCATAGCGTGTTGAAGCTGAGTGTGTTGGCTTTTTCTTTTTTGCCTTAGGGAACAAAGAAGTCTCTCATTAGCCCTCAGGTGGCCTGGTGTGGGCTCTGTATTCTGGGTGGTACACTGCTTCCCTGGCCTGACCCTGACCCTAGAGCGCAATGGGAGGAAGATGACTGGGAGGGGGAGCACATGGGGTCTATTTTTGCTCCCATATCACTATCTAGTTAGACTCCAAGATGCTGTCCTTCACTGCTGTCTGCTGCCTCGCTTACTCTGTGGCTCTCAAGTGTTTATCATTGACAGGCTGTGAGCAGATGGACTGGCAAGAAGAGATAAATTTGACCCAAGAAGATGTCATTTGAGGAACAGCTGAGGCTAGTGTTTCACCAGATGTCCCAGCTTTAACCCATTAGCAACTTCAAGGAACTCAGCATTGTCAATGGCTTAAACACACTCCGTTACTACACAGGCAGGGCACAAAGGCTATTGTTACAATTTGCACAATAAGTAGATATTCCAGGTTTTTTCAAAGGAGTGCTGTGAAACTTGAGGCCAACAGCGGTGTGCAGTAGTGGTGTGTACCATGGTTAATAGCATACTCTGCAAGCTTGACTAACAGCTAGAGTTAGTCAAAACGTTACCCGTTTAGGGCTAAATGACTGCTGGTGAGTGAACCAGCAGATACCATGTTATGACAATACTGACAAAGGTTTTCCCCTTAGCAGCTCTGTATTGGGCGTCCCAAGAGCCACTGCTGCTTCTGCTGCCAGATTAAATGTGTAAGCATGTGCTTGGTGGCAGTATACCCTGGGCTGTGACAGTGTGGGTTGATCACTATCAGATTGTGCCTAGGAAATACTGCAGAATAGTTATTGAGCCCACGTGAGTGGGTGGACATGCACACAGTCACTGAGCGAGAACATTCCGCAGAGCATCCTCGATGGAGAGCACACCCAGCACTGAGCACCAATGTCTCTGTATCTGCACCCAGTGTTTCTGTAACTCTGCCTGTGTGGTCCTCCAGGTAGGGTTGTCGTCTGACATTCAGATAAATTTAACAAAGCACATTTAAACTGGTAAAAGAAAGTAGAGGCTGTAAGGTCATTCCTTAGTGTAGAGATGTGAGATTTATGGATATTTGAGCCAGTGAGACAAGCTGGCTGTGGCCTGATCGTGAGAGTATCCCCCACAGTGGCAGTATCCCCCAACTTCCACTGATGGTTTTATGCTTGTTTGTTGAGGTAAATTTTAACAGCTGCTGCACTGGGACACAGTGTCCAGGGTCGCAGGGACACAGGCAGGTGTCTGTTACTTGCCCATGCAACTTCTTGTTGTCAGAGTTGTGAAGAGCTGAGCATCTTGGGGTTGTTTCCTATGTGTAGTCTGAAAAAGACCAAGTTTACAGTGTCTGATGTTAAATCCTAACTTGTCACCTTTAGCTCTGATGAATCCACTACCATGCATGCTCCCAATTGACACAGCCAGAAAGCCAAGGGAGCACCTTCTCATTAGCTGGTGTTTGTTAATGGGTGTTTCCTACCCCAGGCAAAATTGAGTCTAATCAAATTGCCCTTTTCAAATTAATTACCTTGTTGAAGGCCTGATCTGGGAGGTGGAAGAACAACTCCTCTCCCCTTTATCTGGGAGAGTGTGAGGGAATGTTTGGCACTGTTTCAAATGCAGCACCCCCTCTTGCTGGGTCTCTACTGCAAATTCTGGGGAAGTCACAGGTTCAAATTTGGCTCTGTCTTTCCTCTAAAGCTCTGGAAAGGAGTATCACTCTTTGAAGCAGTCTGTGCACTTTTCTACTGAATTTTGTGAGATATTTAAGGCCAGGTTTTCATCCAGTAAAAACCAATGTCCTTATATCCCCATAAATCTGTCCTTTTCCCACTGAAGCAATGCTATATATTTCTTGACATTTTCATGCTCAGTTGGGAGGATGTTGACACTGAAGTCAGGGGCTAATGTGTAGCAATGGAGTCTTTCCCTTGCAACCAGTTTAATTCAGGATTCTTCAGAGAAACCACTTCTGGGTTTGATCACAGACTATCTGAGAGCTCCCTACTGAGAGGATTGCACTGCAGATAATTTTTGTACTCCACATGCTTGGCTGTGAATGCCAGCATTTACACAAGCTGCCCAGCTGCTTTCGGATGTGTGTTCTGTTTACATGCAGACTCCAGCTGGTTGCTACAGTAGGATTTAGCCAGGCAGGATCTGTCAGGAAAAAAGCTTCCCTCTGCTACAGAGATGAGGCAGTGTCTGTGTTGCTAGCAGGAGAAGCTGACTGGTTTTATCACCCTGAGACTTGTCTTCTGGACAAGAAAAGTCACAAAATCTGCCTCAGAAAGGCAAAGGAGTTAGTGGTGTTAATCTGCAGAAGAGATGCTGGGACTCCCAGTGCTGGGTATTTGATGTCTCTGCTGCACTTGCAGTGACAGCGCTATTGTGACTTGGGAGGGCAAGTGAAACTGAAGTACAGAAAGCAAGAAATCCCTCTTTCTGCCCTAGCAATTATGATCTGGGCCACAAATGAGCTCTTTTCCTAGGAGATCACCTCCTCCCAACTCTCCTTGTCCTTTTGGGTGTCACTGGTTGTCTCCAAATGGGAAGATACAATAATGAGGACAGGGTTTATTTGAAATAGTGCTCAGATAGGCCAAACTAGAAGCTGTTCTATGTACTGGGCTGGGGAATCCAACACTACTGTGGACTGACCTTTCCAGGCTATCCATATGTGAGTGGGTGTTTTAAATAACATTTTATTGGCATTTAATTCAATGTTTTGTTCAAGAAGGATTTTCTACTCCTCCTACTTCTCTCCCCCTTCCCCAGAGTGCTGGGAAGTTCATCCCAGAAACAAAAGAGAGACTGGAAGATGTATGTCTCTTGGGGGTTTTTGAGTACTGATAAGAATTGTGGAAAGTCCCATAGGTGTGAATTTTCCTTCATTACTCAATCAGACTTGGCGCTAATATTTCTTAGGAACCTGCCTCTCTCTGTGTCTTGTTTCATGCAGTTTGATTGTTATGACATGTACAGTAGCTGAAATTTAAAATCCATTGAACTGGGGCCAATATCTTCTAAATGCTCTAACTGGGAATTCTGTGACTTCTTAGATACCTGTTGTGAATGGTTCACTCCTGCCTTTCCAGAGGAGTTGAGATTCATGAGTGCTCTGAAATAGATGACATGCTCCAAGGTTAGCACTTTTAATGAGATCTGTCGAACAGCTCTGTCCTGCAATCTCATTTATTCTACTGCCGAGTAATTGTTAATGGGAATTTTCTTTGCAGAGGAAGTATTTTGTCAGAACAAAACTTGCTGGGGCTTATCATCTTCTTTTCAATTAGGTTAATCAGTCAATGCTTTCTGATTAGAAAAAGAAGAATGTATTGGGTATGCTACATTTAGGAAAAGTACTCTCGACAAGCAGAATTTTGGAATTTTGCTGACATTGTATTTCTGATGCTGTATGCAAACTTTTTGTTTTAAAATGCTGCATGAGGAAATGTGGATTTGTTTTGTTGGGGCGGTGTTATTATTTCTTTTATTCGAGAGCAAAGCACGTGAATGTCTTCCCGCATTTCACTGAACAAAAATGTTACCCTTTCAGTATTTTAAACGTATAGCCCATGCTATGCAAGAGAGCAATGTTTCCTTCTTGATGGTGAGTGGAAGTGAGAAGCCACTGATTCTGGAATTAGGGGCAGATCCTGCGAAGGCAAAATAGTATTAACTGCCTGGTGGTATCACATGTGCTGTTTTCTGGGCAAGGTGCCTCACTTGCCCCTCAGCCCGTGCTGTCCTTCAACCTACGGGGCATGGATACAAACCCACATGTGGGCTGTGGCTTCAGCTGACCTTCTGCGAGCAGTGGGAAGAGAAATCAGTGCCTCGTGCTGTCCCTTAGCATGCACCATCCTGCAGTGCCAATGGCACAGTCAGGTTTTGTCTGCCCCTGTACCTCCTCCCTCCTTGCGTCAATCCCAGCTGATGAGAGAACCACTGTCAGAAAGGTCCCCAAGTCCCAGAGCTGCCGAGGTTGGTGGTCCTGCGAGTTCTAGCCAACGTGGAGATGTACTAGAGAGCTCAGGTGGCTACACAGCCCTGTGCCTTGCTGGGGAGCACATGGTATTTGGCCTGGTTTCAGGGTCAGCCTGCACTGAGAGGAGCAGTTGATTTCCAGAGCAGCCTTTATGGGAGATGCAGCCCAGGGAATGGCTGGGTTCACGTCCGGGACAGCTCTTGGGGGTTCACTGTGGGCCAGGCAGGAGGAAGTCACCGCTGCTGCCTGGCTTAGATCTTCCAAAAGTGCTGAAGGCAGAAAGGCAAAGAAGCAGCAGACAGCAAAGGAAAGATTAATTGGCCAGCTGCCTGAAGGGCTGGTTGGGGTTGTATTTCTTGTTCTTACCCTTGCAAATTTCTGCAGGATTGTAAATCTTGAGCTGCTTCCCAAATGGGGAGACTTCAGGTGTGTTTTTCTAAATAAGCAAACCTGAGCATACTTAAGTTCTTTGACTCAACACACAGGAATTCCCATTGGCTTTATTACACGCTGACAAGTGTGCTGGGGAAAGCAGAACAGATCAATGGCTGTGTTTGAAGCAGGCCATAAATCACTCATGACACCCGGCAGCAGATTGACTGACTCGCCTTGTTCCTCCTCCCTTCTCAGCACACCAGTGTTGACCCCGGCTTGCCACCGAGCCGTGGGGAGAGATGCCCGTGATTAATGCTGCAAATGAAACCCTGGAAGCAGCCAAGCTTGAGCCAAAGGTCTCTGCAGGGAAAAGTCAGAGGACAACCATGAGAGTCAGACCAGCAATAAATTTAAATGGGTTAAATCCTCCCCAGCTCCCAGCAACACTGAGCCCATGTTATACCCACTCTTCTCATGGTGCCCCCACGAAATCCTGGCTTTACATGAATGTCTGTCCCTGCCCCAAACACATTGTTAGAGCGTGTAACGTCATGGGTTGAGCAATGATGATGTTAAAGCTGCAAATTGGACAGGAGGGTTTCTGATGCCAGACGTGGGAATTTGGCCTCTGACGCGTTTTAACTTTTCGGAAGGAGCCGAGATGGGCAGATGGTTTTGAATTTAATACTTTCTTTGCTGGAAATTGTAGCCTTGGGGTGATATAAAATCAGACATAGCCCTGGTCTAGACAGGAGAGGGGTGTGAGAACCACAAGTGTGCCAAGCACTCTCCTGCCCTGCCCCTGTGCGCCAGGGCTGGCGTGGGAAGGGAGGGACAATAAGAAAAACTGCTGGAAAAATCACACCATTCTTGTTTGAAGATTTCAGACCGCTCTTTTGTTTTTACTGATAGGCTGAGATCAAAATTAGGGAAATTATAATTTAAAAAATTAAAGCAATAGAAAGTGCAGCCACTCATCCAGTTTGGTTGAAACCCTTCTTTTTGGTGGGAGGAGAGAATGAGAAAGATCTGGATTCTTCATCCAAATTGAAAAATAAACCCTCCTCCAGTTCTAGCAGTGGTTTGTCACTTCACTTTGGAGCTGCCTTTGTGGAGGAAACAGTTAAGCAACTAAAAGAAACCCACCCCTGCATACACAGAGCTTGCTCCTTCCATGGGAGCACAGGATACTGGGAGTGCCTTGTGCTGGTAGATAAGAGACAAGATGCCAGGGCTGCAGGTCTGCCCACAGGCAAAATCTTAATTAAAAATTATCTATATTATATCAAATATTTTTCTGAAAATTTTCAGAGTTATTTCCATGTCTTGTGCTAAAAAGAAATCAAGGGAATATTTTGCAGAATCCTGATATTCATACTATTATCATCTAAATGCTTTTTTTCTTCTAAAAAGATCCAGTCCCTCTGTTGATGCAGTGTTTGGTAAATAAGAAATCTTGGTTGCACTGACAGAATTTTTTTTTTTTTTAATAAGTCAATAAGAACTGTAGGAGAAGCAGGAAATGCCATTCATGATAGCATCTTCAAGCTTTTCCTCTTGAAAAAGCAGACCTGTAATGGACACCCAAGAGCCCTGCCCTATCTGTTCAAATAACCTCAAAATTCAGAAAAATGCAATAGAAATCAACCACTGTCGGGATGGGACACCCTTCCAGCTTCACAGGCAGGGCAGTGTGCAGTGTTAGCACATACCAGAGGACTTCTGCCGAATTGCGAAAAGGGAGTTCGATGTTTGTTGGTACTTTGGTTCCTGTGCTCTGGCAGGCCTGGCCAGGTTACTTTCCTTTGTGGGTTTTTCTTGGGCAAAATGAAGCATTCAGAAATGGAAACTCTTGGTGAGGAGATAGCTTTACTTTCCCATCCACCGTGCTCCTCTCAAGCACAACTCAGTTTTACTTTACAGGGTTTCCCTTTCATCTGAAGCCTTCCAATTTTAGGCAGGTTAGCTTGCCAAGGTGCACCTTCCCTTTCATAAATATTGCAGTAGCTACAGGCTATGGAGAGTTAGCCAAGCCAGTTCTCTTCATCTACCATGATCTCACCCCTCCCTTAACCCCCTCCTCTCCCGCCCTCTCATTAAATAAGAACAAAAGGTAAACCGTAACCTTCTCACATGCCACATTAATATAGGGTATAATTTTCCAGTTCTGCCCATTTCTGGTATGGCAGCTGTGTGCTTGTGTAGAAAATGGGGCATCCCTTATGTTGGGAACATTTGCAGTCTGCTGTCCAAACTTGCACCACCCTGGAACATCCTGGGCTGCCCAAATACTGCTCAGATAACAATGAGGTGTTGGGCACTTTTTATGCCGCTGGGCATCAGAGGATGAATCCCTGCTCCCTGGAACCTGAGAGGCAGCTTCCCAAACTCTTGTTTCCCCGACCTTCAGCTCATCAAGTGTTAGCAGAGCTGCTCTCTCTGATGTTTTGAGGATCAGGTCTTTGGGGAAGTGGCACTTGCTATGCCCTTGACTGATGTGGAGGTTTTCCTCTTGGGGCTGGCTGTGCTGCAGCCATCCTCTGTGAGGGCAGGGTGTATGGGGAGTCCTGCAGCTGGTTTTCCTGCTGGGAGCCAGGGCTGCTCTGCCTCCCACCTGGGTTGCAGGGGAGTTTAGCTTAGTTCTGCAAACAGAAATGACTTGAAATACAGGTTCCCAGCACTCAGCTAAGTAGGGAATGCTTTTCATTCCCTGTGGCCTTCTGGCACTGCTAACTCATGGGAGAATGGGGTTTGTGTGCACCCTCACTGCAGGTTTGTTTGAGGCTCTGTACACAGGCACACGTGTGTGCATGTGAGAGCATAAAAGCACACTTTAAATCAACGTTCTTTTACCTTCAAGGATACAATTACTTCTGGTTAAAGCAGCCAAAGTCAGAGATAAGCAACTAATATACTGACTCATGGAACCATTCCTTTGCTCTAATGTCGTGACACCAGATGCTGAACTGTGCCTGATCTTGTTTAGTGGCTGCATTACAACACTGCCCAGGACCCCAGATGCTCTGATCATGCTCATCACTATGTATAGTGAAGTTTACCCATGTGTGTAAGCCTGAGAACATAAGATGATGAAATGGGTGAAGGATGAGACCAGCATTTGTAAAGTGATGTGAAAAAGTTCTTCCTCCCAGTAATTTCAGGCACACAAAGAAGCATAGCAAGGAAACAAATCCTTCTGTCTGTTTCAAATTTTCAGGGAAATTGTTACATCCAAACAGATGGCTTTTTGTTTGGTTTTTTTCTTGGAAAGCACAAACAGTCATAAACAAGGTACAAAACTGCCATAAAATCTTAACATTTCAGCAGAAAATAGATCAGACCTTGCAGCTTGCATGAGAGATACATTCCATATATCTCCCAATCTCGTGGTGATAGTGTGATGAATGTGGTGCAAAAGCCATATTTCCCTTATGTTTTCTTTGAAACTTTTTAACAAGCTCTGATCATCACTAGACTGAGTGGGTTATGTGGAGGCAGATTTGGGGGTGCTTTGTCTTTAATACCACTCTCTAGTGTTCCCAGAGCAGAGATGCACTGCTCTGCATTTTCTCTAGCCTCTCATTCCCTTTCAGGTAGCTTTCATTTCTGTCCAGGGTTGAACTGTTCATCAGGGGGCTTTGCTGGACCCTTTGTTGCTGCCCAGAGCAGTTTTCCCTCCTTCCCTGTTTCTAAAATGTCTCCCCTCACATGCCCACACTTACATCTGTCAAGGACACGAACAGGTGACACCTTCCTCCTCCCCATCACGTCAAGGCTAGAAAAGGCTGTGGCAAGGGGAGCACTTACAAATAAGGCCAGATTTGGTGACCGAGGTCCATGATGCATTTTTTTATTTATACCCATGCACGCGCACTTGCGTGTAGGTTACAATGACTTCAGGGGACTGGAGGGGACTTTCCACAAGGATTAACTGAGTGTGCCTTCAACAAGGTAATACAATGAACTTGCCTTGGCTGCTGTGTGTTTAATTAGGGCTTTTTGTCGTATAGAAACTGGTTTTTTAAAAGAGCCTAATGTGGTTAGTAAAAGACACTGCAGTCCTAATTCGGTGAACTCTCACCGGAAAACTAAGCAGGTTTGTAAGGGATCTTTGTTTAAAATTATTGCTGTATTTTGTTACTGACAGTGTAGTCCCACAGACATGGCTAGTGTCTGCTAGTTGCCGTATGTATGTGAGCAATGAGTCCCTGCTCCAAAAAGCACACAAATCCAGATGTTGGATGCAATCTGAGGAAGAGTGGAGAAGATATAGAGACTGAAAAACATGCAGAATTTGTGCCAAGTACAATTCTCTCCCTAAAGTCCAAGGTAGCAAGTGTTATGGATGAACTGGGACCTGAAAATAAAGGACGGAAGAGCGCGGACTTTCCTTTTGCACTACCCTTCCCTGTGTAAACACAGGATTCACCAGGTGGATTTGTATGAGAAGGTGATCGACCAGTGGCCACAGAAAACGCTGCTGGTGTGGTGGTGAGGTGAAGGATCCAAAGGTCCTTCTCTCAGACACTGGGAAGAAATATCTGCCTCCTTTTTAATGTCCATGGCATGTTCTTGCTATACCTAAACTTCAGTACAGCATCTTCTGAAAAAGCATTTCTAGTCCATAGGAATTTCAAAGCATCCAAACTGTGCTTAGTACCTGCATTATCTATAAGTTAGAGAGATCTGTGGGCATAACTCATTGATGGTAAAGACCTCTTCTGAGACAGAAACAGAAATGAAAAAGGGGAGTTGGAAAGCTGTGGATGGCATCCACATGTGCAGCAATACATGTGTTCTCCCACATAACTAGCATTTCCCAATGGAAGGTGCAGTGAGTTCACCTTGGACATTTGGTGTGTAACAGGGGTACTGAGCCTTGATAAGGGTTTTCTGCAGTGGGTGGTACATTTGAAGGCTTAGGACTCAGGGAACCATTATGAAGCATGAGAATACTGCCACTGTCATAATGGGGCCAAACTTCTCTTTGATCCTGTATGCAGGCCTTTGAGTCTGAGCCATATATTATGAAAAATAGCCAATTTCCAAACCAGAGGTTTGGTGCTGACCTATCCCAGAAACTGTCACAGATGTGGGGTAGAAAGCTTGCTCTTAATAGTTTTGGTGCAAGAAGAGCCGGTTTTGTTGGTGCCCTAATGTGAGTTTAAAATGCTACGAGAGCAGAGTTTCTGAGAAAACAAACAAACAAACAACAACAAAAAAAACCCAAACAAAAACCCAACTGGATCTCTGGAGGTTATGCTACAGTGCTGGAGAAGGACAGAGCTTATGCATGTAGGAATCAAGGGATTTAGAGAGTGTGAATATTTGACAGCACAGTTTCGTGTGCTGTGGAGACCTGGGGAAAGGGATCAATAGAGGTTGCTTTTATTCCATCGTAATCCACTCACTGACCCTTGACCTTATCTCTTTTGAACAGCTGTCAGCTGTAAGGCAGAAGTGAAACTCCTGGTGTGAGTTTTCTCCTCCACTCTGAGCATCAGTGTGGGAGCTGCTCCCCAACAAAGGGTCTTGCCCTAGTGCCTCCTAGACTAACCACACTGCAATCATGGGGAGCAGGAGCCTCATCCTCTCCTTCACCTGCTCTCGCCGCAGCTCCCTTCATGACTTATGTGCAAACTACATTCACCAGCACAGGCAGCCAGAGAAGAATAATTTAATAGGGTTAATTTACACATCTTGACCCCAGCATGTTTCTGCTCATCCCGAGAGTCAGCTTGGGATGGTAAATCATGGTTTTGACTAACCACATGCAGTTTAGTGTCTTGTAGAAGCACTTGAGGCCCTTCAACACTCATATTTGCAAGAAACACCTGCATAGAGTGACCAGGAAAGGGGAATAGAGAGAGCCATATCCTGCCCTAAAGCCCAAGTGTGCTGAAGAGAACAGGAATGACTAAGCAGAGTGGCTGCTGACAGCACCTACTTTACAACACTCAATGGCTGTTTGCTTCCCTTCTTCTCTTTCTCTGGATGGTGTTTAGGTTGTAGGGTAGACAGATAACATTTCCAAAGTCATATTGTCCCAATAGGGACATAAGGGGTTTTTTTGGCCAATGGATATTCCTCATGAAGCAGTGCAGAGTTTTAGGGAGGCTGAACCAGCTACCACACTGTTGAGCTCCAGTTGCAGCGCTGGCAGAGCATGGTCAGGCTGCTTCCCATTGGTTATTTCATGAACAGAAAGATCTCTGCTGAATTCTATTAAATAGCATCAAAGCTCTTTGCTTCTCAGTGGGAGATTAATGGAAGTTGGGCTCCTAAGGCCCCAAGAGTTCAGGAATCAGCTCACTACTTGGTCTCCTGTCCAACACCAGCCTCATCTCCAAAGCCTGGGATGGTTAAGAGGGGTTATTCCTGGTGACCTGGAACTTAATTGTTCTCCTACTTACTGAGTATTGATGGATGAACTTAAAAAGGCCTAGCTATCCTGCATCAAAGTAATTAACCAGCATTTGAAAAATTAGCCTGCTTGGCAGCTTTGTCTTTGATGTTTCTATGAACAAAATTAAATTGAAAGGGTGTTCTTGATGGGGTTTTATTTTCTTCTTCTGGTATCTCCTACAGATGAGAAGAGAATCCAGCCATGCACTTTACAAGGTTTTATTCAATGTTAGTAGGGCTGAGTCACATGCCTGTTCTAACTGATGCCATCACACCCATGAAACACACAACATGTTATTGCTCAGTGGCTTAGCAACATGCACCATAACCTGCCTTCTGCAAGCTTCTCACCTTTGCCTTCCCTTCAGGGCCAGTATTTAGCAAACAGAATCTGCAGTGCCATGGTTACCAGCAAATAGAGCTTGGGACCTTTGAGCTATTTGCCAGTGTCTTGGGTGATATTAGGGACTTACAATATTGTAGCTTTTCATAGAATTGTAGCTGCTGAGGGGAATCAAATTTTGCAGAATCTCAAGATTGCATAATTTGTCTCTCACTGCAGTGACAGCTGAAACTTTCCCATGCTGAAACTCACGAGAGAATTAGGGAACTTGTGTTTAAGTTTTCCATACCATTTGCCAGCCCTCACCAATGAACTATAACATCTAATGTATATACTTCAATATAATGGACATTTAAACATTTGTATGGAAGTGAATTAGTTCCAAGAGGAGAACTCCATCAGCCCACAGGCCACTAAAGGCTAAGGATTTGAGTAACCCAAGTGCTGTCTCTGTACCCATTTATGGCTTGGAATAAGCCTGAAAACAGGACACGTAGTGGTGCTTGCAACCAGGTGCTTTCCCAGATCATCCTGATACTTTCTTGATACTTAATAGCTACAAATTCCATGAATGTGTTTGGTCACCTCTTCCACTCATATAAGCTCTTAGTGACCTAGCTGCTCTTTCCTCGAGCTGGCCCCAGTCCTCAGTTTCTAACGCTGCACATCACACTGCCACTGTGTTGGCAGAATCTTGCTTGTTATTTCCTTAATGTTCTGCCTCCCTTAGTTATCAGAAATCCTACCCTGGATGTTAGAAATTTGCCCAATCCAAGGAAAGCTTTGTAAAATCTGAATTTTAATTGTGTGCTACATTGGGTGAAGAATGCTAATATTCTGAAAACCAGAAAATCTTACAGAAAAATCCTGTTCTGCTCTGTGCCCAGCAAGGTGTCCCGGTGCTCCAGAGTTTCTGGTTGCTGTTTCATGACAGAAGTCAGAGATGGGCAAATAGAGCTGTGCCCAATGCTATAGACCCATTACCACTTAAACCACGAAAAGCCAGAGCTTTTATGTAAATAAGATGGGGTAAATTCAGGCTGCTATGTATGTTAAGGGTATATATATGTCTGTGTCACAGAGGAGAGGAGGTCCTCATATGTGATGGGGGATTGCAAAGCTGTGTGGGCTTTCTACATGAATAAGTGTTTGGGGAACCTGTCCAGACTGGCTGTGAGCCTCACCCTGACAGGTTTGGGTGTAAGGAACAGATATGTGCTGTTTTCTTCACTGAACTCTCATAGACATCCAAGGTGTCAGGACTGGACCTAAGTTTTGAGGGTGAATTGGAATCCTTGGAGTCTTATGGGAATGGGTCAGCCTCTGCAAGGTGAAAGGATTTTCTCCTCATGGCCATGCCAACTCCTGTACCCTCAGGCCCTGCCACTAAGGCTCAGAGGCTCTTTATTGCAGCTGCATTGCCACATTAAGCGCCTTAAATCAGTCATCATCTGTGCCTTAAATCATCAGTCTGGAGCACAGAGGGACACAACTGGGTGCTGGATAAGCTCATTGTGGATGAGGGGATGTGTGCAGGGAATGTGGCAAAAGCAAAACAAATAGACAACCCAAGTCCCTTCCCCTTTACATTCAGGGGTCCAGCAGCTGCTTGCGTTGACTGATGGATGGCAGCATTGCCCAGACACCTCCTTTCCTTCCCTCTCATCTTTCACACCATGCTGTATTTCCCTCTGCTCCCCGGATGACCCTTGGCAGAAGCAGCCTTGGCCAAAAAGCTAATGAAGGCACTTAACTGTCCCTCAGGGTGTTAACGGGCTCAATGGTCCTCAGAGGCCTGTCACCCTATCAACTCCTCCTTCTTTGTGGATTGGGTTATTTTACAAGCTCAGTAAAGGAAGGGTCTGGGAAATGGATCAGCAGGAAAATGCACTGATGTGCTTGGTACAAAGCTGCTTGTGCATGGGGCTCCTGTCCCCTGCTGCAATGCTCTCTCAGCTGTCCTTCAGTGGCAATGTGTTCTCCTGCGAGTGGGTGGTAGGATTAGTAAGTTTTCCCTGCATGTGAACTTGCAGTTTGTCATCCCCTGTGCTTCTGTGAAGACACAAGGAGAGCTCCTCTGCAAGGCTTACAGGTTACCTCATCAAAAGTGTGGTGGTTTGTAGTGTTGGAGGTTGGAGCCTTCACTGTGACAGAGAGCCATGATGTCCCTAATGCATCCCACTACCTTTGCTCTGCAGGTCTATGTGCAGTTACACAGGGTCCATGGATCTCCTTTCCTCTCATGTAGCAGCCAATTTTTCTGGAAGGCAACCTGCTGCTACAGCTGACAAATGGAAGTGTGTTCATATGCTCATGCTGGAGACACAATGTGCTTTCCCTCCTTGTTGCTTGTGCTTTTGAGCAAGTGACAACTTATATTTGTATCTCCTTTGACATGCATCAGAGAAGGAGTTTTAAATGAGCTTTCTTGTGTTTCTGTACATTTCCTTTTTTTTTTTCCCCAAAGTCTATTTTTTCTTTATTTTGAAGAAGAAAAATGTTGAGGTTTTTTCTAAGGTGATGTTGAATTCTTTTCATACTGGGGAAGAAATCAAGATAAAAACTTCTTGCTGGACAGTTTTTAAAAAATCTGCAATTTGTATCCAAATACAAGAAAGAGGTAACATCTGTCTCTCAGGAGTTCACAAAGTAAGTGATAAGGAGGGAAAACATGGTACGTTGCTATGTGGTCCCCCAATCAGACAGATGGAGAATAGGCATCACTGGAGATCTGATCCGATAACCCAAAGCACAGAATTCAAAGCTGCTGCTACCTACCTGCTAATCTGGAGACAAGATGTACTCCTAGGGCTATTTAAAGTGTGCTTTGTGTGCTGTGGCACTCAGGTAGTCCCCCCCAGTAGCTGGACCTCAGGATCTGCTGCAGTCAGTGTGACCCTGAAACATGGCTCTTAACTGGCAGACCATGGCTTTTCCCATCCTAACAGCTGCCAGAATGTTGCTGAGTTTGAGGTATGTCAGGTCACAGGATCTGGCAGAGAAAAGGAGGGCCTTCAAATAGAAAGCTGACTCCTATAAAATGTCTCCTTTTGTCTCCAAAATCCAGTGCAACCATCACTTCTCACCTCAACAGACAAAATTTATTGAAAAAATTTTGTACTGAAGTATGAGCTTATGTTGTGCAAACAGACAGTTTTACAAATTTGTTTGCATAAAATTATTCACCCCGAGTTTGTTGGCTGTGTATCCACCCTGCTGGTTATTCAGATGTTCTTCACTGCTGTGATTGTTCTGACTGTGCACTAGTCATCACCTGCTGCCAGGGGTGTCTCATTGGTCACCTGCCTCAGGAGTACAGCTCTCACTCCCCAGCGAGCTGAAGCCCACAACATTTTCAATAATTCCTACACAAACACTTTCAGGGTGAACGTGCCCCAAGAAAGTGTTTGTGAATCTCCTCTTTCTTCAAGGACCTTCCCAAAGGAAAAGACTTTTACTTACTTTTTTTTTTTTTTTTTTTTTTTGAGGAAAAGTGTTCTTTGTTGTACATGAAGTGAATGCACTTGAAGCAAAATTTTTCCATGAAATCTAGTATTTATTCAAGATCACAGAGGCAAGTATTTAAGCACCTAAGGCTACATAGGAGCACCCAGAGGTGCCAAGCTTCAAACACTTCTTGTTCTGCAGTACCAGGTTTTATTCAGACACTCTCAGGAGAGGCGAGATGGAGTCTGGAAGACAGCCCAAGTCTGAGACATATTGTTCTCTCTAGCTAGAGCATCTTACAAACAAAAAGCTAATAATTTGGGAGTTTAATGCCTCTGGGGAATTGCAGCTCGACCTCTGTTCTGCTTTATGCATCTGGTTTTCTTGCCTATGCTTTGCAGGATTGCATTTCTTTGATCAAAATCATGAAGGATTGGCCCAGCTGGGATTAAGAGGGACCCATGAGCCAGGTTCCCATTGCTGAGTTCTGGACACAAAACCAGGCACACAGCTCCCTGACAGAGCTGCAGAGACATGGAGGTGCTTCACTTTAAAAGATTCTCAATACACAAGCAGTTGTTGGGAGATCCCTATCTGATTGCTGTTCAGATTTTCAGCACTTTTCCTTCCCTATTTTTTAGCCCAAATTTATCCTGTTTTACAAGCCATGCCATTTTACAGAATTTTCTTTCAAGAGATTGAGTTCTTGCTTACTATGTCAAATGCAGCTCCTTAGGAAAGCAAGAAATATTGTTCATTGAATTCACCTCTTTACCTAACATAAATAGGAAGAGAAAGAAAAGAGAAACATTAGAATAAAGTATGCTGCCTCCAGAATCTGAAGTTATTTACCACCTACACAGTACATTAGGCTTGTGCCTCACAGTGACTTGATCACCAGGTGGTATTTCTCATAAAGCTTACCTGGTCCACTGAGGTGCAGGTGCCAGCACCTTTCATGTTCAAGCTCTTGACACAGAGATCCAGCTTCAGTTAAGCATGTGGCCACAAAAGCAGTTTTATTGATTTCACTGGGCCAGCTTGTATGTCAGCCAGTGCTGTGCTCACATGCTCTGTGAGGTCAAGCCTGCCTTTCTTTGTGCCAGGAAGGACATAGGCTCTGTTCATATTACAGGAGCTCAGCAATATCCATTGTCACATGATAACAGGACACATACAGGCACCTACTTTGCAGCAAATTGCATTTAACGTGAGGAAAGAGAAATGAGCTTCATTTGCTGCAGGCAAAGCCCAGGACATAATTCCTTGCACCATGCCAGATGATGTACAATAGCTCATTAGGCAATAGCAACTTCATCACACGCCAGAGCCTCATATCCTGACCAGTGTGGGAGGGGGACAGGAAGTAGACCATCAAATTTCCTGACATCCTTGTGTGGTTGTGTCATCACAGTAGCTGTAAATCTATCTTGAAGGTATTTTTCCTCAAAACTTCGCTCTAGCCCAAAACAAAAGTACACAGCCCTGGTTTGGAAAAAAAGCATGTCCCAAAGCAGGGAGCTGAGCTCAGGTCTCCCAGAGTGACAGTAAATGTTCTCCAAACACCAGGACCCCAATTCAGAAAGACAAATATTGTTGTACTGCCCTTGGCATCACTGACCTGCACTTTGGTTTCTACTTAGCATCCTCCTGAGACAAGGCAGATCTCCACCTGTGCTCTTGTGTGCCCTTTGTGCTGGGATCACAGCATGGGATATTTTTGTAAATTATCTAATGACCAAACTGAAAAGATAGTCTTTCTAGGGTTACCACTGCAGGCAGGACATGACTCCAGAACACAGTATCCAAGCATCTTTGCTTAGTAAGGGAGGGTGGTTGGCTGCAGTGTCTTCCCTCTATGCCCAATGAGAAGGGTTGCAGGGCTCGGGTTAGCAGTATCTTGGTGATATGAGCCCCCATAGGGTTTATGTCATACCTATATTTCAGAAGTTACAGAATGTGAAAGGTATTATTACCAAAGAAGCATGTTGCAGAGCCAGCTCCTCTGGCCTAACGACACCTTCTTTTTAAAGGTTTCTATGTAATGCAAATTTAAAATAAGGGCTGTGGACTGGTTCTTTATTACAAGTAAAATGAATTCCTCTTGTGCCATTACATGGAGAATGGAATGGTTGTGCAGCAGTAAATGGGCCTCATGAGGAGTCCAATGTTTAAAGCTGAGATGTGGTTCAAGAGACCACAATGTCAGTGAGGACAGGTTGACAATTACACTCACAATCTCCTTTCAGTAACTGAAGTGAAACTGAAAATATTCAAGGACAAATGCTGTCATATTGATCCTACTGATGCATGTGTTAGTTAAATGCCCTGTTCAGATATTACAGTGTTGGAAGTCAGATTTTTTTTAATGGTTGTGAAGCCAGGAAAAATGTTTGTCCCTGTTTTTTAATGGAAAATTATAGATTCTTTGGTTTGTGATATTCAATCCTACTGAATCATTTTGATTCTTTACTTTTAATTCTATTAATTTAATAAGCTTACAGTAGATATAAAAAAGGAGTCTAAACTTGGTGGGTTTGGTTAAAAGAACGTTTCATCTAACAATTTTTTTCTCACATTAGTTTACACTGTAGAGTTTGAGCTTTTGCATTCTTTTAAGCAATATCTTCTGGTTAACCAGAATATATCAGAAACAAAGTCTTTGCTTTCCACACCTATTGTGAAATAAAAGCAGCATGCTTCTGTCTGCACCCCAGGATAACAGAATTCTCTCATTTGGTCTATCAAAACTTCCTGTGACAGGAAAGCACTAATTTTACTAGTTCTGGGCCTTGGTCTGCTGCCCTCTTCTGGAAGGAATTCCAGATCTCTGGTCACACCTAAGAGCATCAGTTCCTAAATCTGGGACCAAGCCCTTGACCACAGATGGAGCATTTTTAGGAGTAGGGCACGTAGCACAACAGAGGTGCTCCCAGACGTGACTTTTCAAGCAGAAAATTGCAATCAAAAATGGGTCTGTGCACAAAAAACTAAGATAAGGAAATTCTGTGGTCAGCTCTAATAGCACAGCAACTCTATTCCTACTTTTTCTTCTACTAAATGTGCCCAAGTGGCAGTATCTTCTATTTTAGGGAGTGGAGAAATCTGGAGGTGCATCTTATTCCCTAAGTGCAATGCCAAGAAATTATTGCAGAATGATTCAGAAAGCCTATTATTTCCTGTGCATGGGCTAGTCCCCAATTGTTCCCCCAGTCTTGGGAAGTCAGGTAATGATTCACCATATCACCTCTTCATAAAAACTGGGCTGCTGCAAGGGATGAACCCCAAAAAAAGTACAGCAGAGAATGAAATTAGGGCAAAGGTCTCAATTAACTCAAAGGCTATGAATTAACAGAAATTTTCACTGTGTAAAGGAAGAAAAGCACATAGGCCTGAAGGCTCATAGGCATTGTAAACTCTTAATGTTCTCTGCAGGTCTTTGCTTTTTGACTTTTTTTTTTTTTAGCCCTTTTCTTTTCCCCACACCATCTGTAAAATTGGTTGCACAATATCTCATCTATGTGCCTGTCTTTCTCTGCCTCACAGGCAATTTTACTTCCCCCTTTTCCCAAGAATCATCAGGCCCAAGGGGATGGCAGGCAGGATTGAATGCTTGCAGGATGGCATGAACTGGAAGGTCTTGTAAGGGTCGCCAGATGCAATCTAAGGCTTGTGATGTTTTGTAGGTTTTGAGGAACAAAATAGTAGAAGCACAAAGTGTGTTTTTGCTTTCTCTCTCCCAGCTTCATTTACTTGCTCATTAAACTCAGAAGCATGTAGCTACACCCATAGAAAATTACTGCATTTCGTAACCTTTAATTGATTTGCCTATTTATGGGGAAACTGGTATTTCGGGACTATCCGACTGTGCCATCACTATCCCCTTTTCATGGGTCTCTCTCTGGTTGCTGCAGAGAAGCTCTGATGTGTGTCTGCCTGGCATAGATCTGGCAGACCCATAGGCTGAATTCTTCACTGCAGGTTACTGAAATCGGGAGAGCTCTTGTTTGTAGATGGGGCAGATATTCGTTGCAGCATGCTCTGCTGTTTGCTTGCCTGGGTGTAGGTATTCCAGCAAAGGTTTTGAAACACATCAGTGTGCTGCATGCTGCTAATTATGTTCCTTTTCTATACTATTAGGAAAGGTAGGGGCATGGCTGGCATGGAAAGTACTGTAGTCCACAGTCACTGACATGGGTGAAATTGCTCCCCACATCACTTCTCTCAGTCTCCTGGGATTTTCAGCTATTGTAAATTCAGGGATGCAGTAGATGTCTGTGTGAGCTAGGAGGGGGGTAAGGGTCCTCCCAAGGCCTATCCTGTCACAAGGGCACAATTCTGAAAATCCAATTCACTGGCCACAGCCTTTGTTTTGATGGTCACATCTGTAAGGATGCAGCGCATGACAAGAAAGTGCTGCTTCACCCACTTTGTTGATCTCAGTTTTAACTTCTGCTTCTAACTTCTGTAAAGCCTTGCAGACAATATACTGGCCATGAAGACTGACCATGCACTGTCTTTTCTGTAGCTAATACCCCTGTCTTGGAATTGCTTATACTGCCAACCCTGCTGGTGGGTATTGATTCAGGCTTGGATGTGACAGGAGTTTTGCCGTACATAAGTAACAGTTGAGCTGCCCAAAACAGCCCAGGACAAGCACCATTCAACGCACGGCTGATGTATAAGTCAGAACTGAGGGTCAGCTCCAGCCTCAGCTGAGGGGTTTGCAGCTGCTCAAAGGTGGTGCTGGGTACTTGGCCCAGTAAATCCCTCCTCAACAAGCCTGGTGTCCCCAGGGAGAGCACAGTCAGTGTGCTCTGCTCTGCCTCCAGCAGGTACTTGTAACATATGACCGGCATGGGGACTTGTTATTGGGATGTATAGACTTTTTTGGTGAGGCTGCAGCTAGCATGGGCAAGCACAGGGTGTGCTGGGGGATAGCAGAGCAGTGGTGGCAGGCCAGATCATGGCCCTTGCTGTCAGCTTTAGGAACTGATGCCCAGCTATGTTGCAGCACTGCCAGGAAGACAACCATGGCAGGCAGAAGGCTCACCAGGGAGCTGAGACTGCATGACACAGCAGTGAGAAGAACCACCTGCAGCCCAGAGGCACCTGAGGTCACTCTGTGGTGGCTGAGATTTACTGAGGCTTTCAAACTAGGCTGGTTCACAGCAAGCTAAGGGCGCTGCATGACCGTAACGTGACCTGCCCTACCTTTTAACTCCAGAGTGTGAACACTTATTAATTTTTTTATGCCTGGTGGGAAACACCACTTTTTAGGAGCTGAAGCTTATGCAAGGATGCTTTGTGGAAGGGTATACAAAGAGTATTCTTCCATAAAAGACCCTTCCTGTGCAGTGGGACCCTGCAAAACTGTTAGCCAAGGGTTGCTTTGTAGCAGAAACTGGAGCTGTCATGTGGGGCTGTGTTCACAAATGCAAACACAAGAAAAGAAGCCAAAGAGGAGCAGGAGTCTGTGTGTTCTTGAAAGCATTTGCAGCACTCCAGTCTTCATGTGTTCTGTTCATTTCCCCCACACGCCTTTGTTCCTCACTTATCACTGAATCTCTCCTCTCTTCCATTTCTCAATCTCTCTCTCTCCCTGCCTTTTGAGTGCAGAGTTGTGCCCATTTGCCCAAGCATCTCTGCAAGCCCCAGTCTGAAACTAGACTGTAAGAGCCTCTTTTCATTCCATCCACGTTACGGTCCTCAGCAGGGCCACACTGAATTAGGTCAGAAGAGCTGGGTGTTCCTTTGTTGCACCTGGCCTGTCTGGAGCTTATTGCTGCATCAGAAGCCATCACGCACCCTCTCCCTTGAGAAAAATGACCCCAGGCCACGCCACCATCTCCAGGTTATCTCCTGCTAATTGCAGGACATCCTGGGGAAGATGGTGGTGTTTACACCCTTGATCCCAATGCTGCAAGGTTGGGTTCTCTCTTCTGCAGGCTCTGAGAGAGTGTAGGTGTTTGCTTTAGGCTACGATGACATGAGAAATACCTTAGTGAGGCGAGGCGTGGGTGTATTGGGGCGTGACTCAGAGGAAGTCAATGTACAGGGATTTGTTTTGTATGCAAGAGATCTATTCACTTTAGTTACCAGCATGGGTGTAATTAACTTTTCTTTTTACATTTTATTATTTTGATTATTAATCATGGCTTCAGAATGACTGAGCCAATGAAGATTTTATATGCAATTTCAAAAAGTCCAAGATCTATATTACCAAGGGCTGGCTTGAGAGAGCCAGGGAATTTGATGACAGTTCAAAAGATTCAAATGAGGGACCAGTGCAAATCAAACAGGCTGGTACCCTGGGGCAGAGTATCTTCCTTTAGAAAAAGAATAATGAAGGACATACTTAAAATTGGGCTTGGAGAAGTCTTGTCAAGACAGCTGTGGAGAGGATCAGTATGGAAACAACAATTCAAAGAAAATTAAGTTACTTGTTTAACTACTCCAGATTTCCTTGGCTTTGGAGTGGGACCTCTTTTTCTCTTATTTGTTTTAATTGACAATAGGTAAGATTAACTATAGTTCTTAAATGCAGTAAGGATCACTCTGAGGTTACTCAAGTTTGCAGAGCCTTAAGTCTTGTCTTCATACATGCAGAGTCAATCTTTCTGCAGGAGACAAGGCTGTATAGGTCAAAAGCTTGCCACAGTTTGGGGTCCCGTTCTGGTTCCCTTAATTCAGGAAGGAAAATTGAGGTGCTGAAGCAAGTCCAGAGAAGGGCAACAAAGCCGGTGAAGGGTCTGGAGCACAAGTCCTGTGAGGAACAACTGAGACAGCTGGTGGTATTTATCATGGAGAAGAGGAGCCTCAGAGGTGATCTTACTGCTCTCTACAACTCCCTGAGAGGAGGTTGTAACCAGGTGGGAGTCAGGGTCTTCTCTCAGGCAACCAGTGACAGGATGAGAGGACATAGTCTTAAGCTGTGCCAGGGAAGGTTCAGGTTGGACATTAGGTAGAATTCCTTCACAGAAAGGGTGATGAGACATTGGAATGGACTGCCCAGGGAGGTGGTGGAGGCACCGTCTCTGGAGGTGTCTAAGGAAAGCCTGGACGTGGCACTTAGTGCAGTGGTCTAGTTGTCATTGTGGTGTCTGGTCATAGGCTGGACTTAATCTCAGAGTTTTTTTCCAACCTAATTGCAATCTGATTCTGTGATGTTCCAGTTGAGTTGCTGCAATGTGTATAAAACAAATCTAGGACAAATGCACAAGGACCACATAGCCCTGCTGCAGGAAAGCTCTTCTTGTCACAACCGTGCTGCATTCTGCAGTGAGATCACCAAAATAAATAGAACAGTTGATGCCAAACCAACTTAGCAAGCAGGCTGCAAATCCTATAAAAGCTGAGAGAAATGTTACTTCAAAGTAAATAGTAATTCATTTTCCAAGAAGAAGAGGTTGGATTTAAGTGAGAGGCACATGAATCATGCTGCCTGCAATTTGACTTCTGTCCCAATTTGAGACTAAAACCGATAGGTTAGGATGCAAGTCAAGAGAGGCAGATGGGGCACCTTTTGCTGATCAAAACCAGAGAAGGTTTGTATAAACTCTGCAAGCCTGGAATGTTTTAATAGACAGGTTCAGAGGCTTTGATAATAAAGTATTTTAACTGGATTTCTCTGTTCTCATCCCAGATTGCCTTGTTTCTGTTTTAAATGAGAAGCACCTTTTCACAAAGGTGTCTACTTTTCCAGTAGTCAACTTCAGGTCCCAGTATGAAGCCAACATAATTCAGGTGGCTAACTGAGAAGAACAGGAGAGAATAGGAGCTTTTGGTCTTGTGGGAAACCCTCAGATGTGTTTGCATTCATCCTAAGAGGGAGAAATAGTGTCAAGATTTTCAGGAAATAAAGAAGGGATTTCTTGCAACTAAACACAGTACCTTGATTTGGATATATGGAACAAAACTTCTGTAATATATTTGATTTAAATGAAACTTTTTTTGGATCTGCAAGTATTGAGGATTCAATATTGAGTAGTTCTCAAAACTTGGTTTAAAATGAAAGTATTTTTATTGCTTAGAAATTTCAACTCAAATTACACTTGAGCCAAGACAGGTAAGAGAAAGAGAGAGGAGATGGGGACCAGATGGTTTTGCCATGGTAGAGTATAAAATGGTCAACTGGACACAAGTGACAGAATGTACAGGCTAGAAAAGTGCCATTTGAGCATGTCGCTCCTGTCCAGAAACAAAGTGACTGGGTTTTTACATTCCGGTAAATGTGACCAGGTCATTTCCAGACTAAAGTTATTTGTATGCACTGCCTTCATTGATTCTGTCAGTCCAAGGATGTCAGGTATAGAGCCTGCTTGGGCATCTCTCCACTTATTTCACTGGCACATCCGTATCCATTTTGTTTTGGGAGGGGTGACAGTCTCATTGCAGCCTGGATAGTTGTGGATCTCCTCCTAGAGAATCACTGAATTTCCTTTTCCATTTCCAGTGTTTTCTCAAATGAGATGTCAGCATTTTCTTTTTTGTTGGTTAAAGAGTGTATGTCTGCTGATGTTGAGGTATTCTCAGCCTGTAATACAGAAGAGGATGAAATGGCAAAGCTCTCTTATCAAGGGCAGAAAAGGGGAAGAGACAGAAAGAGGCCACTGCTGGTGAGTGCCAGGCACAGTGAAGACCAGGAAAGCTTCCAAGCTCTTTCTTGCAGTTTGTCAAATCCCTGGTTGACTTTTCCACAACTCATTCCTTGTACCTTATAAATAATACTTAAGTCAATGCAGACAATTGTGGCTACTGGTAAAACCCACAGAGAGTAGCTAAACACAATGGAAATTACTTATTCCACCATTTGTTTTTACTTTGGAGCAAGCAAATAACTTATGAAAAGAAATGAGTCATTTTTCTTCATCCATCTTGGCTTTTGTCTGCTCAACAACGTGTCATTTTTTGTGTGTAGTTGTGGTCTTGATTTTTTTTTTTAATTTATTTATTTACTTTTTTCCTGCTTTGCTTTCTTGGTTTATGATGTCGCCCAGTGACAACTGCTAGCACCACAGGGCTAGAACCTGGTAAAAGACAAAGCAAAACCACCATGCCTTTGGGGAAAGGACTCTTCTACCTTGCTGAGAAACGTGTTTGTCAGGTTTATAAGCCAAGGTGGAGTTGGAGTTCTATGAGCCCTTCTGCCCTCCTTGAAAGATGTCAGGTGGGAACCTCAGCAAAGCTAGTATCTTGAGTAGCATCTCCAGGGTTGGGCGAACTGGTTCAGGAAGAAGAAATTGCATCTCAAACTGAACCTTTGCCCATTTCTTGATGGGCTGAACCTAAATTTTGTCTTCCAACTCAGAAACCTAAACCTGGAACATGTCAGTCCTCAGAGCTGAACCTTCACAGATACTGAGAGGTGTGGCTGGTATCTTAAGATCTTTCTCCTGCATGTCTGCCCCTCTGCCCTACCTTGAGGTTAATTATTTGAACATCAACCAGCATTTACTCCATGTATGCTAATCCCAGACTGGTGTGGGCTTCAGGCCTTTAGTGGAGCTTTACTCCCCACAGGACCACAAACCAATGTGTCCCTTTGGCTTTGCCAAGAGTGTGTTAGAAGGCAGGGGCTGTGGGGATG
Source organism: Empidonax traillii (assembly GCF_003031625.1). Classification (NCBI taxonomy): domain Eukaryota; kingdom Metazoa; phylum Chordata; class Aves; order Passeriformes; family Tyrannidae; genus Empidonax; species Empidonax traillii. The sequence goes on from NW_020955331.1 coordinate 1,211,539, forward strand.
CATGTGGTTAGCCTAAGCAGCCACTTGTCATTGTTGAAGAGTCTGTGTGGTTTTTAGGAGGAAAGGGATTGAATAGTCTTCCTCTGAGTTGACTCAGAAAAAAACAGAGCAAGGGGCTGAGAGTAGAAATGGAGAGGTTTCTTTTTGCCCTTAAGGCAATCTTGGAGATTATAGCTCCATAAAGAGTAGGTCTTGCACAACAAAGATGGAAGAAAGGGCTACAGGAGACAGAGCAATGGAAGAAGGCACAGAAAAGGGAAGAAGCTTCCGACAGGGTATTCAGAGGCATTTGCTGGCTCAGCACCTTCCAACATTTATCAGCCTTGGGTGAAAATGGTGAGTGATGAATAGCAGGGATATGTACTGTATCCCTGAAATCTGGGATGGGCTCTAGGCTGAGGATGCCTGTGTCCATTTTGTCAGTAAGCCATAATGAGCAGAACAACACAAAGATTTGTTTTAAATTAAATTAGGGATTTTGGTTTAAAGTGGCTCAAGATCCAGACTACTCCAGTTCTATTGTATTATTTTGCAACTGCAGTTGAATCTGTAAATCTTGATGCCTCTGCCAAAGGGGATAGAGGGACTGATTTCTAGTTCCTCAAACCTATAACATCAGCTGCTCTTCTGAGCAGAAAAAAAAAGTTCTTGAGTTAGCAAAATAATGCTCCTCTGGCCTGAAACTCAGCTCATAAGTGCTTCCTGGGCTCCTCATGTAGCTGCTTCCCTGTTGCAAATCTTCATAAAGCAGAGAACCTTCTGTTTATATTTTTGCTTGCAATTGGCAGGGGTTGGCAGGTTATCTGAATACTCCATCTTTGTCTGTATTTGCCTACTTCTGATCTGTTGACAGTATAAGAGTGTCAATATTTTTTCCCTTGTAAGGTGATATGAGCAACTGCCTAACTGTTGACTCAACTGAGGATTACTAATTTCAATAGCTAGTTAACAAATCAGCCCACACTCCAGGTAGAAGGTAAGTTCCTGCCACTTCTGAAAGAGCCCTGGGAAGCTAACAGTGATCAGTTGCTTGGAGCCCAGGGCTAAGCCAGGGTGGAGTGTGATGATGTTCCCTTTGGGAGGTGGTTCACCTGGCCAAGAAATAACCTGGGTGGGGCAGGTATGGCGCTTCACGGGATGCACTATTTCAAGATGTCTCTTCCTCCAGTTCTTTGGATGGTAGCTTCCAGAAATTTACTTTGCATTTAAATTGTGGCAAGTAAATGCTGGATTTTCTTTCCTCCTCTTAGTGTAATTTTATAAAACTTATCCATCTAGTTTGGATCTCTTCACAGAGAGAATGCAAGAGCAGGCTGTAGCAAAGGTTGGTGAAAAGTTTGCACGGAGCTTGCCAGCCCAAATCCCACCTACCTGGGTCATAACAGGGTACTTTTTGCCATGTGGCAGCTGTGGAGCACATTTCAGAAATAGGCTGTTTCCATATTGTGCTAAGCTATGCCTTCCTCCAAGTGTACAGGCACTGAACATGCAAGACCTGTGCCTACTCAGTAGTGCTTTTACTCTAATTATTATTTTTAGTCATCTTTGAGCCAGGAAATGGCTTCTACTCCATTTCCCATTGTCTTAAAATGCTATTGAGATGACCATGAGAATGTAGCACAGGCTGTCTGTGTTTATCTGGCTCCGCTCTGCTTTCTATTTGTTCTGCAATTATCTTGTGAAACACTGCGTATGCTGTCAGGCATGGTTTTTTTTTTTCCAGCTCTGCTCATCCCTTTCTGTTGCACACATGCGTTTACAGTTTTTACAGTTCATTTTTTCTAATGGAAATAATGTCCCATCAAGGTCTGAGGTTGAGAGAAGAGTTGCATGTGTGCTCTTCTCATTACATTAGAAATGAGTGTTGATCAAGTTCCACTGGAGTGAATTTACTTGTATTTCCATGCAACAATAGCCTACAAAAGACTTTCTGTCTTTATTTACAGTTCTACCATGTGCATGGATAAAATGAGCTCAGAATCTAAATAAAAGATGTGGTCGTGGGGGGAGATGTCCATCTCAGCAGTTTGTGCACATGTATAACCTTGCTCTGTTGACATTCAGTCTGACAAACAGTGTCTCTAGTTTTACTGCATTTTTTTGTCAGCTTCTGTGGAAAATATCCCAAACTTATCAAACTTATTCACTGTCAGTGCTGGGGAGGCATCCATTGTGCCTACAGATCTTCTATTTCAGCATCCAATTACCCATCCAAATGCACAGTGCCACATGAAAAGCAGCTGGCAGTGCTGCAGGACCAAAGGCATAGTTTAGTTCCAAATACCTGTACATAATGAAAAATTCTGGCTGCCTTGCTGTTTCACAGCATCTTTTACATGTAAAATGACTTATATAGATGGACAAGACAAAGAACGGGAGAAAGGAAATATTAATCCTGTTTTTCTAGTGGAGAAACTATTGGCCAGCCAATTTCAGCAAAGCATTTGAGGTGGCGCAAGGAGTCTGTAGGAAGGTCTGAACCGTAGTGGAATAAGTGTGGGAAAATCACCCCTCTCCTTTCTCCATGGCTGGGACATCCATGGTGGTGATGTGAGAGGGAGAGCTGTGCACCAGCTCTGTGGTCAGCCCTTGAAGAGTGAAACTTCTCAAGGTCCTCTAGGTCTGCCCAAAGACATGAACCTGTACCTCCTGACTCACCCTATGGCTATTTTGAGCACTGAAACCCCAAAATTTACAGATTCAGCTGCAGTTGCAAAATAATCCAATAGAACTGGATTTGAGCCACAATAAATCAAATCCCTAATTTGAATTAAAACAAATCTTGATAGTTTGGACCCATAATTTCTCATTCACTGATTAAAAAGTTCCTCTCCAGGCTGGTTGCTTACTTTTGCTCCTTACCTTCTTGACAAGAGCAAATATCTCCCTGCTTATCTCACTTGAAATCATCTATTTCCCATTCATCATCTGAATTCAATTAAAAATAACCTGCAGCTGTAATTGTTGAGGGCTGTTTTTAACTGAACTCCCTTCATCCCAGAGCGTGTGGGATTTCCCCCTGCAGTTCCAGGAGCAGGTGGTCAATGGGAAATTCCTACAAGCTCCTCTGCGTGGGGCTGCTCTTGGGGTGCTAGTCACAGTGTATCAGATCTGACTTAGCACCCATCTCTACAAAACAGAAGACTGATCACATCCTCCCTCCCCTTTCTATCAATACTTGACACAAACTATGTGAAAAGGGGGGCTATGGGATGCAGATCTGCCCTTGAGTTTTCCAGTGCTTGTGCATGCTGTGTGTAATAGGCAGCCAGAGCGTCCTCTCAAGATTGCCTGCAAATAAGTTTGTGCAGCATGACGAGATGTGCCACAGAACCATTTTGGTTCATTTTGAACATACGGAATACAAGTTCCCTGCAACACTTGTGTGACTAGCACAGTTTATATCATAAAACAATTAGAAGTAAATGGGTTTGGAGTGTGTAGGCATTCGTTCGTCATCCTTCTCCTATTGTAAATGGGAAGCTTCCTGTTAAGAACTGGGTGAGGCCCTGCCTTGCAGAAATGTTCACAAGCAGCGTGAGAGATTCTTGCTTTTGTTTCTACTTTGAGGGAACTCAGTGAAGTCTGCAGCTCAGACTGAACTGAAAAATCCAGACCTCAATTTTGGGGAAATAACTTATTCTAGGAGAGGAGAGGACCCTGATTTGGCTTCAGTTGTCTTAGCTTTTCTATCCTCTGTTCAGTTTTCAGGAGCCTTGGTAAAATTTCCTATGTGTTTTTTTCTGTTTAATTAGAGGAATTTTTTTTTTTTTTGGTGGAAAGCTTAAGGCTCAGTGGTTTAACTCGCTTCTCTGACTAATAGCAGAGAAAAAAATGTTAAAACTTGTTACTCTTCCTTTTTATTCAACTTGGCACGTGAGTAGCACCAGTTTACTCAGAGAAAATTTGGCAAGGGAACTATCTTGATTTCTTTCAACGTCTTTGAGTGTTGTAGTGAAAATGGGTTTTGATTAGACAAAGTCAAAAGCCCTTGAAATCCTCATATGTACAGTGCAAGTGGAATCCTTCTCTTGTAACTTGTCATCGCTGTGTAAATGTGAGCTCTTGGTGCCTCTTTCACTGGCTTTGAAAAGTCTTTGGATCCAGGAGCTGGGGGAAAAAGGCTTCTGCTGTGTGCCAGTTTACTTGGCAACATGGTCTTTCTCTCATGGTCCAAGACATAAATATACTGTGTATTCCCCCCCACAGACTCAAATAGGAGTGTTCAGTGTGGAAAAATGCTCTCCCCAGCCCATTCTGAATTTGGGATCTGCTTGCAGATCTGCCTGCACACTCTGTCATTTTGCAGCGTGAGAAAATGTATTTCTGCTTTAGCCAGGAAACTTAGTCTCCTCCTTCCCCTGCGTCCTCTTCCCTTAATGCAACACTAAAATTATACCAAATTTAAAGGATACTTGGCATCCAAAGTAACACACCCATATTGTAGCTTGTCCAAATTTACATCTCCAAAGCAACTAACCCTGCGCACACTGATGCCTTTTTTCAGTGGCGGGGTGGGTGTCCGTGTGTACATCTTTGTGGCCATTCCCTGGAGCACAGTGCCATGTTTGGCTCCTGTTCAGATGTGTGTCCCTCCAAGAGCCCAGCTCTGGTAGGTAGTTTCATTGCAGTGACACATAATCACAGCTGCAGACCAGCTAAAACCCACCCTGTGCCACTGAGGTTTTGGAAGGCTTTCCTTTCCTCCATCTGCTTTGTGTGTCACCAGGCCATTTCTGTCCCTGCAGCAAGGGCACTGGGGCATGAGCCCAGAGTTGCTTTATTCAGCAGCAAACCCACCAGCATCAGTTCCCTCTAATGCAAGTGGGAAAGCAAAGCTTGTAAAATGGTGCATTTCCAGGCTCTCTTCCTTCCCTGTTGAGACAGGCCATGAAATGTTTCAATTTTAACATCAGGCAAGTGGGTTCTGTGATTGGCAGACAATGAAGTCACATTTCCTAGGGCTTTGTCTGGTGGTTAATGAAGGGATGGTTTGTTGGGTTTGTTTAGGTTTGTTTGTTTGTTTTTCCCCAGAACTTTCTTTCCCCTACTGCATCATATTAAGACTGCAATGTAATAATAACCATTGTATATGCACAGCAGAGAGATCCCCAGATGGATGAAGGGATTCTCTGGTGTTTAATACAATAGTCTCCCCCATTGGTATGTCTCCTAGATCCTGGTTTTATAAATGTTCTCATTAAGATTCTTTTAATCTGGTAAAGGCTGGACCACTTCTTGCAACCTTCCCTTCAGAGAGCCCAAGACACTTGTGGTTTCTATCTACCTGGTCACCAGACAGCATAAAATTTGTAAAAACCGAGTATTTTCCTGAGCATCTGTTAGCAGTGGTAGGAACTGGCCAGCTCCAAAATGAAAGTAGGAATGTTATAGAGGGAGAGGAGGAAAAGCATGATATTACAGTCCTCTTAAAAATTTTCTTGATAAGGCAGTATCATCTTCTGCTGAAACCTTTGTAAGGAGAAATGGAAACAAGCATTCAGACACTGTTACAGTACACCAGATCCTGAACAAAGACATCTTAACACTTCTCTGGAGGTTTCTGTACATGTGCTATTGGGATGCAAGTGGGAACACATACTTCTTTTTACTTGCCTTTGAGAAAGTGGCTCAGTTACTGAAGGTCTGTCTCTCTTTAGTGGCCTACGTTTCCTGTCCTGTTCTCCAGCACTACCACGTATCTTTTCTATACAGAATGGTTTTCATTCACTGATTCCCAAACTGACTCTTATCAAGTAAAAAGAGTTGCAGCATCTGGATGTGATTGGCATACAGACCTTACCTGAGCCAGGGTATCTCTCCCTACTACAGCTGTTCTTTGCCCCTTTCCATCTCTGTCTGATACCTCTGAAGGGGTGCGTATACATCTCCTAGTGCTGCTTGAATCCCAAGCTACAAGGCTTTACAGAACCATCCAAAGCAGTCTAGTAATGTCCCTCTACTCTGTGCTGATCACATGGCAATTTCAAATGACTTGAGCATTTCACATTTTTGTGTAATCTCCTTAACGTGGGGGCACTTTGGGAGCTCTCAGATTGCAGGGAGTTCAGGGTAATTTAAACTTGTTGAAACACCACAAGTTTCCACAGATCTGAGCATGGAGGTTTGGTGGGGTTAGGAGCTGCAGTACTTGCCTGGGAAATGAGCAGTGGAAGGAGTCAGCAGGTCCATTCGCCTTTCTGTTAGAGCAGGCATTTACTGAATGAATAAGGACACTGGTTGGCACCTAATATCCACCTTGGAGCGATTAAGGTGCAAGGAGATCTGCATGTGCTCATTTGTAGAGGTGACATTTCAGATTGAAGTGGATAGTGATGCCGTCTGTGAAAGCTGATGTAAGTTATTTGCTGAACAGTTGGACTCCATTTCACAAGGTTACTCTTCAGTCATGTTTTATTGGCAGCACATTGACATGCAGGTTATTATGCAAATTCTCAGAAATGCTTATCTGTGGTTTGATACTGTTGATCTATTCACAGTTATAATTTCCCTGTCCCTGTATCTTTTCCTTCTCTTGGGATAAAACATTACAGATGTATAAGCTATTTTGCTATGATAGTTCCTCTCCCTAAGTTCCTCGTTTATTATATTCCCTAGTGTTTTTCCGGGAAAACATTTAGGTCTCTGGTATTTTGGTCAAACTTCAAAAGAATCAATTGATTAGCAAAGACATGAAGCAGTTTCCACAAAAGAGACAGCTAAGCAAAAAAGTGAGGGAGAGGAAGAGCATGTTAGGAGTCAACTAATTAATGAGTGGCATGAAAAGGTTATCTAGATGCTTTATGCTCACTTACTCCCATGAGCTGAAGCACAGAACTAGACTGGTGGCTGCTAAGTGCAGAGCAACCCAAAGGAGAGTGACTGAAACTTGCAGATGTGCATATTCTTACTCCTCTTTATGGGAGTTGCTCTTCCTGTCACACTGAATTGTTATACAGTGCAATTTGCTACCAGAGGAAGCTGTGGGCACAAAAAGCTTCTTTCAGTTTAAACTGGTAGCTAATGAAAGGTATGTGACTGGCTTACTGAACGCAACAGTAACATCTCTGGCTTGGGGTCTCCCAAAGCTGGAAAACGTTAAAGCCAGATGAAGCGCTGCAGGTGAGTCTGGTGAGACCTGGTCAGCAAGACCTGGTGAGTCTGCTGTTCTGTAGTGTCCCTGGTGGTGCAGTGGCTAAACCACAGCGTTGTCAACGCTGAGATCTGGGTTCGATTCCCGGTTAGGACACTCCCCGGGCAGATGGAGCTCGCTAGCCCTGTAAGGCAATCCATCTACGTCCTGAGGACCTCGCTGCCACCGTCCAAGCGTGCTTGGCCCCGGCAGATGAACCTCAGGATTA
>NW_020955331.1:1218920-1221120 GCF_003031625.1 Empidonax traillii
CATCTGTTAGCAGTGGTAGGAACTGGCCAGCTCCAAAATGAAAGTAGGAATGTTATAGAGGGAGAGGAGGAAAAGCATGATATTACAGTCCTCTTAAAAATTTTCTTGATAAGGCAGTATCATCTTCTGCTGAAACCTTTGTAAGGAGAAATGGAAACAAGCATTCAGACACTGTTACAGTACACCAGACCCTGAACAAAGACATCTTAACACTTCTCTGGAGGTTTCTGTACATGTGCTATTGGGATGCAAGTGGGAACACATACTTCTTTTTACTTACCTTTGAGAAAGTGGCTCAGTTACTGAAGGTCTGTCTCTCTTTAGTGGCCTACGTTTCCTGTCCTGTTCTCCAGCACTACCACGTATCTTTTCTATACAGAACAGTTTTCATTCACTGATTCCCAAACTGACTCTTATCAAGTAAAAAGAGTTGCAGCATCTGGATGTGATTGGCATACAGACCTTACCTGAGCCAGGGCATCTCTCCCTACTACAGCTGTTCTTTGCCCCTTTCCATCTCTGTCTGATACCTCTGAAGGGGTGCGTATACATCTCCTAGTGCTGCTTGAATCCCAAGCTACAAGGCTTTACAGAACCATCCAAAGCAGTCTAGTAATGTCCCTCTACTCTGTGCTGATCACATGGCAATTTCAAATGACTTGAGCATTTCACATTTTTGTGTAATCTCCTTAATGTGGGGGCACTTTGGGAGCTCTCAGATTGCAGGGAGTTCAGGGTAATTTTAACTTGTTGAAACACCACAAGTTTCCACAGATCTGAGCATGGAGGTTTGGTGGGGTTAGGAGCTGCAGTACTTGCCTGGGAAATGAGCAGTGGAGGAGTCAGCAGGTCCATTCGCCTTTCTGTTAGAGCAGGCATTTACTGAATGAATAAGGACACTGGTTGGCACCTAATATCCACCTTGGAGCGATTAAGGTGCAAGGAGATCTGCATGTGCTCATTTGTAGAGGTGACATTTCAGATTGAAGTGGATAGTGATGCCGTCTGTGAAAGCTGATGTAAGTTATTTGCTGAACAGTTGGACTCCATTTCACAAGGTTACTCTTCAGTCATGTTTTATTGGCAGCACATTGACATGCAGGTTATTATGCAAATTCTCAGAAATGCTTATCTGTGGTTTGATACTGTTGATCTATTCACAGTTATAATTTCCCTGTCCTTGTATCTTTTCCTTCTCTTGGGATAAAACGTTACAGATGTATAAGCTATTTTGCTATGATAGTTCCTCTCCCTAAGTTCCTCGCTTATTATATTCCCTAGTGTTTTTCTGGGAAAACATTTAGGTCTCTGGTATTTTGGTCAAACTTCAAAAGAATCAATTGATTAGCAAAGACATGAAGCAGTTTCCACAAAAGAGACAGCTAAGCAAAAAAGTGAGAGAGAGGAGGAGCATGTTAGGAGTCAACTAATTAATGAGTGGCATGAAGAGGTTATCTAGATGCTTTATGCTCACTTACTCCCATGAGCTGAAGCACAGAACTAGACTGGTGGCTGCTAAGTGCAGAGCAACCCAAAGGACAGTGACTGAAACTTGCAGATGTGCATATTCTTACTCCTCATTATGGGAGTTGCTCTTCCTGTCACACTGAATTGTTATACAGTGCAATTTGCTACCAGAGGAAGCTGTGGGCACAAAAAGCTTCTTTCAGTTTAAACTGGTAACTAATGAAAGGTATGTGACTGGCTTACTAAACGCAACAGTAACATCTCTGGCTTGGGGTCTCCCAAAGCTGGAAAACGTTAAAGCCGGATGAAGCGCTGCAGGTGAGTCTAGTGAGACCTGGTCAGCGAGACCTGGTGAGTCTGGTGTTCTGTAACCCACCCCCTTCACCCAAGGGTGTGCTTGGTCCCTCTCCTTTAAGCTTCTCTTCAGAGTCAGACAGAGCAGCAGAAAATGGGGGAGGGGAATTGTCCTGTTTCAGCTACAGGATAGTGAGACTTGTAAGACACCAGTTCAGCAAGAAAGATTGCTGTGATTGAGACCCCACTATCATCGAGTGGCCATGCAGAAGGAAGCCTGCCTTGAAACCTGAGTTGAGCCCTCATAGGGCAGATTTTCTTGGCCAGCATTAGTGGTGATAGAGTGATGTAATAAACTTCATTTCCCCTCCTTTTTAAAAAAGAAACTGTATCTCACTGGGTAGAACCTCCTTGTCCTTCATCCTCTAGCTGAAGCCCA
>NW_020955331.1:1221457-1273471 GCF_003031625.1 Empidonax traillii
GCCATGCAGAAGGAAGCCTGCCTTGAAACCTGAGTTGAGCCCTCATAGGGCAGATTTTCTTGGCCAGCATTAGTGGTGATAGAGTGATGTAATAAACTTCATTTCCCCTCCTTTTTAAAAAAGAAACTGTATCTCACTGGGTAGAACCTCCTTGTCCTTCATCCTCTAGCTGAAGCCCAGAGCATGAGTCTTTGGCTTGTGTTTGTCCTTGGGAAACCTTGAAGAGAACAAATGCTGAGCCAGGCTTGAGTCTCCTCTGGCAGTCAGGGAAAGAGAGTTTGCAGGGGTATGTGGAACACTTGGGGCTGAGCACAAGCAGTGACAAAAAGCAGAACATGCTGAAATTCAATGCTAAATGCATGTCATCTTGCTGCTGGGAGGTTGGTTCTCCCTCAGGTATTAGTTCTTGCAACAGAAGATCTGAAGTCCAAGAGGTTTCCTGTGTGCCAGCTACTCCCAAGGCCTGTGGGCATCCTGGTCATGCTCCATGCTAGGTGGCAGGGTGGGGGCTGCAAGAAGCTGCCAGCATCCTGCCTCTGCCGACACCCAGGAGAGATGCAGGGAAAAGGAGCTCACTACGTTCAATAGCTAGGCTGCAGCTGATTGTCAAAGGCAGCCTAATTTAATTAGAGCTGAACTGGATCTTTATTTAATGAGAACTGAGACTAATTAATTTTTGGAGTCACAGTTTGAAAGATGCTTTGTTCCTTTTGAATAGGTAATTAAGTGAGGCGTACGCAGACAGTCTATGCTCTGCTGCATTTGCAAAGGATTTGTTCTCTTTCTTATCTTCATCTTATTTGTATAAGCACTTTGGAATTAGGAATTAATTGTTTTGTTGATAATGACGTTGGGTATAATTATCTTGCTTTAGAAAGGCAGACGTTGTCCAAGTACCAGGGCTTTGTCTACTAGAGGACGCTGACCAGACCAGAATTGCTCTGCTGTGGTCATGGGTACAGAACAGATGACAAGCTGCCCAGGATGATGAGCTGTCTTTGAACTGTTCTGAGCTAAAGCTACTGCTTAGGAACAGTGTCCAAGTGGGAGCCACTGCAGAATGGCAGGTGACAGCATTTTATAACATCAGCTCCAGCTGGCTTTCCAGTGTAGACAAGTTGTCTTTCATGTGGCTTCAGTTCTGCCAAAGCAATAAAGTGTCACCACAATGCCAAGCTGCCTGGCTTCAGCAGAAGATTTTTGTGTCCTTTTTTTTCATTTGTAGTGGCCCTATGTGCACCACTGCACTGGATCAGAACAGCTTGGCTATTTTGTTCCTCACTCCCATAAAAGCCACAGGGGCTCTGATGTTTGGAAACAGAAGGCAGCACCTCATTAATTGAAGTGACATTCATTTGCAAGCCAAGGTTTAGTATTTTGATTTCCGATGTCTATGGAGTAATCTTCTGTGACTCATTCCCCATTGGCAACAGCCATTAACCCACAATGTTCAATATCTAGCCGGCAATTTCCATTAGAAAGCAAACTTGGTGTTTGAGCTCAGCGTTCCTTACGATGGTCTTGATGAATCTTTTTCATTTGTGATGCTTAATACAGAGAGCTTCATGGTTTCTGGCAGCTGAGTTAGCACACAGCTGAGTACAGCTTTGATTCGTCTGAGGACCATCCCTGTCTTGACTGTTTTGTGGGCTCTCTTTGCTACCCCACTGCACACTTACGTACATCACGTATACCTGGAGGTGCATCTGTATGAGTCCACAAAGAAACCAGGTCACATTCACAAGACCCATGTGCACATGCTTTCTTTTGCAAAAGCCCATTCTTTGAAGGCTGTGGGTTGGTACTAGATCGTGACTGTATGACCAGTTTAAAGCCATTGAAATAGCATATGTACTTCTGAGACAACAACACTTGCCCTCTCTCAGCTTGACCCATTGATCCAAAAGAATGAAAACTGTAACTTCTTGGTGACTCAACCTTATTGGAAAGAAAAGGAATAGTTTATACTGACAATAGATAGAAACTAGGGCTATGATAGTGTGTCCCTGTCAGGATACTTCCCTGCCAGGGAGCCCCTGGTGGTCTAGAGGGTAAAGGCGCTGCACTGTCACTGCAGAGACCCGGGTTCGATTCCCGGTCAGGGCCCCTCCCCGGGCAGATGGAGTTCGTTAGCCCTGTAAGGCAATCCATCTACATCCTGAGGACCTCACTGCCACCGTCCAAGCGTGCTTGGCCCCGGCAGATGAACCTCAGGATTAAAGGGTGGGCTCAGTTCCGTGCACACTGTGTCTCACCTAAAAAATCCAGTGCGCAGGCTGGAAGGTGGAAAGACTTTCCCCGGTTCTTGGTTCGCGAGGACTGGCCATTATATACTTCCCTGCCACATCCCTAGATTGATTTCTTATTTTTTCATCCCATCCATACCTTTGGAGATCCATTCTCATATTTCAGTGTCTCTCTAGGAGAATAGAAAAACCTCTTTCAGAGGACTGCATATTGCCCAAACAGGGAATACACTGTTGATCCATTTCTACCAAGCCCAGTTTTTACACCTACCTATTCAACTTTGGAAGAGACCTATGCTGAAACATGTCTTCAGAGAATCCCTACATCTTAACTTTGGAACTCTAGCTTATTCTCTCTCCTGGAGTCTGTCTGTGCTGAATGCCATCTGCTATAATCATGCTTTCCTATCTTTTCATTGCTTAAGGGCTGCTTTCCTATTCCCTGACAGAATCATTAATTTTTTCCTACTCTTGTTACATGCATCTCTTTCTACACTTTTACTTTCTACACTCCAAACCCCTTGTATTTTCTTCAGAAACTCCTAGTGAGAGGCATTAGGTGCTCTCTCTTGCCTGTATGGCACTCTCTATGCACAGGCCACGTGCTATGTTACCTGGCTGCCAAAATGGCAAGGCAGTCCTGGCAGGTCTGTTCTCCATTTCATTGAGACTGGAGCCCAAGAAAGCCATGCTGGTGGCTGCACCATTTGAGTGCCTGCTGTGGGAAGCCTCTGCCCATGTGGCCCTTCCTGGGCAAGGGATGTTTCCAGAAAGAGACTGTTGTTCCCTTTGATCCTTTCCATGTGGAAAACAGAAGCAGTGACCACAGGGCTCTTTGTCCTTTCTCTTACCCTTCCCAGCTCCCAGTCCCAGCTCTGTCCCTCTCCCTGTTCGTGTTCCTGCACTGCTGGGAACTCTCAAGCTGCCTCAGGCATGAGAGGTGCGTTGCTCTTGCATTGATGTGGCAGCGTGGGGAAGGAGAGGTGAGGGTACTGAGGGCTGAAGCAAGAGAGCCTGAGAGCAGGTGCACTGTGGTTAGGGCATATGACTCTATCCAGTTAATCACCTCGGAGCAGGTCGCCACCTATTCCTCCCTCTCTTTTTCTGGAAAGTTACCGTAAGTTGCATATTTGTGATGCTTTCTGCTGCTGCAGGCAGGATGACTTGTTTTCTACTATCCAGTCACCTGCAAGTAACTTGCTTTTGGTCAGCTGCATCATCTAAGGACAGCCTAAATGTGCTGAATGGCTTCCCCAGCCTGGTTTGCAATGCTCTTGACCATTGCGAAATGCAAGAGGTTCTCCTACAATTTACAGATGGCCTGACCTGAGATGATGCTAGATGCATCGCGGGGGTTGAGGCACTCTCTGAGCACAGAGCATTGCAGAATCAGACCTTGCTGGATGGAGGGGATGGCAATGCAGTGTTTGCAGACAGATGTGAGCCCCTGTCCAGTCTGGACAAAAGCCAGCTCCGGACTGAGGTATATGGCTGTGGTTATGATGGTGCTGGATATACTGGTCTGGGCTCTCAGCCCTGCTCACATAACTGTGTGGATTTGGGTCCTGAGCTGAATCTTATCTGGTTAGGGCAGAGCTCACTATGGGTCTGCTCAGAAGAGTCCATCAGAACAACTTAACATGGTTATCCCACAGACGTGCCAAATGTGTCTACAGAAACGAGTAGTCAATCCCATCCAGATTCCTCACTATTAATCTTCATCTAGAGTCACTCCTCTTGAGGCCAACAGCGTTGAGATCAGCCAAAATCAATAAAATTCTACATTGTTAATATATCCCCAGTGCAGTGCAGCTGTCCTTGCTATGCAGGGAGCATAACTTAATCTCGCAGCGTGACGTGCTGAATTTATCGCTTGTTGTTCAGGGTGGGGAAAATCCTGGGGTTTGATTCAGAATTTGTGCTATATCTGTGAGTAAAAACACACATCTGACTCAAAGCAAACAGCTGCCATTTGGGCTGTAGTCTTTCACTGTGCTGCTTTCCTCCTTTCCTTGGCTGGTTCTGGGTGGCAAGAAGGGAGATCAAGAACAGAAATTGTGTTGAATAAAATTGATTTGTGGGAAGAAAAGCAAGCAGAGTTTTATCCTTTTATATAAGGGGAAGGCAAGATCATTCAAATGAAGAAATAATTTCCCTTTTAACTTAGCTCTTGAAAAATGCCACAGTGAATTATTTAATCTCCTTAAGCAGAGCCCCTAATCTAGCTTCCTCACAGGCATTTGCTCACAGTATCTATGTCAGCCTCTTAGCACAGGCAAAGTTGCTCACCATTCTGACTCCTGTGCTAAGAGGAATTTCTGCATACCTGTCCCCCAGGCTGCTTGCTTGCTGAGCACTCCTCAGGGCATGAAAAGTGGGAAAATACCAAAAAGGGTAAGATACAGCTGTAGCCTGTTAATTAAACTGAAAACAACATCCCGGTGGCAAAGAAAAACTTACTTAAGTCAGTGAGAATTCTTCTGTGACTCGAATAAGGACAGTTTCAGCCCAGATCTGGATCCATAAGTCCTGTTTATATGGCTTTTGCGCCATTTAAACCTCTGCTGCTAATATTTGGGTTTTGAACTTCATGCTGCCTTTTCATTCGTGGGGCTGCCCTTAGCTCTGGTCACTTCTCGGTTACTGAATGCAACATCAACATCTATAGGAGGTCTTTTGAAAATGCTGTACTTTGGTCTGTTTTTTCCTTGAGGTTCAGGTAACTGATATTATTCTGTTGTAGCTTTCCTTATGGTTTAAAGTTGAACTAGAATGACAGAGCAGGATTTTCTGGCTTTAGGTTTGGGACTAACTTCAAGGAAATCATAGAGAGTTGCTTCTTTTCATGCATGGTGTCTCCTGCAGGGTTATTCTCAGTGTGCATGTTATCACCTTGTGTGATATATAATCACCCAGAGGCTAGGACATGCAAGCACATGGTTGTGAATACCCACAGAAACACTGTGATCCCTTGCCCTGATGCCAGAGATAAATGCTTTGACTCTGGACTCTATTATATTCTCAGAACCAAACCACTCAGCAAACCTGCCTCGTGATTCCACTCAACCCTGTCATAATGATTTTAGAAGAAAACCACAAGAAACGTGGTGGTTTTGGGTCCTTGTCAAAACACAGCAGAAGAGCGTTGGTTGATTACTTTTTTAAAATTCATTTTAACATCACATTCAGAGTGAAAGTCTGGGCGTATACCTAAATATTAGAAATGTAAAGAGGGTCTTACATATGATTGTGGTAAGAAACCACTGATATAATTTGAAAACTTACCATGGATGCAGAAGATGAGATAATTTAAATATAACTTTGTGAAATCCCACCATGAAAACTGTATGTGTTTATGGGTTACTCTACCATTTTTTTTTTTTGCTTTCTATTTTGTCTTAAAAGCCCGATTTTTCCTGATACACTAACAAATAAAAATATTCAAACTTCAGCTCTGTGAATTTAACACTTTCTTCTCCTATCCTCTTTGTCCATGCTTTCCCCAGACACACACAGAGACAAAAAGCAGCCCATGGCGTGTACCTGACAGTGATATGCCCTCCTCTCCACACCTGGGTATGAACACACTTGCAGACAGCTGCTGTGAAACAAAATCTTTTTGTGATGAATAACAGCTCTGGAGCTCACCAGGCATCTGACTATTACTGGTCAAGGGACTGCTGAGGTCAATGGCAGCATGTGCAATTACAAAACACTGGGCAGTTGTCCAGTGGTTGGTGGAGGCGCAAGCACACCTTGTAGCTATGAGTGCGTTTGAGCCTCTGGACTGAGCAGTGTTGAGGACAGGGGAGGGTGGTGGTGGCAGCTCAGGCAACTGCAGCTGTGTCTCATGACAGTGAGCAGAGCTGTTGGGAAGGTGACTAAGAGGCTCCAAAGTGTGTAGCAAGTTTTTCCTCCTGGGCTATCCACTATTCTATGGATAGTGCAGGGAGATTTGATAACAATGCTCACAACTAAGCCAGATGTGCTGCTCTGGCTGGTTGGGGCACTACCATGTCTTCATAAAACCCTTCTCTCTGCCTGGCCATCATGCCAAGATGATTATTGTTGCATCAGGCATGAAAGGAACACAATGGAGGCTTTGTTTGCAGATGCTGCTGACCACAATATCATGTCTAATAGAGTCTCACCTCTCTTCATGTTGATGAGACACTGGTGCATGAAGTGATATAGGAGAAGCACTGGCAGGGACTCGTCCTAGTAGGATGTGTGTGGTGACAACCACTGCCAGGCAGACAGGAGGCATGGAAACATCTTTAGCCTCCCCATCAAAAAAACTCTGAATTAATTTCTCAGCATCCTTTCCAAACTCTGTAACTGCTAATGCATTCAGTGTTCTGAATTGCTTCTCCTTCCCTCAAACTCTTCTGGGACCAAGAATATCTGGGTTAGAGGCCATCAGCAGGTAACACTGGTGTGGCCCTCTGTCCTGTCAGAGGGAAGTTTGCAGTCCTTCTAAGAGGTGTGAAAGCTGACACAGCAAAGGCTCCTGAGATTAATAACAGAATAGGGCTTTGTGTGCAGAGGATTCTTCACTCTTCTCCACTGCTTTAAACAGGAGTACAGAGGGTCCTAGTGAAGACAACCTTATACACTGTAGACAGAGCTCTCTTAGATCTCTTTAAAGTTGGAATTGTGAAATATTTGTTGCATCTATAATTAGGGAGTAGAACAGATGGCTAAAGCTTAGTTATAATTAAAGTCTAATGCACGGTAAAATATCCCAATGCAGCCAGTGATTCAGCAGCAACCAAAGAATTTTAATTCCTTCTTTGCTGGGCTTAAGCTTCAATTGCAGGAATTGAGACTTCAGGGAAAATCTGTTGCATCACTTATTACATAGGGACATGGCTCTATATTAAAGGATTGTGTGGAAATTTTTGATTGCTATGTATTAAGTTATATTGTGTGGTCTTGCTTACCTTAGTAGTTTGAAATCATGTGTGAAAAAGGCATGTGAATTGTTTTAACAACACGGAATCTGCATGTTGCAATCCGTTTTAGAAGAGACTTTCTTAAAACCTGTCTGCCTAGTAATTGATTGCTAATGCTTCGGGATAAGTTATTTGGAAAGAGGCATTAATAAGGTGCTCTTAGAAACACATTTTATTTATAAATCTGTTTCAAATGGAGCTTTCAGAATATCATTTAATGCACATTTAACACCACTTTCAAGTATGGATCAGAGACCATGAGAACTGGAAGCAATTGAATAAGCTTCTCATTTCCTGGGAGGCAGGAGACCAGACACAGAGTTAGCATCAGGCAAAGAAACATAAAGATGTGTTACTGTGAGCTTTGCAGACTGTGGAAATGGTTTTTATGTTTGAGGTTGGGGTTTTTTTCCCATACTCTTATTTAAAGCAGAGGGAGGCAAGTAATACATCCTGCCAAATGTATGCAATGCCAGCTCTCCCGAAAGGAAAACATGAAACAGTTCTGTACCATTCCTGGAGACTGAGAAAACACCAGAGGAAATGTTATTATGAGTGCTCCCCTTCCTCATCTTCTCAGATGACTTATTGAAAAGATTTACCTGTGTCTACCTGGGATATCAGGACATTCATTGGTACACTAGTGATGCACTTGCTGGGGCTACAGCTGCCTGAGAGGTTTTAAAGGTGTCCCCTCCTCCCCTTTCAGTAGGCTGGAAAGAGCTGTTAAGTGACAGGTTTTTCTCAAAGCTGTGATCAGTCTTAAATGGCCACTGCTCTTGCTGGAGGACTTGTGTGGCACGTCTTTCGTAGTTAGTGCAAAAGGAAAGACCTGGTGTTTACTGTGGATTACAGGCGTGCAGAGAGCCCATAACTGCTCAGTGCCTAATCAGCATCCCATATATTTTGGTTGTCCATCTAGTGCTGTCTTAAGTTGCAGTGGATTTGGGTGCAGGAGTTGTATGCATGCTATGTGGGCTCCACAGGACTTAAAAAGCTCCTACATTTAGCAGAGCTAATGCAGATTATGGATGCTGCCTGGAAATCCTTGAGCAGGAGGCAGGTAGTGTTAAGGTTTCCAAACTGATGCTATTTGAGCAACTTGTACCATGTTTTGGAACCCTGTCTTTAAGAAGGGTGCCTTGGAGGAAAAAAAAAAAAAAAAAACACACAAAAAAACAACACACACACACACACAAAAACCAAACCAAAACTATTAACAAAAAAGGTAGAAATGCTTCCATCTCTGAATTTGTCTCAAATGTGGGGCTAAGGGCTAAAATACCCTTGTTCTTCAAGGCTAGTGCACCCTGTAAGACAGAGCTGACCTCCACACAGACCCTAGTCTCTAAGTGAGTCTGGAACAGCCTCTAGAAAAAGTTATGGAAAGTCAATCGCCACCAAGAAAGGCAGAATTTGGTCTTTTGATGGATGAAAATAGAATGGGGAACGGAGGGACCTTCCTGCAGGATTCTTCAGGGAATTCAATATGCAGGGAGAATAAAAAGCATCCTCCTTCACCCTTATCCCTATTCCAAAATCAAGTGTTTCTGACCCGTCACCCCATGAGACAACAGCAGCAGTGCTCAGCAGCGAGACTTGGCAAACAAGGGTCTGTGGAGGGCCTCGGAACCGGCCCCACAAATGCTGGGAGTTATGGGTGGCTGCCGCCACTGCCTGGCCGCCAACAACGCCACTGCCGGGATCCCCGGTGGCACGGATCACCAGATGGCAGGGATCACCAGATGGCAGGGATCACCAGATGGCAGGGATCACCAGATGGCACTGTTACGCGCATTCGCAGTAATTCCCGCACGGCAGATGTGCGCTGCCTCAAAACACGCTGTGTTGCTGAAGTTTTTAAGAGGCTGATTCTTGAAAATCAGCTGTTGGTTTTCAGTCTGCCCCCTGCGTGCTGTCCCTCGAACCAGCGTTGCTGCTCAGGGGAGGTTTGATCCCCCCAGAAGGAGGGAATACAGCTTCTAAAAATGTAGGATCACCTGTGTGTTGGCTACCTCTCGTTTAGCTGGTGTTACCCCGATGGTGTGTCACTTCTGGCAGCTTCACTTCCTAACAAAGAGCAATATTGAGTTCTGCCATCCCGTGGCCGTGGGAAAATTACCCTGGTTTGAAAAGCTGAAGTCTGAGCTGAGAGCTTGGGACAGAGGGTTAATCTTTTGCCGACTTCAAGGGTGCAATGTATGACGTGCTTAGCCTGAGTCACAGCAGAAATTGTTTCACTTTGGAAAAAGTGAGGTGCAAAGATTTGATCGTATCAGATGCAAGGCTTTGTTTTTTTTCAAGGATACATACACGGGCTATTAACATCAAAGCGCAAGTATGGGGGTAATGCAAGAGACTCTTCTTAAGTTGTTATCTTCTCCACAAAGACATGAAACACTTGACTCTTCAGCTTTCCTGAGCCTTGCTTTGAGAGGGGAAAAGAGCTTTTATCAACTTCAGTGAAACCAAACCCTTATTTCACACCCATGTACTGTAAGGTCACTGATTAAATGGATTTTGTGCTCCATCCTGAGGAGGATGGACTGACTAGCAGAGCTGAGCATGTCCTGTCCTTACTGTTTTTCAAGCTGTAAGGTTGGATAAGAACCTCTGTGCTCCTAAATGCAGGCATTCTTGGGCTGTATCTCCAGCACAGTCAGGAGGGAAATTATTACCTATGTGAACACACCCACAATAATGGTGAGCTGGGTACTGCTGGCTGGGGAGGTGTGGAAGTGCAGGCTTTAGCAGAGGATGTGCAGGTTTGCAACCAGGGCTTCCATCACTAGTGGTTAATGCTTTAGGGATTTTTGTTTTAATTGCTACTGTTCTTGAACTGGCTTTAATCCCATTAGTTCAGGTATGCCTGCAGGAGCTGTGCTTGCACCTTGGATTGCAGGAGAGACATAGCCTTAATGCTGGGAACTAGAGCTCTGGCAGCCAAGCAGTGAGTTTTTGTTGTATCCTCTTTGGAAAGGGTAAATTCTTTTGAGACTGATGCTTTTGCATTGATGATTTATTTTCTGAAGCTGCC
The DNA here is from genome assembly GCF_003031625.1 of Empidonax traillii. Classification (NCBI taxonomy): domain Eukaryota; kingdom Metazoa; phylum Chordata; class Aves; order Passeriformes; family Tyrannidae; genus Empidonax; species Empidonax traillii. Next base: position 1,231,696 of record NW_020955331.1, read on the forward strand.
AAAAGGACAGAGAGGTTTCTGCCTGCGTAGATTACGCAGATGGGAAACAGCAGGAACAGCAGGGTTGATAGCAGCAACATGACATGCAACTCAGCTCTGACTCACAAGGAAAAGTTAGAGGGAGTGAAAGATGAGTGACACAGCAATAGACTCAGTCTACTGCATTTTCTCTGTCTTCCACTGAGGCTGACAGTATATGCTATCCTTGCAAGGAATTTTCTCTCTGAGTGAATCTCTCTACACAGACAGCTTGATTCAGAAAGGCTTTTGCCTTGCTTCACGTAGAGCAAACCTCTTCTTTCATTTGCTGCTGGGCTGGTGCTGCTGCCTGTCACCAGCACTTCAGAAGCTGATATCCTTGAAGTCCATGCACTAACCTCTAGGCTTCTGATGTGAACACCTGGGAGATATGGGCAGAGCGTGGGAAAACTCTGGGATGGGGCTGTAGTGAGAGGATGAGTGAGAGCCTGTGCTAAAAACTGAAGGGAAATTGCAGAGAGCTCCTGGTCCTGTCTTCCTCTGCCACCTGCCCCACTGCACAGCAGAGCTGGGGCAGGCTTTCACCCACAGGGATGTGGTCACTGAGGTTTCTGTCCCCAACCTGGGCTTGACCCCACCGGGTGTGATGACACTGTGTGTATTTGTGGCAAGGTTGTCACCAGAATGCCAGACATGTTGTGTGGCAGCTGTATGAGGAGGCCAAGCCTTCCACCTACACAGCTCCTGCCACCCCTTTGATATGCAATCCTGACCCCACAGCAGGGTGTTGCCACCTGTCCTGGAGTGCTCAGGCCTCCAGCCCCACTTTAGCCCAGGCTGTGGCCCTGCAATGTCTCGGGAATGCCTGGAGACGATGGTGCAGCTGCACCAGCATCAGAGAGGGAAATTCCCTCTGCCCCGCAGGTCCGTCACTCCCTCAGGTGGCAGTAGTTTCCTGTGGGAGTTGCACAGTGTCCTGCCAGCTCTCGAGGACAGGGCAGGCTCTCTTGGGGTCAGGGCACTGCTGGGAGAGAGCCTCCTTTCAGCTTTGTTTCTGGTTTACCTATAATCGCTACTCTCTGTGTTTCACTTTCTTCACATGTGCATGAATAACCACCAGGCTTGCCCTGGGAGATGGAGTTTTGGCAGCTCAGACTCGGTTCCTTTTGCTCCCTCTTCATAAAGAGAAGAGCCCTGGTTTTTTGTAATAGTGAAAAGAAACCTCTCCAGTGTTCATATCTTCTCTTTGCTGATGGTATTACCCTTACAGTTAATTTTGTTTGGTGACTCCTTAACCATGACAAAATGGAGACTGCAGCTTCTAAAACACATGTTCAGCTTCAAGTCTGCTCTTATATTATCTCCTTCCTGTTATGTGAAAACAAGTGGCAAAACCTCCCACTGCTCCCCGTTTCTGCAGAAAAAGACCCATTGTGTCCCTTAGTGGTGGGAATGTCTCCAGAAGACGTGACATCCATAGCTGAACTGAGGCTTTACCGTCAGACAGTGATGTAGGAAATATATAACTCTGAGGATCTTGGTGGGGGGTCAGTGAGATAAAGAGGCTGGGGAATTAGAAGGAAAGCCAGCCTCAGGCAACCTTTTTGGCTTGGAGTGATCCCACGGAAACACACAGAGTTGGCACTAGTGGGAAGCCCAGAGCACAATTCAATTAACCTGCTGAGATGGGTGCTCTGGGCTTCCTCCTAGCACCAGTCTTTGCCCTGGGACCTGGAAGACGGGAAAGCCTGGAGCAAACAAGGGATGCCACTAAGTGTCCTGTGGGAACTGGAAGTCTCCATAAACATGTGGGAGAAGTGGAGAAGAGTAAAAAGTGTTTTGCTGCAAGCTATGAGGTTGGAGTAGAAAGGGAAGCAGTGGGAAACTCCTGTTGTAGCTGTTCTGGGCGAGTTGAAAGTACTAATAGTTTCAAGGTTTCTCAAGCACAGAACTACAGCATGTCCTGACAAAGACTACAAAGTAGATGATGGTGAGGGGTGAGAACATGGAAGACTTCAGCTTGTCTGTTGCGAAGTAGTCAGTCTTACAGTCCTTGTCATCTGAGTTCCTGCTGAGACAAGATCCTGGGGACAAATACTCAAGAAGTGGTTTGTGTCTCATGAAACCACTCCTTATCCCTGCAAAGGGATCCCCAAACTATACTATCCTTTACTGTGAGTAGATGATCCTCTAACACTACAAACGTGACAGAGGAGACACCGAAGGTAACCAGAGAGCTCTGAAAGCAGTTTACCTTGTGCTGATGAGCAGGGCTGGAACAGCACCAACTCCTGTGTTTCTTCCTAACTCTACATAAAACGTTGATGGTCAACAGGAGGGTTGTGCAGAGCTCCAGATGTGTGGTACTTACATGCAGATGGCAGTCTGAAGACAGTGTGTATTTTAAAATCCACAGTTTTTAGCAGTGAGGTGTTAACTTGAGGAGAAGGATGTGGAGAGCAGTACATTAACACACCTTTGTCATCTTCTCTTTAGATTTGCCTATAGAGTTTTGCTGGACTGCTTGTTCACTGAGTTGTCACCAGTCCTGGGCACAGACTTGGCCATCGGTGACCAAGAATGACCTTGATCATGGATGTTACACAGTGTTGTCCTGGAGATGCTGCCTGGGCTCAGCCCCTCGGGCCCCCACCAGCAGGTCTACGCTCCACTGGCAGGACAGTGCCAGCATGGAAGTCTGGGGTATGAATGCCCTTTTTTACTGCTTTTTGTTTGCACTAGGGACAAAAGATGCTGTGGGGATGGGCATGATTGTATGTAAAATTGTCATATTTTTATTTACTAGTTTATTTTTTAAGTTTGCTGTTTGCCCTGTCCCTTGTCTCTCAGTATGAAAGGTGAGGGGGAAGGCATGTATGAGCCAAAAGCCAGAAATCTGACATTTCTGGAGCAGTAGGATCAGAGATTGGCTGGAGGCAAAATCTGAATTCTTAAGGAAGCTTTTCCCACCATTGAGCATTCACATAGATTGTCCAAAGCCTGTGAGGGTCACACTCCTGTTACCTCTTTCCTTTCACTGGAGTTACTGGAGTCTTTCCTCTGCTCGCTTCTGTTCATGAAACTCATAAAACCTTAATTCCTTTGAGACCTTTAAATATTTCTAATACTTAGTTGAAATTGGAAACTGTGCTCAAAAGGCACACTGATGTGTGTTTCTGTTCCCTTGAACAGCCAAGCAAAAAACATTTCATTGCTGGTAGGAGGGAATTATTTCCTTCTCTTCAACATTTTCTAACAAAAAATCCCCCAATGTCCCACAGATCTCTTGCTCTTAAAAGAAATTCATTTTAACTTAAAAAAAAAAAAAATTAAAACAACCACAACTACTCCCCTGGAAACCCCGAGCTGTGAATGAAATGTTTCATCCCCTGGTGTAAAGGGTGGGGCTGATTTCAGGCAAATCCTGAAACCAGTAGTTGAAAAGGTGGCTCAGAGCAAAGCTGGCATCTCCCTGTCTTCCTCGGCTCCAAGTTGTTCAAAGGTCCTTGGACCCATAGATCAGTACTGGAGCCACAGAGGTGTCAAGAAACTGTGCCTCTTCCTTTCACCCTTTTCAGGATGGAGGCTGCACAGAGGAATCCAGGCACTGACCTGGGTGGCAGGGGGGAGACCATTATAAATCCCCAACAGTCTCCTCCCAGGGATATAAATGTTTGCCTCTGCTAAAAGATAATCTCATGGTCATTTCAGTGACAGCTCAAATCGAAGCCAGAGAGAGGGTGAATGGAGGGGTAATGGGAGAGTAGTCCACAGCTGTTTCTCTGGCTGTTTTTCTCTCCCAGACGTGGAAGCAGCAGTGGCGGAGCGATGCCCCGCATTCCTGCCCACCTACACACATGCTTCCTCCGCATAGCCCCGTGCTGCCTGCTCACCACAAGCACTAGAGGCTTGGCTGTAAATCCGCTGTCCAGACAGATCCCTGACACCCTGGCTTCCGCCCTGCTTCTGCAGGACACGGGCCTGCAGCCCTGAGATCAGCATCACACTCACCAGCAAGAAGCCTCCTAGGAAGGGCAGTGAACACTGAGGATATCACAAGCACCCCTCAGCTGACTACCTTTGAGGTCTGCTATTGCAAGAAGCTCCCCCTTGCCTGCACTCCCAGGCTGCTTTGATCACAGAATCATAGAAAGGTTTGGGTTGGAAGGGACCTTAAAGATCATCTATTTCTAACCACTCTGCTGTGGGCAGGAATACCTTCCACTAGACCAGGTTGCTCAATGCTCCATCCAGCCTGGTCTTGAACACTTCTAAGGAGGGGGTGTCCACAGCTCCTCTGGGCAACCAGTTCCAGTGCCTCACCACCCTCATAGTAAAGAATTTCTTCTCAAAGAATTTCTTCCTAAATTAATAAGTTTTGAAATCCTCATGTACCCACTCAGTCCCCCTCTGAAATCTCCAGCTCTTGAACATCTTGGCCTCCCAGTAGATTTTCTTTAAGGCAATGCAAATGAAGTTGGCCAAATACCACTGAGCCCTGAGAGCCTTCCAGCTATGCATGGGGCACTGTCAGCTCACACACACACACCCCCTGTGGCTTGTGTTTCCACTGTGGACTGTGCTATGTAAAGGAGTGCCTTGCAGCTGAGAGGAGCTGGGTGCAACCTAACTGCAAGGGTGGATATCTGCCTAAATTCATGGTCAATCAACCCACAGCTAAATGTTGGCTGTGAGCAGGAGGGAGAAAGGAAGTTTATGTTGGAAGAGAGAAATCAGAAGACTTGCTGGCTTTTGCAGGGGGATTTTGTGCACTGCTGCTTGTGGGTTTCCATGGCTCTGTTTTCCAGCTTGAAAAAGCAAGAGATTGACCTTCTGAGCTACCTCAGAACACATCCAGACCTCTGTAGGAGGCTGAAAATGTCCAGTTCTCCAGGAAAAGCAGCCAGGTGCTGTGTGCACTGCCAAAACAAACCAAACTATGAGCAATTTGCATATGCCCAGCCCCAGGTACAGACTGGTACAGGTCTTGGGCAGTTGGTGGCCCCTTTTGAAGTTTTTATGGAAATGTCTTTGGTAGAAACCCCTCTCATCAGTGCCTTGTGAGTGAGAAAAGAGCCCTGCTCCAAGCAATTATTTCTCATCAAAATTATGTGGTGCTTCTTTTCAAAATGAAGTATTTCTTTTTTTTCAGGAAAAGTTATTCTTTTGGTATGAATTGCTAGATGGAGACTAACTACCTCTTCTTGACTGCGGTGCTGCTAGATGTGTTCAGCACTAAAACCAAGCATAACAGGACTGATGGTTTGGGCTGTAACAGACCTGTATTTACTGTGTGGGGTACCAAGGGGTACTCTGCTGTGCAGAGCTAAGGTAGTGTAAAACCAGAGGCCAACTTCACCCTCGGAGACAGAGGCCAGCCCAGCAGCATCAGTTTCAGGAGCTGCCAGTTGTACTTCACAAAGCCCTTGGGATGTGTGATCTGGGCGTGTGCCAGGTGAGAGACTGAACAAAATCAAAAGTGGGTCTGTCTCCAGGTGGGAATGGTCCAGCCTTTTCCTGCTCCCAATATGCTGGCCCTGGCACTCAGGCCATGCTGGGGAACACTCTTCTCCAGCTCCCATGAAGAAGTGTGTAGAGTAGGATTTCAGAAGAACAGCATCTATCTCATGGCAATTCTTTTGTCTTTTAGGCTGAAATCTGTCAGGAAAAAATAAACTTTTCCAGGCTGTTGGAAGAATATACAATGCATGACCACCCTTCCATGAAGTCAAGCTTGGAGAGGTAACAGCTAATCCCACCAAGGGCATGGTAGAAGAAACCCAACAAGGTTCTGGTGTTTCTCCAGGAGCAAGCATAGGGTCTCAGCAGCATATCCAGAGCCCAGCCTGCTGAGTGATGCTCCTCCCCAGCAGGTTGGTTACCCACAGCCACAGATGAAGATTGAAACGAAGTCCAGGAGCAAGAGAACATGAACCCAAGCTCTTGCTCAAATGGTTTGTCCATGGAGAGGATTTGCCTGCCATGTCTTTGGTTAAGGGTATATGCTCAAAGCCTAGATCAGAGCCAGGCTGTGAGTGTGGACCATGAGTTTGTTCAGCCCTCCTTGCCCATTCCCTGGAGTACCTGCTGCCTAAGGAGAGGCGGCTGCTCAGGGGTAAGCAAAGCACTGATTTCAGCAGTGGAAGGGGACGCAGCCCTCTGCAGCCATGCTCGCTGTGTGAGTGCAAGCCCTTGTGTGATTCTTCCTTTTCCCTCCCCGGTAGGTTCTGGTTTGGAGATTCCCACACTTCTCCAGTGACGCAGGCTATAAGGTTTGGTGTTTATTCTGGGGTTCAGCCTAAGAGAAGGAAGGTGTTTCATATTACTGATCTTCCACAGGCAAGGCAGAGGAATCAGTGTTCAGCAGTGAGGGTTTATTAACTTCAGTTAATAAACACATCCTTCACTTCCAGCCTCTCTTCCTTGGTGAATGTCACTTAGTGAAAGCTGCTTGGGCTTGGCCGGGGATCAGCCCTGCAAGTTTACAGGATTCACAATTCACAGATGTTAGGAACTATCAGGCTGAGTGTGGGTGGAGAATGTCAAGACTGAAATAGCTCCCCTGCCACCCTGGCACAGGCAGCAAAGAAAATGTTTCCACGTGACATTCTTCGAACGAAAATTTCCTACAAGGAAAACACAGAGGGAGAAAAATAAGAGGCAATCACTGCTGTCTCGGAGGGTTCCTGCTTTTTCCTTGGGAGGCTGGCATTTGTGCTGACAGTGGCACAAAATATGCGCTATAGGTGAGCTATAGGGCAGCCTCTTACACTTTTCTTCATGCACACAGACGTATAGGTCTGCTTGAAGATGCAATCCCACTGGTGCACAGATATGTGGTTGCTATTTTTTTCCTGCTGGAATCTATTTTAATTTAGCTCCTGATTCATATTTCATTCATTCTCCAAACCCACAAAACCAGGATAGGTTTACAGCCTGTACTATTTGGATAAATCATGGTGGGGCAAAAAACAGGGGGAGAAAATAGGTTGCTTTTCTAAATGATTTTCTATATGACTCAAAAGACAGAGAAAAAACAAAAAGAAAATGAGGTGGTGAATGAGAATTAAAGCTATACCTTCTTGCTTTCATGTTCCTTCAGGAAAATCAGATCTTCTTTTCATCTTTGGTACTTTGTTTTGGTGGACTTCACTTTGCTCTTGTTTCTTTAGGCTTTAGTGGCTGAAAAAGATTTGATTTCTATTTTCTTTTATTTTCTCCTCAAGAAAATATTGGGGTTTTTTTAATTATGAAAATGTATACATTAGTTACACAACGCCAGAACAATAAAAGATTTCTATGTCATCTCAACTCTTTCAGAAAAAAATGGTCAAAATCTACAGAGGGAAACATTAACAATCATGTCTGATAGTTTTCTTGCAGGGAGGAGAGCAGGAAGGGGAGGCAGAAGAGCAAAAGTTCAGAGTTAATTTTAATTGAGGAATTTCCCCATATTTTGTCATTCAGCTTTTGAAACTGTGACCACAACAGACTGTTTGAACTGTGGTGTGAGAGAGTCTGAAAAATTCCCCAAGCAACTATATGCAGGTACTAGCCACAAAGTTGACAAGGAAAGCTTTTAAAGTACGATGAAATTCAGCACGGGTGCTGCACCCAGCACAGGAAACTCCGGCCATCTGGAGACAAGGATGACCAGCGGCCACAGCAGTTTGAAAAATTGCAAGGGCTGCCAAAATTAAACTGTGAAGTCAGGCAGGAAGGCAACCAATGACCGGTGAGATCAGAAGTTCAGAGAAGCCTCAGATGAGCTCCCAACAACAAGTGTGGCCAGCGTACACCAAAGTTTATTAAGGATGTTGAGAGGAGGGGAAAATATCCATGCAGAAGATGCCCAGCTGGCGAGGAGGGAGTGGTGGTGATGCTCATGTCACTTGATGAATCCCATTGGCCAAGTCCCCAGGAGATCCCACCCATTCGCAAGTGTAAAATAAATCTCTAAAGTTGTACCTCGTGTACCACTTGACCTTATTGCTTTTAGCCTGCTGGCTTTATAACTATTTATTTATTTTATTTTGGTTTGTCCCCGAAGAGGGGCTCAAAAAGAAATGAATTTCGAACCAGCACCTTTCACCACGTTGCAGTACTACCCTGATCCCTGCATCCAGCGGTGAGTCTCTGAGCGTGACGTAACTCTTTCCTATCGCAGGTTTGATCTGAGTGTCTTGTCTAATTGTTAACTTTTCTGCTATCGTCCGGTGGCAGCTGGGCTGCACGCGGAAAAAATGTGCTGCTCTCTTCATGCTCAGTGGAGCTTATTATTATTTTTGGCTTTCTAACAGGTTACTGTTTAATTATAGGCATCCGTTTAAGATATCCCCTTTTCCTCTTTGGTATTAGAGGGGAAAAAAGTATGATAAATAACACGAAGGCTGATAGTATCTTCCCTTGTGTTTTGGAGCAGAAGGTTACTCTGTGCTCTGGGTAGTATAGGAATTGCTTTAGCTTTCTAGTGTGTTTATTTGTTTCTTTAAATGAAAAAGCTCCTGGAGATAATATGAGCTTAACTATTAAGCTCTGAGATTTTGTAATTTAAAGGATAAATAAATAATTTAAAATATTCAGAGAAGAAAAAAAACCTGCATTCTAAGAGCAAGTAATTTTCCAGGAATATTTTTTCCTTCTGTCTAACAGCCAGCCTCAGTGCCTGCCAACCACTCTTATTTTAGCTTTGTTGTTACGCTGAGTTTTATAACTTTCCAGCAGATAAAAGAGCATGTCTGCACGAGGTGTCACAGTATCACATTGTCGGTTTGTTTGTTTCCCCCAGCAGAAGATACTATATTTAAGCATGTAAATGACATGTAGATGGTATTTTTCCAGTCATAAAGTTCGGAGAGGTGAAATCTTCTGAGTACAGTCACTTGTTGAGCTGTTTTAAGACTAGTTTCTGTCTGTGTTTTGTAAAAGCCCTGGCTGGTGTCTCTCGAAGGCATTCAATCCCTGGAAGAGTTAACTATTAACTCTACATCCTCTTTAGGGTGTTAGGGAAGGCTACTCACGCTACATAGCTCTCTGTTGAAGAAAGGGCTTGGCCACCATCACCCAGCCCTTGGCATTGCAGGCAGCTTCGTGATCTCAATTTTTTTTCCCCCCGCTATCGTGACTTGTTAGAAGGTTGGTGGGGGCTTTTATCCCCTGCTTAATCCGCTGTGTGCCTGGTGCCACCGCTGTGTGAAAGTCCTGGGGAGGAGTGTGGAGACCTGGCAGCGAGGAGGGGCCGCATTTGGGGCCAGCAGGGGGGAAGGAGCGGAGCTGGGAAATAGCGCACGGTCCTTGGCCGTGCTGCCGTGGCAGAGGAAGATGGAACGAAGCCGGCGGGGTATTGGATTCCCTGGCGAGATCTTCCACAACATGAGCCCCAGGGCTGGCCAGGCACATGCAGCCACGCTCTGAGCTCCTGCAAATCCGCCCAGCCCTGCTGATCCCGGCGGGGAAGTGCCTGCGGCCAGGAGAAGAGCAATACAAGAGAGGTGCCCATCCGGGAAGGTGGATTCAGGCTAGCAGCAGCGGAGTGTTTAGCAGATTAATAAATTTCCTTGGCTGGAAGCCACAGCCAGGCAAATTCCAAAACAGAAAATGAAGAAAAATAAAAAAGGTGGTGGGAGGGAAGGAATTAAATTAGAAAGCATGAAGATGCACTGGGAAGTACCAGCCCCTCTTGACAGTTGCATCCCATCTCATGTCAAATAACAGGTTCAGAAAATTGGTGCTGCAGCTCAGGCAAAAACATTCAGGTGGAGCAGGAGTTAATGAGAAAAAAAAAAAAATCCCTGGGCTGTATTCTGCAGAATTTTTTTAATGGGCCTTTCACCCCTTCAAATCTGCCTTGTTCAGCAAGTCAGGCCTTTCAGCAGAAATGCTGCTCCTCGCCACATGCCTTAAGCAGTATGATGAGTTTTTAAGTGAGCACTGTAGTGTGGGAAGCCTCAGGACAGATAGAGTTTGTGACACCCCTCAGCCATAAAACCTGTTCAAGATGTAGCTTAGAGTAACAACATGTCTCAGCTGCTATGCATGTCTGTTTACATGAGCCAAGAGTGGCATTTGTCCAATTGTTAGCGACTGTCCTCTGCCACAGGTCAAAATCAGCTGAAAGCTGGTCCCAGAGATGCTTTTCTCAGTCTGAAGATGTAGACAGTCTTCAGCTTTAAGCTCCATTGGTTGCTTATTCATGATGTGCTGGGTGACATTTCCCTGACTGCTTTAACAAAATTCAATAGTTTCAGAATTGCATTTATTTTACACTGTTTGAAACACTTCTGCTTTGATGTGGTCAAAGTACTTTATTTAGCTATACCAGTGTGCTTCTCTGCAGCTTTAAAATTACATCCAGTAATTATCTAACCAGCAAACAGATAACGTTGAGCTGAGGCATGCTGGCAAAAAAAACCAATAGTAAAAAGTGTGTGGAACCCTGTCAGATTGAGGGGAGGGTGTCACACGTATTTCCCTGTAGTTCGATGTGGAGGGGGAAGCAGTTATAAATCCCAGTTAGCTCAAAGATTTCTGCCTCTGATTTACCCTCTGCTGTTGATTCATCTATTAATCTCTTCAGTTTGGGGGTGTCTGGCAGGCAGGCAATGTGGGACACAGCTAAAAGATTTCCTCTCTCAAGAGGTGAACACAGATCACACCAAGGAGCATTAGCTAATGTGCCATTATAATGCTCATATCCTTAATGCCTATCCTTAATGCCTATAATGCCTATCATAGGCCACTGTGAAATGGTATATCCAAATAACACAATAATTCAGCACCACAGATGAGGAAAAATAGCTGGGTGCCCTGAATCTGTGCTTATCATTGTTTAGGCCACTCCAGCTTCTGTCTCAACAGCCCAGCTCCCTCACTTAGGCTACTAATTTCTTTGTAAATGTGGGGATCAAAGCAAAGCATCACAAAAAAAAGCATAGAGAGCTCAGTTGTGGCACAGGGCACCAGCGTCCTCCTTCACAACCCCACTCGTTGCTGTGGGTGCTGTGGTTCAGTGCTGGAACTGCAGCCCAGCTGAGAGGGGCAGAGGGACAGTGGGTGCTGATAGGGATGTACATCCTAATGCAGAAGTGAAGGGTACAAATGTGGCATGTGACTGTCTGAAGTGAGGTTCGTTGGAAAGGTATATCCTGAGTGTGCTCATATTTTGTCTGTGATGGTTTTGGTCTAGGCCTTCCTGGTGACCAGTTTGTAACCAAGGAAGTGGCCATGTACCCAGTATTCCATACGATTTTTACATAAACCAGAGTATAAATAAGTTGGAGATTAGAGACCTCGCTCTCTTCTGGCGAGGTTTGGGAGCAGTGGGTCCTTGCGTTGGTCTCACTTATCAAAGGCTGAGTCCTGCAATGTCCATTCTCCTTCCATGTGGAGGTTTGGAGAGTGCTGGCTGTGTCTGCCAATCCTGCTTTTCTAAGGGACATGGTGAGATCTATTTTGCTAGTTACTAGTACAGTTCTTGAGTTTGATTGCATATATCTGTTCGGTGTCCCTTTTTGTTCCCTTTTGTCCCTTTTTCCCCTTTCTGTATCCCTTTGGGGGGTGTTTGGATTCCCTTTTATTCTGTACATAGCATCTTAACTGTATATAACTGTAATATATGTAAATATATATATTTTTATATAAGTAGCTTGACTTTGGGTTCCTTAATTTTTATAGTTTTTTTTCCTTTGCCCTAAAGGAAGAAGGGAGGGGGGAAGGGGGCTGCTGCCGTGAGTTTTGGGCATTTGGCAGGGAGCCAGGTCAGAACTATCACATTGTCTTAAACAGAATAAGCTAAGAGATGCTAAAATTCAGTAAAAACCTCAAAATCTTTCTCTGTCTGCTTCCCTTATAAAAGGAAATATTTGAAATTGGGAATATAGCCCACTCAGTTCTCTGGCTCCTGGGACTTAGAAAGTGCTACTGTAATGAAAGAAGCAGCTGTATTGAAGTGCCAAGTCACTGACCCCCCTGAATTACTTATTTGGATGGTACCGTGGGAGCTCATCCTGTGCTGCAGAAAACCCAAGTCAGCTCTGAGTCATAAAAAGAGCTGACTATCTGAAACAGGCGGGATTTCCACCTTCCAAGAAGTACCCACCTAGCTGCAGCTGAAAGCCACTAATGTAAGATGAAGAAGGGACTGTAATTATGATCAAAGTCCAGCTGTTGAGAGCTATGTAATTAGTATCTCTCTCCAAAGCACTTTTTTTTTTTTTTTTCCAGCTAATGCCTGGTTGGGGGAGTGATGTTTACACATAAGTTACTTGTGTTCTTGGAAATAGTGGTCATTAGGCTGTGTTTAAATCAGGAGCTCTCTTCTTTCAGGGCTGTTGGGAATACACCTGCTGGTGCACTGGACTATGGTCCTGCCTGCTCTGTTTCCCCCCTCTCCCCATGACCAGGCTAATTGGTGGCCTCAGGATTTGGCATCCTTGGTGTGTGAAGGTGTTCACTGTGGCTCACTCCTCCCTTTTGGATGAAAGGCCTCTCACACAAGCTGCTCCTTCTTTCACTTCTGGCTTTTTTTTCTCAGTACAATGTGATATGGTCCAGCCTCCCAGTTCTCACTAATAACAGAGGAACAACTCTGAAATCCTCCGGTCTCTGCAGCATCTGTGCTGGAAAGCTGAATTTTCAGACATAGTCCTGGGTTTTGGGTCGGTTGCCAAAAACAAAAACAACCCCTCCCTCTCTCTCCCCCCAACCAGATATGTTAAAAAAAAAAATCTATTTTTAGAAGAGAATGAGGGAAACCATCAGATATCAGTTGGCAAATAGAAAGGAGGGGAGGGTATGGGCCATGTAAGCATCACCTATTGGGTGCTGTATCTAGACAGATTTTACTGGGCAGGGTCTAGTTCCAGCCAGCCAGAGCTCCTGGGTTCAAAGAGATCTTTCATCAGGAGCATTGCATGTATCACCTCACCTTCCTTCATTGGTTCCCACACGTATCAAACACGGCTGGTAAACGGACTGCGTTTATCAGATAGGAGTCTCTCCAAGGTTAATGCTTGCAATGCAGCACAAAGGTGAAAGCTCACTGTACCCAGAGCTCATCTTTGCTAATAAGCACTAATGAAACAGCAGCCCCTTTTTGGGGCGGGCTACCCCTCCTTGCTACAGGCAGCAGTGTGATGTCCCTTCATAGTTGTGAATCCATTAGATCCCCTTTCTCTTGGGTGTTAGTATTGTCACAGAGATTTGCTTAAGTTGTCATAGGGTCATGTTCTACAGGAGCATCTCATCCTACCTCCAAGCTCTACAGAATCCTTTCATTTAGGCAGCTTGCATGCTTTTTCTTTCCTCATGCTATGCTTTGCTGAGGGATAACTGAACTCCTGCTCTGACAGGGTGGACAAATCTCAGCTGCCTTCACCTTTGAGATGGGAGCCCAAATTTACTGTGCTGGCAGAAGAACTTGAAGTCAAGTAAGAAAAGACACATGACTGGGTATAGATCTATTTGCAGAAACAGCCAGTGATAGAGCAGGTACTTTCCAAAGGCTCAGAGAGGGGCCAGAAATTTTTCTGAGCAGCTTGTGGAGTGCTCAGAACAGCTGGTGCCTTCTGGAGGAGCAGAATTGGCTCCATGCAGGAAGGAAAGGTGGAAGGGAGCTGAGGAGTCCCTTTCGCTATTGGCCTTGGCGAGCCCTCCTGTGAGGTTGTGGTCACCTTCATGGCTATGCTGCCACCCCTGGTAGAGATTCCATGGGGGAAGGATTCCAGCTGGAGCCAGATGCACACGAGGGGACAGCATGCCATGTGCCAAAACAACTCTCACAGGGTGGCCTCCTTGGCAGGAGGGCTTTGCAGACACCTCTGCTGTGGACGTGCTACCAACATGGCATAGCTGCCTTCAGCGCCTTGCCAGGGATGCGAGCTGCTGGTGGTGAGGAGGGGAGGGTATTTATCTCTTCCTTGAGATCCGTTCTTTGGTCACGGTCTTGTTCTTGCTCTGCAATCTCATTAGAAGATGGGTCCAGAAGACAGAATCTTTGCAAAATAGTGCTCAAAAGTTGCACATTAAACCCTCTTCAGTTCTTTCTTCCTGGTACAGTCTGATGATCACTGCTGCCCTCCTCCATTCTGTCCCTGCTCTATGTCATAGAGACTTCATTGAGCTGAGGATGTTGCAAGCCCTCCACAGTCAGTGTCAAGGATAGCACTTCTACCTCTTCAAAATGGTATAGGCTTCTCAAAAAAATTTGTCTGCTTGGAGGTACTTTTAAAGCTGCTTAAAGGATTAAAGTGGAACCAAATCAGTGATTTTCTGTGTTTTCTCAGATCTCAAAGGACTGTATGGAAAATATGTGAAGTCTTTCATGTGGTCCTTTTTACTGCAAGGAGAGAACATCTAATTCATAGTACTTTGCTCAGCTTCCAAAAATACTGAAGGAATTAAAGATGCAAGTTCATTTGTTCAGAGGTGATTAGGGTGTTCATGGTACATGTTATAAGTTATAATTCTGTGCTGACTTACATTGTACCTTCTGCTACAAACTAATTTGCAATAGCTCTTCTCAACAAACACAAGGATTTCTGGCCTGATAAAAAGCAAAAGGGTTCAGCTTTGATTTTGGGAAAAATAAAATTCTCTGACATTCAACAAGTGTCCAAATGAGTATTGAACCCTTGTAAAAAAATGTCAATAGGGGTCATAAGATATGGGGGAGGAAGGCAGGTCTTGGATGAGGAAGAAATCAAGGAAACTTAGCTTTCAGTTTGGTGCCTGGCTCTATGCTAGTTTTGCACTTATGTGAAAACCTTCATGGGAACGTGGACATTGCTGTGGGAGCCAATGCTTATAATGCCATACAAATGTTGACTTCTGTTTACCTTAAAATTTTGTAGCCCATGATCAACACGGAAATAATCAGAAGGAAAATATTTTGCTATAGTAGATTTCTGGAGTTTGATTAGCTCTGCTGATAATAGCAGATAATATCTGCTTAGATAGCATCATGCAAAGACCTGTATCTGTTCATAGGGCTTTCTTGGGAGTTTTTGGTGCCTGTTTATAATCACCTACTACTGTGTAGCAGATCATCTCCCCACAGGATTTTGCTGCTGAGTCATTTCCAGTCAGGTGTTTGAATGCCACAGGTGGCCTGATGTGACAAATACCAATGCATATAAGCAAGGGGAATTCGGTTAGTGCACGGAGCTATAAAGAGAACAGCCACCTCCAAGAGTGAGAAGGGGGAAACCCTGAAGCAAGTGATCAGGGGTTCAGTAGGTTCTTTGCAACATAAAAATAAGTCTGCCTACAAAACCTTGCCCTGGGAGGGTCAATGCCTGTCTGGTTTAGTAATGCTGATATGCACCAAAGTCACTGTATGCTGAACAAATGCATGGAAAGAAGCCTGAAGTGTGCTGGTGAGCTGGATGCTGCAAACAGCAGTGGCTCAGCTGTGTACTGCCAGCAGTGTCTGCCTCTACATCTGGGAGCGGGAGGTGGTGGGACAAAACAGTGGGATTGCTGTGCCTGCTGTCAGTGGAGTCTGTGAGGTGGCTGTGACAGGTGTGACACAGAAGTTCAGCTGGCTCTGAGAGTTAACATGGGCATTAGGTGATCAAATATAACAGAAATAAAAATCTCAATATTAGACAAAAAAGTTTCTTTGCACCGTCTTCCAAGTTTTGTTGTTCATATTTGTGAATTTTCCTCTTAAAATATACAGGTTGGAAATGTCATTACTGGTTTTGATGGAAAGGGAGATTCTATGTATTCATAGCACTCCAGGAGCTACAGCTTTAAGATAATCACGAGCAAAAATCATAAATCACATTAGGTGTGGCAATGTATTGATAAAATTATAGGGAGCCAACCCTGTAATTTCTTAGCACCCGTCATGGTTACAAAAGCAAAGATCCTCTGAGTGCTCCAGGTAGCGTTCCCTTACACACCAGCAGTGTTCCTGATAAACAGTTCATTTGTCTTCCAGGACTATAATCCGCTCTTAATTCTTTGTCCTTCATCTGCCCTGTCTTGGAGCTATTTTGTGACACAGAGAAAGGTTTCTGCAAGAGCTCTTATTTTTGAGAGAAGGATTCTCTGCCCTTGGGCTTAGCAATAGCTGCCCTGCCACGGAGTAGCTACGTGCTGAAAAATGCAGCCTGCACGGTATTTAGCAGAAGAGTATCACTGGTGGCAGGAGTGAGGAATGGGAGTTACTGTTTAGTATCCAAAACACATCAGATTTCACAAGTTGGCTGTGGGGGTAACAAGTGAGAGCGTCAACCAAATTCGTATTACAAGAATCTGCACCTAACATCTGCTTTGCTGGTGTTTCTGTTTTGCATTTTAATTATTTACTGAAACACAGGATGTTGCTGTTTAGAGTTTCCTGCTTCTAAAGAGTTCTGGGGACTTTCTCTATTATTGTGATGATTTATTTTATATTTTTTTTTTAATTTGGCCTTTGAGAGAAAGTTTGAGAGGGACTTTGTAAGTCCCCTGAGCAGTTCATAGAGTAAAGAGTTTGTGTAACTAAAGACAGAAGCAGCTTTTGTAAGAGAAGGGGATTTAGGGAGCCAAATGTCTTACCTGGCTCAACACAAAATGTCATGAGTCTTTTGCAATTGACAGTCTCAGAACCTTCCTGTTCTAAAAAAGAATCATGTATTTAATATTCCCTATCTGACATAGCTGTCCCTCTGCTCTATGACTATATTTATGTGACTAAATGCCCTGTATGCATAGTTTTACAAAGCTGACAATCAGCATGGGCTGCATGATTTCTCTTGCTTTGCTTCCTCTTGGTGGGGGGGCCATGTTGAGGCCCATGAGGGATGCCCTTTCACCAACCTCTCACTGCCACCTCCTCACAGTGGCCAAAATTTGAGCTGGGCAGGGATGCCCGGTGCCTTCCCTGAGGTTGTAGCTGCAGCACAGCAAGCACTTGGGCAAACAAATCCCAGGAGCTGTTGGGGAAATCCAGGTAGAGAGAGAATCTGACTCCTAAAGATGTCAAAAAAGTTCAAATCTCAGCAAGTGTAAAAGCAGCTCCATTCCTGTCTTTAGTGTCCTGGGGACCATATGCTCTTAATACTACTGATAGTGATATAGTGCAAGCAGGGAAGAGGCTGCTTGCAGGAGACATGTCAGGCTCTAAATGGAGCTCAGAGCATGCTTCAGGGCTACAACCCCATCATGAGCTATCAGGGCTGCAGGCACAGTCAGAAAAGCCCAAGCTGTGTGTGTCTCTGCCATGCTGAGGTGTCTGGGTATGGAATACCCCTTAGGTTTGGTCCAGAAAAGGCCATTCAGCTCCATGCATGCAGTTTAGCAGAGGTGGAAGGGAGCTGAGTACTGAATTTCTCCTTTTGTTTTTCTAAAGGGTTCAGATGGCACCAGCACTGAGGACAGGTATGGAGGGGACTGAAACTTCCTTACCAGGGAGAAGTAGAAGCCACTTACTCTCTCTTCTGCTTTCTTTCTGTTAGGTTTGGATATTTTTTCCCCTTGGCTCTGGTTTCTTTCAGAGCCTTGTAGTATCTAATGAGAACCAGTTCCTCACTCCCTGATTGCCTTTCTGAAGCTCTGATGTGCTTGGATGAATTACTTTACTATCTATAATAAAGGAAGTAATTTTTTTATTCTGTGTTATGGTCTCTATATTGGTGTGATGGAGGTAGACTAGTGAAATTTGAGAGATGCTGGTTGCACTCAACACTGCAAAAATTCAACAGACAATAGTAAGAGTCACAGTTCCTGTGTGAAATACTGAAAGCAAGGTCCCTGTAAAAAAGAGACTGCAATAAATTGAGGTAGATACTGTTTTGGGTAAATGCAGGAAAAATACTGATGACCAAATCTCAAAAGAGGGGAATTTGATTGGCCAAGCCTCAGGAAGGTCAGATTTCTGGCTATTGCCTTTCCAGAACTTCAATTTTCCAAAAATCACTACAGAGCAGTAGTGACGAAGGCCTGTAACATCTATATTTTTCTGATTACTGTCATCTCTTGAAAATTACTTTGCCCACTTTCATTTCTGGAGCTGTTGCTTTCTTTTCTTTTACTATTCCCTGATGCTCCGGAGGCCTAGGTAACTGGAAAGGATGTGGTTAACTGGTTTAGGCTGCTTTGGGCATTTAACAACTGCCTTTTCCCCACTCCTCCTCCAGAAAAGATGAGGGGTCTCCCCATACTGTGCAGCAGAATGCAATAGTAGAGGTGTCTGAGTCTCCTACTTCCCTAGATGCTCCCAGGCTGCAAACCACTACTAATGGTGGGTAAGGGGACCATGGAGTGATTTTGGGTTAGGCATTGCCCCTGGAGAGACAAAAGATGGTCTCTGCTGTCTTTAATTGTAGCTGCAGCTGGGCAGCAGAGGTTGGCATGTGACTGCAGGGCTGGAGGCAGTACCAACTCAGCAGGAGACCTCAGCAGAAACCTGTGCTTGTCCTCTCCTTCACTGAGCAGAGAAAGCATCACTCTGTCCTGCTGTAAAATCATCAGGGCTGGCTGGCTGCAAATAGTGTTGAGCAAACTTCAAAAGGTAGACCCAAATATGTGTTCTCAGCTGGGTATCTGAAATTGAGCAAATGATGTCTTTTACTTAGATCAAAGGGATTTTTTTTAATGGACTTGAAAATGTTTTGTTGCTTCTGAACAGTTTGCCTGAAAAGTTTCTCTAGCAACACTTATTTTTGTAATTGGATCAAAAATACCTTAGAATTTTGAGGGCTGGACCCGGATTTTCTGCTTGTGCTGCTCTTGAGAAGACTATCTCACTTACTGTGTAAAAGCTTTCACCTCTGCCCAGCTGCTCTGACTCTTCCCTCTGCAGATGGGCACTGCTTTTACTGACCACTGCAATAGTGGGGAAGGGATTGACTGGAAAAGCGAGTTATAAAATAATGCAACTGCTTTTTAATGCAATGCTTTCTTAAAATTGATTGTTTACATTTTCTTTTATTATTTAAATTTGGAAAGTCTTGGGACCACGTTTCCCTGCAGATGTACTGATTGTTAACAGGTTGCTATGTGCTTTACAGATCTGGAGATACTCCTACACCTCAGGAATGGAAGGACAAAGATGGGCAGGACATCCATGGGCTGGGGGTTGAGCTGAGTGTCCTGAGCTCCAGGCTTGCACTTTAACTCTGAGCTTCTCCACAGAGATTGCTCAGGATCCTGAGTGGTCTTCTGGACATTATAAGGACTCTCTTCTGCAGACTAAAAAGCACCAATTGCAGTGGAATTGCTGTGGCAGTGCTTCACCCTGGCCAGAGCTCCACCTCTCTCAGCCTCTGCTGAGAAAGGGAGTGGGTGTCAGGGCTGAGCAGAAGGGGAGGGGATGTCCGTGGCTGAGTTTCCAAGGATGGGTGAGAAGGGAGTGTCCAAAGTTGAGTGGGAGGCACAAGAGGTCCGGGAAAGTTCACAAGATGCTGAAGGAAACTTTGAAGGAAAAAAAAATTAGAGGTAACTTTCTCTAACGATTATGGAACAGTAGTGATGGTAGAGCGATGGGCTGCCTGAAGCCCTGAGGACAAAGAAATATCTCTATTATATAGAAGTGGTAATTGTTGTCAGGCTGATAATGATGACATGTGAATAGCTGATGTGATGAGACATTGATAGGAGATGCAGTGGGGTCCTGAGCTGCAGGGGTTACTGATAGCACACTGAAATCATTCTGCTTCCAGAAGCCATTCACAGCAGTTTGCAGGGAGCAGGCCATGCAGTGCTCATGATGGAAAACCTCATCATGGTAGCAATGGGAATGCAGAGGGAGTCTTTTTCTCCCAGAGGAGCTCTGCAGTCCGTGCTGGAGCAAGGTGCTGGCGTGGGGCACATGGCTGCAGTGATATAATGTGCTTTGAGGGGCAGCCACAAAGCTGCAAATGTAATATTCACTGCAAGCAGAGTCTTACTCAAGATGACTCTAACTGAAAGGAGATGATGAATGGAAAAAATCCCCCTTGTGTTTTGCAGTATGGTGAATTAGGAGGATCACTCTGTGCACCAGTTTCACTTTCTCTGGCATAGGTCAGTCTTGCCTGAGAACTGAAGAGTGGAGCAAAGAGCAATTAGGAAGCAGAACCATCCCTTCCTACCCCTTTCCATTCAGCTCACACACATATGCTTCCAGAAGACAAATCTAAGCCACAGGGAGATCAGGATGCACTATTACAGTAGACCCTAGCAGAACACTGAGCATTCCTCTGAGACAGAATTACTTTAATTCCTCTATATATAGTTCACAGTTGAAACAGGTTGTATGCAATACAAGTGTCATTTGCCTAGTGGCTGTGAAAGGTAACAGTCACAGAATCACAGAAAATGCTGAGGGACCCAAAAGGATCACTGAATCCAACTCTTAGCTTTCTAATGGCCTAGTGTCTTTCTTATATTGTTGTGTCCAAAACTGCCCCAACATTCCAGATGAGGCCATACCAGTGCAGAGCAGAGTAGGACAATAATCCCCCTCAACTGGCTGGTGATGCTTTGCCTGATGCCTCCCAGGACACTGCTGACTCATATTCAGCTTTCCTCCCCAGTTTGTCCGTGGTGAATGCTGCAGGACACTGTCAGTGTCACAGAGCTCTTTGCCACTGTCACTCCCAGTTCCCTCTTGTGTTCCCCATATCTCCTTGCCTGCTGGCTACTTCTAAGATCAGAGTTCACCCTTTTGGCAGTCAGCTTCTTTCATTTTCTAATGCACATCTCTGTGCCACTCGACCACTTTTCTCTCAGCTGCCCCTCCCCATAACCCATGCTGCTGTCCACACAAATTTTTAGTGAGATATCAGATCTGGGAAGCATCTGAAAAATGTGGGAACTGGGAAAAAAGAATGGGCAATTGAACCATAGGTGAAAGTTCTATTCTGTCTCAAAGGAATCCTGTGTTGGTGTTTGTTATTCCTTACCTTTGTCCTTTCTAATCCATGCAATCATCAGTTTTCTTTCGGACTGACACTCAGAAGCAGTGTTATATGGAAAGACAATCTGATGGGTTTAAAGAAGTTGCTGGAAGTCTAGATTTTAAAATGCTAAATCTGAAAGCTGGGCTCAAAATTGAAAGGAGAATAAATACCTGTGAGCACAGTTCAGCAGGACCTGCCTCTGCCAGGATGGGAGTCAGTCTCTTTTCGGATCATGTGAGCCAAGACCTTGGAATATGGCATCAGGCAGAGAAAAAAAAAGCAAAACCAATGCATTATACACTGCAATTCATGCTGGGGAGGTTGCTTGTTGATGAAGTAGACACAGAAAAAGTTCAATAAAAGAGTTCAACAGAAAGACTTCAATAAAATTCAGCTGCAACCTTCTCCAAGGGGGTTGAGAGCCTGCCTATCTATCATTTGGCTTTCATTTTGGCACCCCTGTTTGCATCAGTGAGCCAGTCTGATTTCCAAAGGTCCCTAAGAGGTGCTTCCAGGGTGGTTGAGGGTGGCCACTGCGGTCATGGGGGACAAGAGCGCTCCACACTTCGGGGAATTCCAGATGACACTGCCTGCCAGGCGCACACTTGTCCCGTGCTGCCAGACCCCACATCCTTCTCCTCTTGCACAGCTGTGAGCCTCATTAGGTACTGATGTCTACAAATCACTGCAGTGTTACAACACAGAGCAGGGGGAATTCCAGCAGGACGAGGGCTGCCAAGTTCCTCGAGTTTTAATGGTATGATCTGAAAAGGAGCCCCCTCCCCACTCAAAAGCTAAAAATACAACTGACACCAAGATTTAGGCATTTAGGCGTAATGCTCATGAACTTTAAATCATTTGTTTACCATTGCTTTTGATACACTTCAAGGTGTTACTGAAGAAGACAGGGATGAGCATGTGGATCGGGATTGCTGATTGCGGACTTCTCTGTGACTTAATTCTCTACCCAGCTCACACCCTGTGATGGTTGAGGACTAATCTATTAAGATTAATAGTTCAGGAAGCATTCAGGAAGAAAGATTAGGGTTTAGTCTGGGCATACGGGTTGGAATTATACTTCCTCCCTGAACTGTGAATATGGTTTAAATCTGCTCACAGCATTTCTGCAGCCTTGATTTTCATTCCTGGGAATTGGCATTTTGGTTCCTGATGATAGATAAATTAAATTTGGGAGTTTCTTTTTGTAGGAGGTACAGTGCACACTCCACCTGAAGAAATCAAGACCTTTTTTAATTTTTCTATCTAAAAATCCAAAATCACTAGTTCCTTTTAGAGCAAGCACTAGACAGGGACTCAGGTGACCAAGGTTGTATTTCTGGCTTGCTGAGTAATGATGAGTAATCCTATGACCTCCCGGTGTCTTAGTTTTCCCACAGGTAAAATGGTAGTAATTACCCTGTCTTCCTTTGTAGAGCCCTTTGAGAATTATGAATAAAATGAGCCATATTAGATATCATTATTTAGACATTATTAATTATTTTTTTGTACATTTGCATAATGTGGAAGTGCTTTCTTCGTAGGACCAGATGTTTTTCTCTCTGAATCAAAGTTTCCTGAGTACTCCACTAGCAGGTCCTTTAGGTGAATATATCTTGTGAAAAAAGAGCAAAATCTGAAGCTTGCAGAGAAAGACTTCTCTGGCTCTATCTGCATGTCCACTGGCTGAGAATTACATACTCAGTGATAGAAAACCGTACACCATTGATAAGACATCTTGTGGGGAGAAACAGAAAGCAACGTCCTGTAATTTTGGCAAGAAGAAAAAAAAAACCAAATCATTTTGCTCGTCTGTAGTGTGAAAGTTTTCATGTCACAAAATTTTACACTGTGGCTATATCAATATCAAGGCATGAAGTTCTGCATCTTCAAACTCTACGATAATTTCTGAGAATTTGCACAATGCAGGAGAAACACAACCTACCCCAGAGCTCCAGTTTTCAAGGGAAGCTAAGGAGAACAGGAAGTGCTTGGATCTCTTTGTACCCAACACAGCAGCTTCACTGAGATACCATATTCATTTCTGGTTTCCTCATAAACTGTACTATTAACCCAGGAGTAGTTCAGTGTGTTGAAGCACCAAGCCTGTTTTGGATGAAAAAACAAAGGAAACCGGCTATCTCTTGGTTGCGACAGTCTTTATTTTTGGAAGGAGGCTGCTGGACTCACATATGCGCCCCAGTAGTGCTTGAGCTGCACCCTGTGTCAGATTTGACCCTCTATCAGCGAAAGCAGGTGGCATCTGCCTTTAAGGTTAAAGCTATAGAGGAGGGGCTGTGCATGCTCAGTATCAAACCTAGGTCTTGTTTTCCTCAGGAGTTCACGATTTTTCCCCTGTGGTAAGTCCAACCTAAGTGTTTTGGCTTTAGCCCTTTCTAAGAAAGATTGTTTGCAGTAAAAGGTGGCATTTTGGGTGAGAAGTGCTGCTGTATTGCAATATTTGAGTTTAATAGTTTTCTGTCATTGTTTCCTGGTATGGAAAGTAGTTTGGTGGGGGTTTTTTGTTTGTTTGTTTGTTTTATTCCTTTAATGTCTTTGATGTGAAGGTAGGAAGAGGGTAAATGTGGTGAAGACTGGAAGCATATGCTTAGACTGAGTAGTGGGAGCAGAAATATCTTGTTTTCCCTCTAGTTTGTGGTCATGCTGGGCCAAGCAGTCAGGGCTTCATTTTCTCCAGTCTTGGGACCCTCACCTCCAGAGAAAGGCAACTGTAGTGCAGATAGATTATAGCTTATGAGAGGCAAATGCTGTGCTTGCCAGGATTATTTGGTTTGGCTGTTGGCTTTTGGAAGGGTGGGTTGCTTTTTTTGTTTGGTTGATTGGTTTTTTGTTGTTTTGGATTTTTCCTTGTGAAGTTTAACATTCCCAGCCTTCTGGAAGACTCTGAAATTGAGTGCTGTGTGGACACAGCTACAGGGGCACACGTCTCCGCTGTATTTTGCCGAGATCTCACTCATCAGTGAGATGGCAAAGGGGATCAGCTGGGACACATCGCCACGGAGGGGGCTGTAACAAAGCTCTTATGGGGGTGTGGTCAGGAGGCAGCAGAACAATCAATGTGTCTGAGGCTTCAGCCCACCCGGTGAATCTAGGAAAGTGCTTTCACCTGGAGTCTGGGCTGCTCTTGCTTCATCAAAATAAATAGGATGGAGCTGAGCTAGATCTTAGTGGGGGTGCATTGCTTCCTGAAACCTGGGATTCAGTGGCTCAGGAGCGGCGTCCCAGTGCTGCAGGAGGAAACTGCTTTTGGTGAGGTCCTGCTTCTTGGAAAAGGTTTAACTTGCTATTAATAATTCCCTGGTGGTTTTTGAAGGAGGGACTTGTAGATGCAATGTCCTGTTCAGCTTGCAGTTTGATGGGGGCTGTAAATCCCCCTGTAGTTCCAGTCTGGTGTAGCCAGTGCTCTCTGCTTGTGAAAAGCAGCCTGCTAGCTATTTCAGCAGTTGATGTAGGGACTTACCTTAAAGTAGAGACACATTAGACAAGACTTACTACCATGCATTGTTCTATTGTAGTCAGCAGTTTGGTATAAGAGCCTGTGCTCAGTAGTGCCATTTTCTACTATGCCCTTTGGGACAAGTGGATGTGGTTAAAAGGGATGTTGCTTAAATGTCTGTTGATAAAAAAGTAGCTGGTTGGTAGAACCAATTTGAGCAATGCAAATGCCTGAAATCTTGTGATTAGCTTTTAGTAAAATAATCACGGAGTGCCTAAAGTAGAGCATTTGCTGATGTGGGAAAGGACAGTTAATTAGAGTAGTGACATTTAGGCATAGATTTTGCTTAGGCTTTAGCTGTTATTTTCCTGTGGAAATTCAGGCACTTAGGTATATGTTTAGTAGACAGAGGCTGCTCCTTTGTGTTGAAAGGTGTTAAGGAAAATGGCAGTAAGTTTAGGTTTTAGTAAAATTACAGGAAAGAAGACATTTTATCTTGCATGCAGGGTTGTGCTCAAGTGGGTTTTCATGCAGCTTGACAGTCCTTTCCCACATGAGAGCAGGATGCACCAAACTGAGTAAAAAGCAACGCTCGCTACCTCTCTTATGCCCCCAACGTTACTACAGCTGCCTTGCCGAGGTGGGCTGCCTAATCCTGCTGCCTCCTTTGGAAATAGAGCTGCACAGGTAGTAAAGGTTGCAGAGAATGTTGAAGGAGTCTCTCAAATTTTGCTTCTGTGAAATCATTAACCAGGAGACTTCTTGTGCGTGGTATAGGGAAACTTGCCTTTTTGGCCATCAAGTAGAATCTGAGAATGCTTTTCTTAGAAACAGTAAGCTAGGTGCTTGGCTGGGTGCAGGGATAAAGATAACAGCTGGAAAATATCCCTCTCTGGAGAAATTTGGAGTTGTGTTTGGTAGAGGGAAGTACCAGCAGTATCCTTAACTGGTGTTATCAGTGTGTGCAGCTAATGCCTCCTGCCTCTCCTGCACTGCAGGCTGCGGGCACTGCTTGTTTTGGGGTAGGTTTATGGTATTGCTGCTCTGAATGGGACCACCAGGGCCAGAGCAGGCAGGGTGAACTGGGTTGCTTTGCCTTTTTGACACAAAGAACTTTGTCCAGCAGCGACCCAAAGCTGGGGCGTGCCATGGCATGCAGCAGTCTAGTTGCACTGAGACTTTTCAAAGGCAAGTTCTCTGAGAAAGGTCTGTTTTGTTGTAACTCTTTTTCTGTTGAAGTTAGTTCCTGTTTATGCAGTAACAAAAAGTGTTCAAGTCAAGAGCAGTTATGATAAGTGGCAAATAATTGTTAAAAGTGACCACTTTGGTGGCTTGGGAGAACCCACTGTGAGGTTTCTCTGCCCATTCCTATGAGGTCAGGACTGAGTGCAGGGTATTAAGCAATGCCTGAGGTCTGTGGGTTTAGTGGCAGGGCAGGTTGCAGAGCACATGCTCCCCCACTGTGATCTTTCAAAGCTTGTGGTGGCATTGAGTTGCAGCTTATGTAGAAGGTTTTAGGCTGGATATGTTCTTCTGGGTTTCAATGTGGCATTCTTGAAAGTGTCTTACCAGACTGAAAGCCCGAAAGGAGTAATTTCTGGTACTTTGTGGGATAACTGCTGTTCTCAGAGGATTTGTGATTATTCACATGTAGTGTGGGTATGTGCTCACATCTGTGAGGCAGAGCTATTAGCTGTGATACTTCTGCATTTTATTTGTCTGGCTGTTCTTGAACTTTTAAATGATGTTATTTTGGGGGTTTTTTAATCACAAAAAGGATAAGGAACTGAAATGATGCTTTCACCTATTTTGAGGCATGCCCAGCTTTGGCTCTGGAGGCTTAAGGCACTTTGATTTCCATTAGTTTAGAACAATGGTCTGCTCTTTTCTAAGAGCATGTGGTTCTGTGGACAGCAGAGGTGAGGAGAGCCCTACTTTTTGCAGACTGGAGTCGTCCTCAAAACATAAGAAGTCACACAAATTCAGTCAAGAGAGCTAGATCCCTCTCTGACAGCAGACAGAAGTAGATACTTCAGGAAAAGAACTGTAGTCTGATCCTCCCTCTGAAACGCTCTTTCTTAATTTTGGCAGCTTAATAAATTAGGGTCTTCCATGCAATTTGTTCAGACCATTCTGGTAAACAGGACCAATATGTGCCAAATCAAATATCAGTCCAATTCTTTCGAATCCAGTTACAACCTTGGCTCTTGCCACCGCCGTTTCCCTGGCAAGAAGCACAGCCATTTGCTTGCACTGTGCTGAAATAACTCTTTAATATGAAAATTTTTCAGGATGCCCCCAACCCTGTAGCAGGAAAGGTGGTCACCTGCCTCATACTCGAATTAAAGTTGAACTGAGTGTTTTTGTCAACTGCAAATATACTCGAGAAATTCCTCCCACTCCCCTTATATTCTTGCAACCGTCAAGTATTTTGACATGGGTGTAAAAGCTGCTGTGTTTGAATTTAGAAATTGGCCAGTGGGATGAGAATGTGCAGCTGTGGAAGGCATGAGTGCTCCAGCTCTGTCACTGCTTCTCTTGGGTCCACCTATTTCTGTGAGGCTTCTGGGAGGTTAAGGGGATAAAAATGGCCAAGGTAATTAGCAGATATGGTGGAAATCAGTGGGTCAGGCTCAGAAATTGTTGGAGGGGCAAAGGCAGTAGACAAGTAGAAAAATTTTGATGTGATGGAACTTATTTCCATAGAAAATAGAACAAAAATCTTATTATTATTTAAATTTTTTAAAAATACTTGGTTTGAGACCTCAGCTGCAGTGGCCGGGTGTAGGAGAAGTTGCCTAAATCATCCGAGGGCATGCCATTTAGAGAGACAACCAGCCAGGGACAGTGAAATCACACACTGCTTAACTGCTTCACCTGCTTCAAAGACTACCTTCTTTATATGGGAAGTTGATTATTTTGGGGCAAAAGGGAAAGTGGATTTTATTTCTCTCTGGGATTCTTATGATGCAGCATCCCAGTGGATTCTGAGGGATATTTGTTATAATATATAGGGATAACTTATTGGGAAGGTTGGCCAAATTCCCTCCCATCTAAATACAGCATCTGCAGCAGTGTGGAATGTGTGTTGTACAGCTGTGAATGTTCCAGGCATTCAACATGTCTCCTTTTTCACACAATAGCTTCTATTTATGGGTTTTCATCAAGTTGTACTCATGCATTCAACATGTCTTTGTGTGTGTTTTTTTCTTTTATTTTTTCTTTCTTTTTTTTTTTTTTTTTTTATTTTTTTGCTTTTGTTTTTTAAGGTTTGTAGAAACTCCGAGCCCCTTCTCCTGGAAGGAGAGTTACTACCGATCAGCCATGTCCCAGGGCTCACAGCCGAGGGAATTCCTCAGCCCAGAGGTAATCCAGCATCTCTGGGACTTCCTGGAACAGTAAGTAGCCCTTATGTGGAATTTATGGAAGGTGTTTTAGGACAGGATGCCTCTATAATTAGGCTGCTCAGGGGATTGATGCTGGGGGTTTTGGAGCCTTATGTACCTGTTGATTAGATATGGATGTGATGATTAGATGTGTCAGTCTTTGGTGACTGACAGCTCTTGAGCTCTCAAGAGGTTCTACGTCCAGGCTATGGGGACCAGGCTATGCAGTGATCATCAATGACACAGACTCTCTTCAAGACCTCTGAGGGTGGCTGAGCTGACCACTTTCTAAAAAGTGATCATCTAAGGCACATGGTTGGCATTTTCCCCTAAGGAAATGGGGTCATTACTCTGTGTCCAGGCTGCATGTTTTCTTCTTTTGCTGAAGCCAGGGAAGGAGAGGAGGTGAAGATGGTGAAGAGTTCACCCTATCAGGTCCACTGAAGGAAATAAAACTGACTGTGTTCCCATTCCTGACTTGCCATGACTAATGCTAAAACAGTTACTGCTATAAATCGTCCATGAGTTCTGTCTTTCAGTGATTTAACTCTTGCACTCTTATCTCATCTTTCTGGTCAGGCAAGTGAAATATCCCTCCAGGCTGTGTCCTGGTTTGGGGCTGCTGCAGTACAGCGGGTGAGGAGATAGCTGTTTGTTAGTAATGACTTACTTTGTCATGAGACTGGTTTGTGGTTATGCCAAAGTACTGGATGACACCCTAGCAGGAGGGATGGGAGGGGAAGGTGGGGTGGTGGAAAATGGAATTTGGCCAGTTTTAACTTTAGTACTGTGTTCTTTTCAGGCCAATATGCTCGGTTCAGCCAATCGATTTAAACTTCATCGATGGCCCATCTGAAAATGGCTCTACAAACAAAATTGAGATTAGTATGGACTGCGTCCGGGTGCAGGACACAGAGCTGAATGACCCAATGTGGGTGAGTAGTGAGACCTTCCTTGACCTTTGGGGAAACATGGAGAGTTTCTGCAGGAGCAATTCCAGCCACGTTGCCTCAGGGCCATCTTCCTACCTTTGCTGACTCCTGGCCTGCTCTCCTTCTTCTGTCACAGCAATGGCAGGAGAGCTGAGGAGTCTTTCACAGACTACTCAACCATCCCTACACTCTCCTCACTTAGAGCTAGTTTATGTGGCCTCAGGGTTAAAATAGTTTGGGTTCTGGGCCCAGTTGCAATTTGGCTGCCCAAGACCAGAGGGTCTTTACTGGTTTTTGTTTTCTTGAGGATCATGTAGGAGTGAAAACTGTTTTCCAGACCATGGTTAGTTTTTTTTTTTTTCCTCCTTCTGTTTCTCCAGGCTAGAGAGTGTTTATATTGAGTCTTGGCCATGAGTGTCTCACCAGAATGGCTCAAGACTGGAATGCCGATGAGGCACTGGTGGTTGTTGGTTCATTGCCTTTGGCACAAACAGACTGACTCTTTCTTAGCAATATCTCTACTGAAGAAACCAGGTGCTATTCTTGCAGGCTGGAGCAGGAGGTATTTTTGGAGTCTGAGTTGTTTATGTCCTGTTTCTGTTCTTCCTGAGTTTTGTATACTTTGGGGTAAAAATAATGTGTAGTTTGAAATTTGTGTTGGTGTCTGTAAATTTTCTTGTTCCGCTGTTCTGAGAAGGTGTTGCCATTCAATTCCCTGGCTAATCCACCACAATTTTCAGTGTGCCCAACAATGGTATGTTGGCAACTTGAATCCTGGCAGTATTTGTAACCTGAAGGATTGTGTCTGCAAGCGAAGAACTCCTGGGTCAGGGCTGATCGCAGTCCCCAGTGACAGTTTGACCTGTTAGTCCTGCTTTGGTGTGACTGCAGGGGAGACTGCAGTGCTTTTCTTTTTCCATGGAGGTTGCAAAGGGTTAAAAGGCCAATTTGAGGTTGGGTATGTGCTCAGCTAATGTGGTGAAGCTAATCCGAGTGCACAAGGAGAGGTGACTGACATTAAGTCTCGTTATCTTTTGATTCTGCATTTTTGGGGGCACGGAGGGATAGGGTGCAAACCTTCCATTGGCATCTGGATCTCAGCTTTTTCCGCCACTATAGCAAAGCTCCAGTGAAATGTAATCTCTTCAATGGGCCAAAAGATTCTCCAGGTTTACAGGAACTTCTGATTTTCAAAGTGCATAGTCATTGTCTGCTTGAACTATATCTTCTTGAAAACAATCTGCACTAGTTTAAAGGTCATCAGCAGAAACTTTGCTCCTTCCATGCTCAAATCTGGGCTTCTGGGATTGAGCACTAACAAAGCGTCCCCATCTCCAGCTCCTCCAAGCTGCCTGCAGAGCACAGTGATGGCTGATGGGCTCACTGAAGGCCTGTTCAGAGTCTCCCTCTCCTCTCTGTGGAGCAGAGAAACATGAATGGAAAGTCCCTTTCTCCTGTCCTCTCTGAGCCCTGCTGAAGTGAGCACTGGTGCTAGGGAAGGACACAGGCAGCTTTCTCTATGCAATAACCTCTTGCTTATGATGTGCTTGATCCCAGCCTTGCAGGAGGCATTTCTGGAGAAGCCAAGCTGTACAATGACTTCTTAAAAAGAAGTGTTTTTCACTAATGTGACATGCTGAAGGGGGAGCAGGGAAATTCCATCCCATCCTCACCCTTACTGTAAGGCACCAGCTCAGAGTACATTAATGTATGTACATTAACAAATGTTCCAGTTTGTCTCCAGTGGAAGACAGCACCTTTGCTCAGTTGAATGCTGGACAAAAGCCTTCACAAAGCAAAATATGCATCGCAAACCTGTGCAAACAGCCCGTCTTTTAAAATGAGGAAAGCTCTTTTTACTCCCATTACCACCACCACCACCTCCCCATAAATTTGCAAACATCCCTGACAGGTGACAACTCCCCTTGCAGAGAAGTCTGTGTTTGCTTTGCTGTTTCTGGGGCTCAAAGCGGCTGCAGCTTGCGTTAGCAGAGAATGTGTAGCCTGAGGCAAGGTGTTTGCTTTAATCTGAAATACCTTACAACCCTCTTCCCCTCCAGCTTCTCTTTTCCTTTGGATAGCTTCAGGGCACGAGCTTTCCTTGCACCTGTCTCTCCTGTAACCTCAGCCATGTCACTTCTAGACACGAGGTGCTGCACGCAGCTGATTGCAGCAAAGGGTTGAAGAGGGCAGATAAACACAAAGGAATGCAGCAGAAACAGAGGGGCCCTGGGAGATGAGCACTGAGATCAAGGCAAAGGGCTTTATAGTATTACATTTGTCTTAGTAAAAGAGAAAGGCAAGCTTTTCTCCAAAATGTATCACCATGGGAGATTTAAATAGGTGCAAAGCAATTAAGACTGGTGTTTTTGAAGCCATTGTCCTTGTGTAGACTTTGAGGCAATCCCAATGAGCCTTTAAAATAAGTTTTGCACCTTCTTTCAACTTGCTTCTGAAAAATGAAACTTTGTCTTAAAAGATGTCTACCTTTGATCCCAACAGTTGTGTTGGTAAGACCTGTGATTTTTTTTCTTATTATTTAACTTTTGGGGGTAATGTTGTTTGTTCACAATAGAGTTGGCAGTGGGGAAGGAGCTATAGTTTTCAGAATAGTGCCTGAAGAAACTGTCCTACCAATGGACTGGAAACTGAGCATAAGTTCTACCCTGGTGAACACCCATTAGTTGTGTTCATTGCCTTGAAAATGCAACTGTTTAGAGAGAGAACTGAAGAAGAGGGATGGTTGACACAGAAACCCCTCTCATCTGAGCCACAGCCCTGCTTCTTGCTGAGCTAAGCCCTGGCAGTTCTCACACACTTGTTTTTAAGGAAGAAACATTCTTCCTGTGCCCATATAAGAAAGGGGTAAGAGAAACTGGTGATCTGCACTGTCTTGGGATGAAAAGAGCTGGAGGGGCCAGAAAGAGGGTTTGTGGGTCTGGTGTAACACCAGACAGTCAGCAGCCTTCCCTGGCTGTGTGCCTTGTGACCAGCTCTTTCACAATGTCCTGGGTGGCCCCTCCGTGAGGCTGTTGGCTGTGCCCCTTCCTTTCCTCTGGTGTGAACCACGGACAGGCTGGAAAATCCCAGCAAAGATCTGCCTTTTTGCCTGACCATAGTGAAAGGCTGGTGGTCCCTGTGGGTGTGGATAACATTTCGTTTCTGCCATGGCCCTAGTGTGGGAAGGAGCTGCGGATGTCCAGAGAGGTAAGTTGAATGTATGTCCTTGTGGGCCTCCTGCCACTCATTAGGCCCACCAAAGAGGGGTCCCCAGCCTCTACTCTGATCAAGGATGTAGCCAGCAACCATAGGGTCTGTGGTTGGGTGGTGTCTAACTCCCTGCATTCAGGAGGAACACTAGTTGCAAAACTTATAACCTGCAGGGCTAGAAATCAGGTAATTTTATAGTAATTTTATATTTTTGTGTGACTACCTAAATGCCCTGGAGCAACAGGGAGGAGGGGTCTGGAGACCTCTCTCTAGGAATGAGTGTGTGGCAGTGCAATAACCCTGCATTGCCCTGGAGCCCTCTTAGTGCTGTCAGTCTGACCTACCAGCTGCAGAATTGCTTTCCTTCACCATCCCTCAGAAGTCCTGTAAACTGTTCACCAACACTTAGAGATGCTATTCTGGACCCAGACAAAGCTGCTTTGGGCTAAGGACTTCATTGAGCAGCATCCTGATAAAAGTGTTATTTGAGGGATTTGCAGAGTCTGTTAAGTCTTCTGCCACCACCATTCCAGCAGTGTGTCCAGTGTTCCAGGGCCCTTGCTGGCAGGAGCTGGAGTGCTGTCCCCAGGGATGGAGCAGCTTGTCCCCCTCCCCCTGTACATACTTTCCTTTCATGCCCCTGAGCAAACCGTCCTCCCACAGCCCCTTGCCTAACCAGTTCAGTGGAATGCCTTTTGCCCAGACAGTCGCCTTGGTCAGAGTTTTCTTAACCTGGATCCATCCCTCCCCATAAAAGGCAGAGAGAATTCTTTCCTTTTTTTTTTTCCCTCTTGTTATTTATTTGTTCTTTTTCATCTTCTGTAAATAATTGTGGGGATTTGCTGTGTGTGGCTTGATTAGGCACTGCTGAGCTCCCTGTGGGGTGGGTTTTTGCCTTGGTGATGATGGTGTGGTACAGGATATTGTCCTTTTGGGTTTGGATACTCAGCTTCATGGGCTGTGGGTGTCCCAAGCCTAGTAGCTTGGACAGAAATTTTGGAGGTGCAATATGCATTTCATACTTTTATACGTGAGAGCTGAAGCTCTGTGTCTGCTGTTCTTCTTTATACATAGAGGTGAAGATAACAGTTGACTGTAGGATAGAGAGGGTGCATCCCATGGAGGACATGGAGGTGTCGAGGCTCTCAGCCTCAGCCCTTTTCCAATGACACATCTCAGAGCTGGTGTTTGATTCCCAATGGAAATAAGAAGCCTTTCCCATATTTAGCTTGCTGTAGGGGCATGAAGGAGCCACCCAAGCCACCTTGTACAAAATACCCTCCCCTGCTGCAGCCCAGTGGGCTGTAGCAGAGCTACTCTGGCCCAGGGTGGCTGCTGGCTCTCTTCTGCATGCTCTCAGCCTTGGTACCATGTAAATCAGTTCAGTAATTCATATTTGGCAGCTATGCACTGAATTCCTGGATCCCCATCACCTGGGAGCTGTGGTCAGGATCAGATGTGCAACACTACAATGGGCAGACAGAAAAAATTCCAACCTACTATCCAGAAGGATGTCTGTGGCATCCTATCCAAAGCTTTAATATTAAAGCACAAACTCTAAACGCTGTTAACTTTTAATTGCTTCCTTAAAAGTGTTGGTCTGGTTTAGGAGGACTCCACTTGCTGCAAGGTAATGGCTGAAGAAGCAGATGAAAGCTGATTAAGGGGCAGTGAGACTGTGGGACAGGCTGGACATCCCTGTGTACCCACAGCAGAGCAGGGAGAGTGCCTTGGTGCAGGGACTAACACATGGTATGTGCTTCTATGGGCTCTGGCAGGCGTTGCAGCCTTGCAGTTTTTGGGAAATGGTTTTGCACCTGGAGGATAAGGCTGATTTGATAAGTAGATGCAGCCAAGTGGATTGTGTGGCCATCTGTTTCCACGCCTAAGTATTCCTGGATTGACCATAGAAAGGAAGGAAGGACTTTGTACAGCACAGGGATGTGATCAAAGCTTTTATTACCGTCTGGTTTGTGCTTGAGAGAGTTTGAATCTTGCCAAGTTTCTCTTCTTTGTGGGTATTTATTTGTTCCATAGCTGTGCAAAGAAAGTTGAGATTATGCAAAGGCATTTCCATAATGAGCAAATGAATTATTCTGTTGGAAGCTTCCCTCCAGCACCTTTCTTGTTTGCAGTTAAACTCAGAAGCTTGCCTAATTTAGGCTTGGCTATGTAGTCCTGCTCAGTGTTTAATCTTCTGCAGTGTAGGTCCCTCCAAATGATCTAATCATCACACTTAGGGCTGCAGATCCAAATCCAGAAATGGTCAATTCTTTCAGATAAGAATGAGTGTAAAGAATTTATCTGTACATTCAATTTGGCCAAAGCCTGAAGACTTCTCTCATCTCTCATCTGTGTGTATCAGAGGTCTAAAGATGTATTTATGTTTCTTTAAAATAATTTTCCCTAGCTCCCTTTCCTGTGCCACTTGGCTCTGGTTCTGGCCAGACCAGGGCTGGCTTCATTTCTTCTTGTAGGAATGCAGCCAGTTGATGAGTATCCTTACACCCAGTGTTTTATTTTTGACGTAAATTCCCAGGATTTTCAAGGGTATTGAAGAAAACTAATGTCTGCTGTGCTATAGATCATTTTGGAAGCATATTTAAGATTCCTCTAAATATTTCTTCCCTTTGAGCATCTTGCTTTGCATCCATCTTGGGAAGGAATAAACTAACTTTAAGCTGAAAAACACAAAATTACTGGGAGGTAGTTTTGTGAGACGAGGTGTTCGTTCTCCTCTGGAGGGGTGGCTTTACCTCCATGACTCGTATTGCTATGAGCACCTGAAGTGGAAGGGTGTAGCAGTTGGAGTCCTGTCATCTGCCTACATGCAAATACCTCAGAACAAGTGAAGCAGTCACTTCGGAAAACATCTTCCCCGAGCAGCTAGGCCTGCCTCCAAAGGTTTCCATGGTGCTGCACATGCTCCTTGAGCAAATATGGAGCAATAATGCATTAGTGCTTATTTTACATCTTTAAAAGGTCTGCACAAACACTGAATTAATCTTGATCTTGAAGCAACAGATTGTAGGAACTTTTGCCTCTGGAGCAAGTTTTAAGGTTTATGCTGTCTTGATGGGAACTTCGCTCTGTTTCTACCTAGTTGATAGGATCCTCTTAGGGCCCTCTTTCCTTTCCCTCCCCTGCCCTCCCTCCTCCCCTACTGTAGACATAATTTCCATATTTGTTGGGAGCACTTTGATTGGGCTAAAGCCTGTAAGTGGTAAACCCCTTGGGCAGCTTGTGTTTCAGCAAACCATGAAGTGCGGCATGAACACCAACAGAAGTGGAGTGACCATCCCCAGAGTTCACCTTCCTCTGGACAATTTGTGTTTGCTTTGCATTGTTATTTCTGGTTGTTTTTAAACCAAATTGCGGGAAGAAGGAATGTAAGATCCTTTTCTCTTGTTAGCTGGAAGTAGGGTGATGAACTGAGCTGTCTATATCCAGCCAAATGAAAACTTCATGGAGCTTTGTGGTATCCCTCTTTGTAGGCTGAGATGGATGGAGGATGGAGAGCACCTGTCAGTGCTGTTGCAAGCTGCAGAGCTGACCGTGCCAGGAAGGGGTTGTTTCTTCTTGGCTAAGACAAACCTGGAGCACAGCCCTGGGAGTGTCCTGCTCGCCTTCCTGGTCCAACACAGCCAAAGTGTCTGTGCTGCAGAGAGCTGTGGGGTGTAGCTTTTGTTTTAAAATTAATTTCTTGCATTAATTGACATTCTTGCTTTGAAGAGAGTCTTATGCATCCAAAGTCTCATGTATATGTTGCTTTGTGGTTCTGCAGATCCTGCCCACGGTCCTGTTAATGACTGTTATTTTTTCCTCTAATATTTCACGAGGAGACTTTTGGACTAGGTAATATTTTCTTCTCAATGTCTGTACCATCTGCTTTCCACCTCACTGTGGTTGATTTGATAGCATTGAAATTAATGAGGTAGTAAATTGTCAGGCAGTCAAATATTAAATCAGTCACTGTGAAGCTGTAGATTAAGGAGTGGTTTGTGGCCTGGGTTCGTTTGCTCACTGCTGACTGAACTCTTTGCTAATCAGCATCTGAATTTGGAGAGATTATTAAAAGATCAAAGGAGTTTTCAGTAATGAATGTAACTGTCACTCTAAAAGAATGGATTTTTATCTCCAGCCTGCTTAAACAGAAGGAAAAGGTACCCTGAAGTACTCTTATTTCTCTTTGAGAGCATGGATGGGTATGGTGGACCTCATGGGGATGTCCAGACTGGATTAAAATTAAACGAGTCTGAAACTAAAGTGATCAGTTTTCTGGGGAAATAATGGAACGCCGTGACCATTGCCATACTGGTGGTGGACGTGGCATGTGAGAACAGGCAAGGGTCACACAAAGTCCAGCACTACAAAGTACAACATTTCTGCATAGGAAACAAGGCATAAACCAGCTTCCTGGCTGCCTCAGCAGGTGTGTGGTACCCCAACGCTCCGGTGCAATGTAGGATAACTGTGATGTGTTAACACGAGAAGCGGGAATGGCCATTGGTAGCAGGGTCAGGGTTTAAACAGAGGTTTGGAAGACTGTTCTTGAATTATTGCAAAGTAGTAGCTTTCTTTTCAGTAGTGGATTGTTTTTAAAGGATTTGGGTGGGAGGGAGTTGGCAGTGTAACAGAGTCTGGTTGGAAAGAGCTGCTGTGATTGTGCGTTTATAAACAGTTGTGCATTTCATGAGACCAATCTGTAGTTTATACAAGATAAGGGAAGAACAACACTTTCCCCTCAGCTGCTTGTGCAAGAGCAGCCCTGGTCTATCAACAGTTGCTCTCTCTAATTGAAAACAAAGGCTCTGTAATCTGTTGTTATCTCCTTTTCCCTTTCCCTGGCCAAAGACCCCACAAACCTGGGATGCAGGTTTGTGCCATGACCCTGTCCCACCTCCAGCTGGAGGGATGGGACTGTTTATGCCAATCAGGAGCAATTTTCATGTGTAACCCTCTGTTAACTTCCAAAAAAATATTTCACAAATATGGGGAGGGGGAGGGAAGGAGAGGGTCAGTTATGCTGTTTTGATCATCCAAAGATCCTCACAAGGCAAAAATGCAGTTTGAGTGTTGAAGCTTGTTACTCCAACAAAAGAGCTGCAGAGGCTTGAACCCCTGAAATCCCCTGGTCATATTTCCATGCATGAGTGTCTGCTGACCCGCGTTTTGTGTTCATCAGCACAAAAGTGTCTGCTCAAGTGTCTGCTGGCCAGTGGTTTTGCAGGCTTAAGTGCTGCCTTGCCAAGAGCTCTGTGTTCATGCAGTGTTATCTCTCAGCTTCTTCAGTGAAAAAGCAACTATTCTTTAAAGAGAATCACTAGGGTACAGAAAAAGTTAGAAAATGAGATAAAAGGAGCACCAGGAATAAACAGAAACACTTTTTAATAAATCATGTATGCTCTGTGACCAATCTGTGTCATACACCAACTGTGAGTCCTTGCTGACACTTTGATGGGAATGACCCTTGACGGTATTGGAGGGTTTTTAGTTGTGCAGACATAAGGCAGGTGTGGGGGCTTTGCATCACCTTGGCTGGAGAGCAGAATCTCTCTGGAGGAGTGTTTTGCTCTCTCCTTAAATGGAGCTCAGCAGCCAGAGGGCAGAGTGCCTGGGGGCTGTGTGCACCCTTCCTAAACCAATATTGCACAGTGGTTGTGAAGGGAACTGGTTTTGTTTCACAATTCCTTTCCACCTTCCCTCTCCCTGCTCCCCTCCATGTAGTGTTATCTCCTGACATGATGCCATTAACTCTCTAATTAGCCCTAGGGGTGTTCTAGGGGAGATAACGAGACTGTAGGAGCTCAAATAAGCAGCGTGCGCAGATGTTTACCCAGGGTCGGAGGGCAGGGCTGTTGTGACAGGCGATTGCCTTGGGTAGGGCATGTTCCTTGGGGAAGAGAAACTCACCTGCACCATGGGCAGAGCTGGAGCTGGGCTTCACTCCTCTCTTTGGCAAGTCCACCTATTTACCGTGCACTTTCAAAATGGGGGAGGGGGGTGCAATTTGGAGTCCTTGGAAGAAAGAAGGGATTGATCCTCGGTATTAAACACTTCCAGACAGGGTATGTTTTGTAGCTTGAAGGCTCATACATTTGAGTGCGTTCCAAAGGAATTTCTGGGCTTCCGACCTGTCCCTGGGTCAGTGGTGAGGAAGCCAGGAGGAAATCTTATTTGTACTCCCGGGTACAGCAGAGAGAGCCCTCTGAGAGCTGGAGCTGCTTGGTCTCTTTTGCACGGGGATGAGCCACAACTCCATGAAGTGCTCCAGAGCAGCCTGCCAGTCAGCAGCAGGCAGGATGATGCCTATTATGCATCATCTCTCTTTTTTTTTAATTTGTTCTGTCTTGCCACAGATGGTTGGATTAAAAACACACAAAAAAAAGAGGAAAGTCCCTGTTTCAGGGACTGCAATGTTTTTCTCTCCCTTCCGTGTGGTTTAAGCTGTGAAGTTCTCTGCATGACTTTTCAAGAAGGCAGGTTGACTTTTACATTTTCTTGAAAGTATTTTCCTTTTGCTCTTGAACCTGGTTGTCTGCTATCGCAGAGTATCATGTCTGTCCCTGTAAAGTCTTCACTAGAAAGACTTTCAAAGCCAATCGGCAGAGGCTTGCTTTTTGAGCATTCAGCAGTTATTCAGATGTAACAAAAACAAAAAACAAAACACCAGCACCAAAAAACTGTTCTACTTTTCCCCTCCTCCTTCTGTTATCTCAGTCCTAATTTGTAAACATTTCTGAGTTAAGTGAATGTCACAGTCTGTGGTGACGCGGTTGATCCAGATGCTATTTTTATAGGAGCAGAGAGGACTGCGCAGATTTTTTTTTTTCTTTGATCTGCAGAAAATTCTGCATGAACCACCCAACATGCAGGCAGGTGTGCGTGCACACACACACCCCCTTCTACAAGAAATTACATAATCTCCAATTAACACTGCAGTTGTGGTAATGACATTTTTAATTGTCACGATTTTGTGCACTTACCTCGTGACCAGAAAGGTTGAGAACTTGTACGTGGTACTGGTGAGAGAGACTGGGATGAGCCGTATAACAGCACAGAGAAGGAGCATTCAAACAAAGAGCTTGAATCAGCAGTCTGGCTTGGCTGACAGCTCATTTTGGAAACTTAGGGGTCTTGTTTGCTTATTACTTTTTTCTTCAGCATACCAGCAGGAGCCACAAAGCATTGCCAGAAGCTTTCTAGAATATCTGAGTCAGACCTGGGAGGGTTGCAGCTGAAACTTTCAAATCTAACTAGCAATTATTATTTTTAGTTTCCTACAGTATTGGAGGTAAATTGCTTTAAGGAGACTTCCTTTCCTGAGGCTGAGCTACTATTTTTTTAAATTCAGTCTAACTAAGCATCCAAAGCATGAAGTGCCAGGCTTTTCTCTCACTGCTTTGGCTTCATCTCTTTGTTTTCTACTTTGTTCTTTCTCTGTTCAGGGTGGGAGAGAGCTTATTTGACTGGAAGAACAGAGTTAAATCTTGTTCATCTAGCCTCAGTGTGAAGTAATTCTTTTTAACATGTGAAAAGAGGGCCTTTGCCTGAATCTGTTTGCTTTTTCTGATTGGTATGATAAGGCATATATAACCTATTTACAAAGATTGTCTTGCCATGCCTCCAGACCATTACAGTTGGTGTTTCCCTTGGAGACCTGTCCAGAAGGCTCAAACAAACTCTAACTATCACTGCCCCATGGCTGAAAAGTGAGTGTACAGTCTAAGGAGGTGGGGGGTGTCATTCTGCTTTTATGACTCAGCCACTTAAGCATATGGTATTTCAGAGAGTCAAGTTCTCCTCTGAGAACCTCAAAGATAGATTGCCTGGCTGCTATGGTTGTTGGAGGTTCATCTATGTGAATTTTTTTGCATCTGCAAAAGGAGAGAATGAGAGCCCAAGAGCTTTTCTTTCTTGTGGTAAGGTAGAAAAGTTCAAGCCTTTACTTTTCCCTTGTCCATCAGTGCTGGTAAGAATATTCAAGGCATGACACCAGCCCGTGGGACAGAGGGAAGCATCTTATGAGCATCTTTAGATCTGAAGCCAGTGAAACAAAAGTTTGGATCCCTGGGGTGATGAGAGGGGTATGTTTGTGCCTGGGCTGCAGCAGGGCTGGTGCGTGCAGTGTCTGGTGCATGCCCTGTTACCTCCTGCCACCCCTTTTGGAGTGGTGGTGGCCTTATGGTGTCCCTTGTGGATGACTGATTTGCAAAAAGCCACTTGTCCAGCATCCACTTCAAGGTGACCACACAGGCTAATGCATCTGAAATACTGAGCCAGGTCAGGGCAGTGTGTACAGAGGGAAGGGATTTGTGCTGACATGTCAGTTTATTCATGCTATATGCACTTCTCCTCGTGTTTGACATGCAGATCTCTTTGGATAAACTTCCATATATCTCTCTCTATCTGGGTGTTGCTTCACCCACAGCCACCTCCAGCCACCTGTGGGACAGAAGATGGCAGATACATAGCACAACAATGCTGCATTAATGACCTGGAAAAGGAGGATCTTCTGATAGCATAACTGTGAAAGAGGTTTTGCAATGACTTGCTGAGATTGGGAGATTTATCTGTATATCTTCTCGTCCTCTCGCCATCCCCTCTATAGAGTTTGAACTTCTGGGCCAGTATCAAAAACTTGACAATATTTAAGGATCAAAATACTCCTCTGAGCATAGCGTAACTTTTCCTTACTATTAGACAACAGAAAATCCATTGGTGACTTCTAGTTTGATGTCCAGCTCTGTGTAAGCTTTGCGGTGGTGCTACAAAGTGACACAGTTGGCTAAGGGTGCTGAGGCTGCTCCCTGGAAACCTTGCCTATGTCTCCAGATTAGCACTTGTGTGGCTTTTTGGCTTGTGCCCATCTCGAGTGAGGTCAGGTAAGTACACCAGGCATAGCCCCTGGTGTTAAGTGGTGCTGGGGAAGATGGAGAGGAGGGGAAGGGGCTGGGCCTGTGGCAGTGCTCTGTTGAGTTGTTCCTGTGATGTAGGAAACCTGTTTTGTGCTCGGCAGGCTCTTGCTACCTGGTAACTTAGGAGGACTGAAGGTGTGCATGGCCCCAACCTGAGCTGGAATGTTGCTGGTGGTGATAGACAGGGCTCTGCCTTGTCTGGGGAGGGCTCAGTGCTCCTCTCTGCAGCCTGTTCTTGGAAGTGCCTCCTTGCATCGTGCTTGGTGAGGAGGAACTGGTAAGGTGCACTGGAAACACTTGAAATCTTTTGCTCTTGTGCCCAGCAGCCCCCTGTTGAACTGTGCTCACAGGGTGGGAGCTAAATCAGACCCCTGTCCTGCTTCTTGTGACAAGAAGCTGCTGTGGGGGAAGGAGGGCACTGCGATCCTCTGCTCTGTGCTCATTTTTGTTTTGCTTCCTGCCTGAAGATGGTTTTGCTCTGTTTTATTAGTGGCAGTCTTACGAATGTGCTGCCTGTCTGTAGGACTGGAGAGAGGCTCACGTGAGCTTGCAGTGTCCTTGAATTCAGAGAGGCTACTGTGCGGTGAAGAAGGCAGCCCAGAGAGCTTGGCCCTCTGAGAAGCACAGCCTGCCTGCTTCCATCTCCCTGTGAGCCCGAGTCCCCTCCCCGTGTGCTCAGAGAAGCTGGGGTTAAATGATGCCCAGAGGCGAGGCGTGGCAGGGAGCAGCAGCAGCTCCTGGGCAGAAGCTGAGCTTCATGGAGGTGTTGAGGCCGTGTGTGGGTTTCAACCCTGCCGGGGTCCCCTCTCCCTCCCTGCAAAGCACCTGTGGGTCGGTCACTCACCACTCGCAGTGGGAGGTTTGGTGTTTTCTGCGAGCGCTCGCAGTCCGTGCTCGGCAGTCCGGCACGGGTCTGCTTGACGACAGGTCCTCAAATAAAACCAGAGAGCGCTGTCATTAGGCTGGGCGGGCAGGCGGCCGCGCTCTAATCTGGATGTTTGGTTTCCTCTCTTTACCCCCCCTCCCC
>NW_020955331.1:1274479-1355013 GCF_003031625.1 Empidonax traillii
TTTTTTTTTTTTTTTTTTTTTTTTTTTTTTTTTTTTTTTTTTTACATTTCCTTGGCGCAACTTAGAAGCAACTGCAAAGGAGGGGAAAAAAACGTAGCTGGAGTGATGCCCTTGCAAACACAGGACCTGTTGGCTGTAAGCATGTATGAGAGCACACAGATGATGGAGAATGTATCTGGATTATGGTGCGTGAAGCCAGTGATTGATTCTCAGCTCCTTGGTGTTTTTATCCCAAATCTGCACACTGCAGCAGCCAGATACTTGGCTGTGTTATTGCACTGCCGGTGTCGAACATTGCATCTCAATCCCTTCCCTAACGTTTTGGGCTTTGGTAGCAGCAAAGCCTGTGCCTGAAAAAAAACAATCCTGGAGTCTTCTCAGAAAATAAATAAATAGGAAAAGTTTCTCAGAGGGGCTCCTTTGGAGCAGCTCCATGGCTATCTTTTGAGTTCCCAAACTCATAGAAAAGTGACAGGGAAAGTTATTGTTTCCTTTCTTTTCCTTGTCTGTCTTTATCTTTTTTTCTTTTTCTCTCTTTTTTCTTTTTTTTTTTTTTTCCTGTCCATTTCCCCCCCTTCCCTTCCCTTTGCTTTTTAGAGATTGGTGATAAGGAATTCTAACTACTTAATGAGCTGGGAGAGGCCTCTCTCCATTGGAGTGGAGGACTCCAGGTGGCACTTTGACAGATTGG
Organism: Empidonax traillii; assembly: GCF_003031625.1. Taxonomy (NCBI): domain Eukaryota; kingdom Metazoa; phylum Chordata; class Aves; order Passeriformes; family Tyrannidae; genus Empidonax; species Empidonax traillii. Next base: position 1,275,171 of record NW_020955331.1, read on the forward strand.
ACAGGTAAGGCAGGAGAGCCCCACCTCCTCCTCCTTGCCTATGGTTAGGTATATAAGGGAAACTTCAATTATGCAGAGAGGCACACTCTGAGTCCTGTTATCTTCCAAGTAGCATCACATATTTTTAGGGTCTTCTAGGGGGTGGGAGGTGTTTGTCAAAATCCTGGAGCCAGAAGAAAGAACAGCAGCACTGATCAATTTGACTGCTAACATGTTGTACCTGGAAAACAATGCCCAGTCCCAGTATAGCGAGGTAAGGATTCTAGGTTTGAGCTATGATATCGCTAATTATTTTTATTTTTAGTGAATGTGTGCGATTTCTTCACTCCTGAAGTTAGGTGTGGAATATACACTTGCTTTTTGAAACTTTTGCAGTTTTACAAAGGGAAGAGTTTGGGATAAACATCTGTATGAGAGTGAACTTCAAGTCTTTATATTTGGGACAACAAATTTGTTCTGGGAACCTTGATCAGCCAAACATAATTTTCTTTCATTGGAGAAGCAAGGCAGTTGTTTATGGTGGGCAATGCACACAGGTTGCATTCCTGTAGCAGTCTGAACACTATCTGTGTTGACTGCATTATAACTCTTTTACGAGTCTTTTATTGCTAAAATTGCTGCTTGGTGGTGGTTAAAAGTGGATGGTATCTAGGAAATAACAAAAATGTGTTATAAAGCCCTTCTTAGGTTACTTTTTAAGTAAAATAATATGCAGAGAAAGGTTTTGTGCTGCAAATGCTGCGTTAGCGTCCACACCAGTAACTCTTTTACTCAGTGCTGTTAATACCTTGCCTTGTAACTTGCAAGCAGCAAGGTATTTTCTACAGGGTGTTTGTATAAGCATATTATATTAGGATGAATGTGTGTACAATGGATGCATTTTGCTTTCTACAGCTCTTTGCACCTCATGGGTGTGAGTGGAACGCAAACTTCAGATGCAACTTGGATTTAATATTTTTTAATTATTAATTTAATGGCTTTTAACCAGCTGGGTCGATGCTTTGTAAGGTGGCAGTGGGGAGAGTTGCCACACGCGGTGCAAATCTTTCAGGAAGTTACCAGGGGTTGAGGGAGATCTAACGACAATATTGGTTTACATTCCAGCGGAGACAGCAGCTGTGTTGACACTTGCCAGAATGGCAAAGCAGCCACAGCTCCTCTGTGTGCGTGTGTATTCCTGGGGAAAAGACTTCAAGTGCAGGGCATGGGGTGCAAGCCCCGAAGCAGACAGAAGCTCAGCCACTTGGAAGAGAAAACAGAATAAAAATTGGAAGGCCGAGCATAGCTAGGAGATGCGATAGCTGGCGAGGGAAAGCATGTTAAAAGTACACACCTAGGGCTTGCACGCCTGGGATGGCGGGTTTGTGACTCGGGGAGAGCAAGGGGTAAACTGAAAGCAGTGTGCTCTCCCTGTGCCCCTCCACAGGGAGAGCGTGTGGGTCCTTGCTGCTGCTGCTGCCGTGCAGGAGACCCAAACGGGTGACTCTTTTCTTCTCTCTTCCTAGGTTAATTATAAACTCTTAAATGTGGAGAGAGTGCTTCTTGGAGTGTTTGCTTGGTGTTATTTGGCTGCTATCTGATCAACTTTCGCTGAATAGCAGCGGTGGGGCTGTGGAGTCCCTATGGTTGACTTGCTGGGCTCATCTGTCAGAAGCAATGCGCTCAGGAGCGTTCTCGCTCCGCTTAAATGCTGCTCATCATTGTTGCTGTCAGGGGAAGTTTTTAAAAGGCTTTAGCTCTGATTTTTTTTTTTCTCTCTCTTTTTTTTCCTCCCACCCTCCCTTTTCCCTCCCTGTATTTGAGCAAGGTGCACCAAATTTGTTCGTCCAGCGAAGCATTGTACGCTGGGGAGGGAAAACTCGATCAGCATTGACTTGGTTTCATTTCTGAAGAAGAGCAGCCTTGCTAATGACTCGTCTCAAAAGAGAGGGAGACTTGTTAACACTCAATTAAAATATATTGGTGATGATGGACCTCACCCATCCTAAGCTTGCAAACAAGAAGTAGGCTTTGGCATGGTTTCCATAAAAAAAGTAAAAATATAAAGCTCTTACTGTGCACATAGAAGCAACACATTGTTGTCACTGGTGCTTGCTGTAGTTCGGATTTTAGAGCTGTTGCTGGGTTGGTCACAAGGCAGCCATACCGACTCGTGAAAAACTTAGTATAGACTATATTTTGGGTTTAAAAATAGACAAAAACTTATGTAGGGAGGGGGCAATTTTTTTTCTTTTTCCCCATACCAAACCCAAGTTTTAAAATGGAGAGCAGGGAGTCTTCTCTCACCCAAAGCCCTTTTTTTTTTTTTTTGGGGGGTGCTCTGCCCAGCCGCCGCAGGTTGCTCGCAGCTAGCTTGCAGATGCTGAGCTGTGCCCTCCTCACCCATGGGCTGTGCAGTGTGCTCTGCCCTGCAGCTTGGGAACCGGCCCTTGCACGAGCTCCGGTTCGGGCTGCGTGGTCAGAGTGGTGAGCTCACACCATCACCCACAGCCCTTGGGCGCCCATGCCCGCAAGCGTGGTGCTGAATGCCATGGTGAGATGAGGTGTTCCTCCCAAATAGGTAAAATCTCCCTGAGAAAAACTGAGAAAGGGAACAAGGGTGTTGAAGTGAATCATATCCCTGAGAGGCTGGAGGTGGAACCTGCCTCAACCACTTTTCCAGCTTATTCTAACCCAACATTTGATCTGGGTCAACTACAAGAATGATTAAACTCTTTGCTGGCAGAGCACTGGACTTGATGACCCTGGAGATCTCTTCTTGTGTAGATGAGTAGATGTGAAAAGAAGAGAAACACCGGGGTGGTTATCATAGGGTGATGAGGTGCTGATGAACAGGAATCCTTTGAATCTCACTGTGTCTTCCTGCCTCATCTCCACATCTGGAATTTTGTGTTGTATACAAACGTTTGTGGGGAAGCATGCACAGAATTGGGTGTGAAGGAGAGTATCTGCAAGTTTGTCCGGTCTTGTCCAAGTTTCCTGGGTGCTAGGAGGGGGAGGATGAGAGCAACAGAGATTCCCTTTAGGAATTCTGGACTCTTCTGCAGTTTGGCTGAGATGATGACGCAGAGTTTGGAGTGTTTGCTAAAATCAAATTAAATCATTGCCAAAAGAATAAACACATCTTGTTCAAACACTGATAAGAAATATGTGCCATGACTCTTGATTATATCTGTCATCCTTCTCAGAGATCTTTCTGCTCTTTGTAGGAGACAAATTAAAGAATCTTTTTCCGTTAAGATTTTTATCGTAGTTTTGGGAGGAGAGAGGGGGAAACTACTTTTATACTAAGAGAACTTGTGCAGTGCTTTATGGCTTTTTGGCAGCATTCCTTCACAATGGAAATTAAGAAAAACTAAATACAGATGGCTGCAAATGTGTTTGAGGGTTAGGATGGCCTGTTCAGAAGGGTGCATTTTTGATTCTGTGCTTCTTTTCCATCTTAGCTTTTAAAATAATAATTCAGATGCCTGTGTTTGGGCTGTAGTACCCTGGATGTGAGTTCTCTTTGCAGAAGCAGGCGTGTGGGGCTCTGGGGTGGCCTAGAAGGATGTCCTGAGGGAGCTGGGCCTCCTCAGTGAGAAAAATGTTTCTTGCACCTGTCTGGAATATTGGTTCAGCAAACATTAGTTTAAGGTTAAGGAATCTGGGGGTTGAGACGTAGCTGATTTTTTTGAGCATCAGCTTCATGAGTGCGCAGTGGAAGTATAACTGGGGCTTATCATCCTTGCTGTCAACATGGATTTGGCTGAAAACTACCAAAGGACAAAGCCATGGCTTGCCTTGGCTGTTTTTGCCACATAGCAGTAGTCACACCAACTCCCCTCCTGCTGCCCCTTCTCTGGGGCCCTTGGCCAGACCTGGGGTAAAGGAAGCAATCTCTGAGGGATGCTGCCTGGTCACTGCCCAGGAGAGCAGCCCACTTGCTCCCTTCCTGCAGTCTGGAGGTACAGAAAGAAAGGCTTATCTCTGCAGTACCTTCTGTACTCCACATCTTGGAGAAAGTACTTGAATAGATGCTATACCAAGCCTAATGCGTTTCTCAAGGAAGAAGGTTTTAGCTAAACCTGACCTCTCCTGGTCCTATTTGTGACGATGACTTTGAGCTCTGCTGACTCTGAGCAGGCAAACAACTCCAAGTCCCTGCAGGAGGAAACCTCTCCCTGAGCTGTGGAGGATTCAGGTACGAGTGCCATGCCTTCCAGTGGTCTCTCTTTATTTAAATATTATCAATACCCACATTTGGGCGCAGTCTGTCATTAGGAACAAGGAATAGGGAGATGTACTGGAGGTTGTCATCCCTGATTGTGTCCAGCTGCAATTCCATCTACGCTCCTTGTGTGTTCATCCTTTTGGTTTTCCTGTAATTGCTCTTACGAGATTCAAGTCTTTTTCATGTGATGACATCTGTGCAGGCTTGTGAGGCACGTGTCTTATCCTTGGGCTGCAGAGGTCTTCTGCAAGGATGTAGAGGCCCTTATAACCAGGTTCCTTGTCCTCTGAGAGGTTTTAAAACTTCATTCTAGTTGCAAGGGTTTGACCTGAGGTAGAAAAGCCTGAGGTCAGAAACGCATGTATCTTTTGTTTGGAGAGACTAAGTGGATGCTACTGCTCATTTTGCCAATGAAGAGGGTGAAGTAGACAGAGAGATGGGTAATAGGAAGCTGAGACCTGCCCCTTGCCATGTGCTCCCATCTCCCTCTAGGCTGAAACAAGGGGATCATGCTGGCGGAGAAGCACAGGGAAGGGCAAGAGTTGAATGAGGTCCAACCCCTCATTGGAGCAGGTTTGTTTATAGGTGGCTTTTTGTTCTATCATAGGATACCAGGAATTTTTTGTGATAGTATAGGTAATGTGACCCCCATATTGAGCAGTGAATTGAGGAGTTTACCTCTAGAAATCCTCTCCTTGCTTTTAAGATGGAGGGACTTCAGCAGTCTAAGGCTGTGGGTGTCGCCCAGAAGTAAGTGATTGTAACCTGTATGTGGGTGAAAAGAATGAAAAATGTTCTTCATTACACAGAAATGAAACCTGATGACATTTGACCATCTGCACAGCTCTGTGTATGGCATGCACTACCTGTGCAGAAATCAGAATAGTTTGACTGTGTGTAAAGTGTTGGTACTGCTCAGTACATGCTTTAGGGTTTGCACAGCCGTGCAATTACACTAGACATTGGATTGGAAATTGCATCTCCATTTTACAATTTTTTATGCCCAAAAGAAGCATTAGTAAGCAGTATGAAATTAGGGACAGCTGATCTCAGTTTCTTGCTTCATTTGGCAAGAAACTGATACTAGGTGTTTTCTAGAATGAAAGCTTTTCGGTGTGAGAGATGAAAAAGAGCTGCCATTGCAGAGCGGTCAGGACGTTCTACATCTTGAACTGGTTGCAACTGATGATCCAATTTGTGTGCTGTAAGTTGAGACAGAATGAAAGTATCCATATGTATATATCTCCTTTTTTTAATTTATTATTATTATTATTTTTCCCCCTCCCTGAGCATAGAGAAACAACAGAAAGGAACTTTTTCTGCCTCGTGTGTTTCAGCCCATTTGGTGGCAACCTTTTGTCTTGTGTTTGTGCAGTTATGCCAAATGGAAGGGTTTATTCCCAGTTATGGCTCTGTTTACCGTGAGATAGAAGCATCATTAGTTCTGTGAAGAAGACATGGCTTCTGCAACAGGAAAGCTGTGGATGTGGGATGTGAGAGGGTGTAAACCATTTGCTTTGCTCTTTCTTTCCTCTGGAAGACGGTTATAACTAGTGGAGAAACTACTTATTTCATTATCGTGAAGGGCTGAATAAAAGTGGGTGTTGCCTGGCTCAGGGCAAATTTTAAATTCTATTTACAAAATGTTCCCACTGAAAAAAAAAAATCTGGAAACGCTTCAGAAAGGAGCTCCTGCACCGATGGATTTGTGCTAGACATTGTTAAACCCTGTTATTTTTCTGGCACTGCCTCCAACGCGTCTTGAGAATGTGCAGAGTAGGCAATAAAATGAATGCAACTCTTTTAAAGCAAGGTTGCATAAATCAGCAGAAAGGAGAGGAGCTTCTTGTACACTAACAGCAACACTCACTCCATCCTCTCCAGCAGGGAAGTGAGCTCTAGCTCTTTGTGCCACTTGGCCTGGATTAGTGTTAAGTCACTTTTGGTATCAAGTGGAATTAAGAGGAAAATAATTTCTCTCCAAGGGTGTTAAGGTTCAACTTTTTTTTCCCTGATGAGTTGTCTAGATTCTTTGTCTCAGTGCCATGATCACCTTGCAGTCCCTTGTCAACTATCCAAGGCCCTGATCTTTGGGGTGTTACGCGAGCCCAGCCATGATTTGGCATGTGAGTGGGTCTCTCCAAGTGAATAAACTTGCTGTTCTTCAAAAACTTCCTGTTTTGTTTTAATTTCTTCAGTTATAGTAGTAAATGACTTCTGAGGAAAATATTCCAATCTTTAGTCTTCCAAACAGAGCTTCCCATCAGAGCTTTGCTGTACTAGAAGGGGAACCTGTAACTGTCAGATGGATTAAAGAGATGCTTCCCAGTAGGAGCAGACCATGGCGTAAAGCCTCGGCAGAGCAGCCCAGAACAAGACTTTGCAAGTGATGATTTAGCTGTGAGCTGCTGAGAAGAAAGGTTCACCCCTACATTTCTCTGCCCTAATTCTTATAAACACACTGGCTCCTGGGGGAGAATCCCAGCTCTCTTCTGAAGAAGAGCCTATCAGAGGCTTTCCAGGGTTAGCTTAGCTGCTTGCAGCTACCTTGAGCAAGGAGTAAATAGAGCAGGATGACATTTAAGGTGATTGGGCTTTAACTTCTGTGAGGCTTCTAATATAAGGAGCAAACCCATCAAGAAATTGCTTTTCAGGAAGTTATAGATAAGATACATGAAAGCTTCAGTTTCTTGATGTTGGCAAAGTAAACTTGTATCCTCTTCAGGAACTTGAATCTAAACTCGATAGTATATAACATTACTGACCATTGCTATCAGCAAAATGTGGGAGATGGGTTGGGGAGCGGTTTGGTGGTTGCTTTCTTTGTTGTTGTTCCTGTTGGATTTTATTTTTTGATTTGTACTAGGTTTTAGTGATTGTGGAGTTGATCCAAGAACACTCAGTGATATTGTTGTATTTTTGCAAATCCCCTGTCACTGCTGTTTCACCTGGAGTCTTAATGGTACAGCTAAAGGAGTAGTGTTTTAGCCAGGATGTGCATGTTAGTATCTAGAATAGATGGCTCGAGGTGTGATATATTTCTGGGCTTGTGCTCAGTAGTCCGCTCTATTTGGAACTGGACCCAAGTGGCAAGGCTGAGCATGCTTGAAAATTAATGCACTGATTGGAGTCCAGCAGCCTCTTGGGATCAATTCCAGAGTTTGGATCCGGATTAAACTTTCCCCCAAGGATGTTGGGAAGTGGTATGCAAGGGGACCTGGTGAAATTTGAGATGAGTCCAACTTCCTCAAGATGGCAAGATGATGAATGTTTTAACCAAGGGCAAGAGAGTGGGAGGAAACGCCCAGTTTAGGGAGGGAAGGGGAAATATTTTATGGTGGGGTAGTGTCTAGGAATGAAAGGGATGGATTGTGTCTCGGCAGATATGAATCTTTCAGTTTTAATCCACATCTAGGAAGTAAATACAAAGAATCTTGCTGACTTCTGGGAATGGGGAGAGGGAGGAGGTGCAGTGCTGGGCTTTTCAGCTGTGCTGCTGAGGCAGAAATCCCTGTGCTGCGGAGCTGCAGTCCAGCTGCATAAGAGGATGATGCACAGGGCTGGAGCACAGTGCCTCAGGAACAGAGTCAGGAACAATAGGAATAGGTGGATGCCAAAAAAAGTGTTGAGTCAGCAAGTGGATCTCTGCTGTATGGGAAATGACTTTAAAGTGTATAGTCATTTTGTTTAGTTGTTTTGGTTTTTTTAGTTAATGTCATGATGTCTCTGGGCATCACAAAAGTCTTTTTTGGGATGTTATTGCTCAGAGAATATAATAAAATTCTGACTGATTGCTCTGTAAAACTTGGATTCTGCAGATTTGTCTTGGAGACTCAGTAGCCTCTGCAAGCCTCTACTGTGATTTCTCACTGCTGCAGTTTTACTTTGCATTTCATCCAAATCCTAGGAATTGGTTCCATCAGGAACACTGATGGTGACTGTCTAGAAATAGATGAGTAAATTTCCCTCCACCCTCTTTTAGCAACAGAAAAGTGTGCAAGAAGTTCTTAAAAAGGAAACTAGAACATACACTGGCTAGGTGTGATCTGATACTTTGCAAACAGGAAACTACTACTTGAATAGTAGGGTGGGAAAGCTGTTGAGAGGAGCCTTGGTCAGTCTGATGAGTTGTGTGTCTGAAAGGAATTGTGATGTTCAAGTCGGAGGGGTAGGGAGTTTAACATGGTATTGAATGGAAATTAGTAGGTATGTTGCTACTCAAAAAATCTGGAAGAACCCCTTTCTGTCTTTTGGCTATTAAAATCACATGAATCAGGGTAAGGGGGGGCAAATAATGAGAAATTCCTTTCAGTTAGCTTAGGAAACTTGCTTATTGCAAGAAGCAACCAATAAAATCATGGATGGTCTGTTTTAGCACAGTATGTTCCCATCTTTCTGTTAATGTGAGTGATTCCATATTGAACAATCAACCTGTCACTTCTCACTTTACATAGGGAAAGGTCTGTCCAGCTGAGTACCTCACATGCTAATCTCTGAAGCTGTGCCTTGTATAAGTGACTGTGGCCCCATGTGTACTGGTGTTTGCTGAAATCAGTAGTATTGGACAGGAGGGAAATACTGAAAACTGGACTTAGTTGTCCAGTTGGATATTGGATATTAAATATTAAAATTAAAAATATTACATTTATATTTAAATAGAAATTTAAAAATAAATATTAAATATTCCTCAATATTTAAATTGGGAAAAATATTCTTGAAGTTTGTAAAGCTGATGCAGTAAAGCTGCTGTGGAAGAAGCCTCAGCTTTGCATGCGCATTGTGTCTGTATACTCTCACACACCCGTCTCTTAAAGACCAGCTTTTGGGTCTGTTGTATGCACAGCCTGGCATCTTTGGAAAACGCCATCTAGAACTCCTGCTCACCTCTGAGTAGGTTGCAGCAGTGATGTGAAGCTGTTTCTGATGTGTACCCCAGAGGCTGGGTGGTTAGGGCAATCTCCTGCCTGTGTGTGTGTGTGTGCGCTGCTGTACTGAACTCCAGCAGCTCCCTGGGATGCAAGCAGTGACAGCTTGGTATAGACCAGGAGCTGCTTTAATACAAAAAATAGTGTTGGAAGGCAAAGCCTTGCCTCCTTTTGTTCTCTGCAATTGGGATATAATCAGAATTTGGCATCCAGTCCTCTTGACTCCCCCACTCAATCTTGAAAGCTTTTCAGTCTGCTTTTTGGTGTCCCAGGCTTTTGAGAATATCATCCAGGAGTTTTCTTGCCTGATTTGGGCAGATGAAATTGCCAAATACAATAGAAAATCCAGTAGATCTTTCTTTTAGTCTAGAAGGACTCTGATGGTGCCGTGTAACCCCTTTCCTCTGCTTGCTCTAACATGTTTTAATTTGCCCTTTGCCCTCCTATAACTCTTCTTATGAATTCTTATATTCCGTAGTTGCACCACGCTTCAAAGAGTGGGCGTGGGGGGTTTATGTGTGTGGCTTCTGTTTTGTTTTTTTTTTTTCCTTTTTTCTTTTTGGTATGTGTTTAACTGCTTGACTTATTTAACTTGCAGATGATCTGAATTTCTTGTTCTAAAATGCTACCTAGCTGGAGTATTTTAGCTTGGTGTCTGAAAGATGATGCATTCTGATTTTATTGAGCATAGTGTTGAATTTGGGAGCTCAGTTCAACTCCTGGTGCTATTCTTACCCTGGTTATTCATTGTCCTTGTGCCCTTTGGCCATACTTTGGTGGTTACCATGTCTGCAGCCTTTCACTGTGGATGACACACAGATATCCTGTCCAGCCTAACGCTGCCCTCTCAACACTATAAAATGCTGCATGTCTGAAATTACTGATAACATCAATGGTTACTGTACAGTAAAGAGTTCAAGAAAAAAGGCAGCTTTAATCAACTACTCGAGTTTTCCTCTCCAGCCCCTGCTTCTCCTCTCCACTTCCCCATTTGTATTTTAATTGAGTCCTCTTATGTTGAAAATTTTATTTTTTATCCAACTTTTCAACATAGTTGTACAAACTCAGCACACAGGATTTCTGGGCACCTGGCTGAGCTGTGTCCCTACAGTTGTTATCAGCCACTGAAATCATGCAAAAAAAAGCCTTGCTGAGATCTTGCAGTCTTTTTCTAGTTTTTCTGATGCTGGTCTTTGTCTTCATTATGTTTACATCTCTTGGGAGCATGAGGGGGTGCTTTTCCAATTCGTCTGTAGTTAATGGCTCTTCAGATCTTTGTTGGCATTGTGTTGTCCAGCTGGTCATGGGAGAACTTAAAATCTTGGCCTTTCTTTCACTTTTTTAGGAAGCTGAGTTGTTTGGGTTATTAATCAATTTCCTTTAAGATCATGGAGTTCTAATGTCTCATGAAAACATATAAATAAGAAAGAGAGGAGGGAAGAACACCAAGGAAACCATACTATAGCATCTCTACGAAATGCATGAAATCATATTAAATTGCTGAGCACAAGCTCAGGGTCAAGAAATGACTGCGTTGCCGGGCGGGGGGAGGGGGGGTGGATTTTGGACTTTTCCTGTTCTAAACTGTCTGAATTTTCAAAATAACTAAGCTTAGCCTAGATACTCTAATGAAAGTGTTTTATATTCATGAAAGAGGGGTTTTTTATGTTTTAGGAAGACCTTATGGTCTAAATACCATAAAAACAACGAACTTTCAGAAACCAGTTGTTTTCTATGGAAGTAGAACTTTTTTTGAGAGCCTAATTCCGAATCATTTTTTTTAAGAGCCTAAAATGCTGCTCTGGGGAAGTCAGTGATATTATTTTCATATATATTGGAAAATATTTAGAAGTGTGTACACAATGTAGGATGTCCAGCCTTAATATTTGTGTGAAGTGGGATGCACTGTCATTTTGATAATCCTTGAATTAGACAAGGTCTTTTACATGAACCTGTGGCAGGTGGTAGGAGTCAGGAATTACAGGCATTCCTGCTTTGGGCTGTGCTTGTTTTAAAAGGCACCTTGCTTCTGGCTGAAAAACACTTCTTGCTAAGTTAAATTAATTAACCAAGGGGCAAAACTCAAACTTTAGCTAAAAAGGAAAACAATTACAGCTGGGGGGAAAAAGATGACTCCAAAGCTTACAGCCCTTATGGTTGGACAGAAACTTGCCCTCACATTGCTTTTCATTAATTTGTCTCATTCTCAAAGTCCACGTATGCAGGCAGGTATTTGTAGGTTTAAACTTGAACATAAAGTTTTGCTGAGTTCAGCAGAACTGTGTCACAGTGAGACACGTGGTCTACAGCCTTACTGGGTATGATTCTTAAAACTGTGCTGCTTTTGTAAACCTAAGGGGTGTAGATGTGGCATGACATGCATACTGGAATGGCTCATCCCAGTGGAAAGTGCAGAGACTTTTCTTCCTCCCTTCAGTATACAAGCCAGACTGTTTTTCAAGTGTGATGGCATGTGTTTGCAAATTGCTGATGTGCACTGATCTCTCCTGTTTGGTGTATGTAGTGTGTTGTCCATCAAGTAGGCCATGGGGCTATTTGGCGACTGCTGGGAGGGAAGGGATGATTTTTAAGTGGGCAGAACAGGCAAGTTTTTAAACCTAAGTATCTGAACTTTAAATGTAGTGGTGTGATTTCAGTTGGTTACTTAATGTTGGGATTTTTTTGGTGGGGGTAGGGTAGTTGTTGGGGTTGGGTTGGTTTTCTTGATTTTTTTTTTTTCTCCTCCCCAGCTCATTGAAATGAAGGACTGTTTTCCTTAGAGTTTCCTTATGTGTTTAGGTGGTGCTGGAAGCTATCCAGGCAACTGCTGGGATTATCTTATTACTTTACATGAAATACCTGTGCAGGAAAATTGTGTGTGTCACTCATGGCATTTTGGTTTTTATTCTTCTCGGAAGAAGAACGTTTATTTCTTTCTTAGTCTTAAATTTAGTTTCTTACAATCGCTGTGGTTGTACATATTGCACAGCCCTGTAGATCTCAAATAGATTCCCTTCTAAATAATACAGGAGGTGATATGCAGAAATATTTGTGCTCCCTTCTTAAGGATTGAATTGAGCTAAGGAGATGCTGTTTGATTATGCTGTAGCACGTCTAAGGGCCGTGATGGGAGTGACTGACTCCAGGGCCTTCCATGCACTCCATCACACTGGGAACCTGTTACACCACTAGGATGGGAAATACCTCCTCGCTTCCTGGAAAATGCAGTGTCCCAACAGTAGGATTATTCAAATCAGATTTTGTTCTGTTATAGTGCCTGGGAACCTATCTTGGTAACAGTTGATATCTTTGGTTCAACCAAAGTTATCTGCTCTCTCACTCTCTGCATTGAGTATTCGGTGCACATTATCGTTTTATCTGAGGATTTCCGAGTCCTTGGTGTATTCAGCTGAACAGTAGCTCTGGGGAAAAACCTCTTCAAAACAGACCCACAGGATTTGTGTTCATTTTAGAAGTGGAGCTGGAGGGAGTGCTGCCAAGTTGGTGTTGAAATGACTGTACACATCTTCCCCTCATGGCTTGGAGAGACCAGAGCAGTGTCCAAACTGAGTTTGTTCCTCATAAAGAAATATTTTAGTGTGTGTCTTTCTCTCTCTTTTTTTTTTTTTTTCGTTTTGTTTAAATGAGAAAACAGGATAGCAAGGAAAATGAAATCACAGCTTTCATTGTGATGAGTGAGCTGTCTTGGCTTCAGCCCTGATCTTAGCTAAGGGCCATGGGTGGAGCCCTTTATTTCTTGGCACTGCTCTATAGTGGCACAAGCAGAGTACCTACATCTGGTAGGTACACCTGTGTCAGCTGCCTTCTGAGCAACTGACAGCAATATCTTGGTTAATACTTGTGATAGAAGCACTTCTGTTCAGCTTGAGTGACTTACTTCCACCTACTAAAGTCCTTTGCTAGGAAGGTTTGAAAACCTAGGTGGGTTTATCTCTCTGGATATATTTGAGGTATGTGTCATCTCATTTGGATAGGCACCAAGCACTCTGGAAAACATTTATCCTCCTGCTTTTAAGATAACTGTTCTCCAGAAGGATTCTGAATATTTCCCTGGTCTAGCACTGAAATGTTGCTGGAAGTTGCTTCCTACTAGTCCTGCAATTGTTAGCCCGAGTGCGTCACTGTGGTGCAGTTAAGGACAAAGCACCAGATTTGCAAAGTGCTGTGCAAATCTTTTTGTTGCTAATAACCATGGCAGTTTATTAGTTTCATCATCTCATATCTGTGGAGAATAAGCACCAGGTGTTTTGCAAGGCTTTTTGAGTAGCTGGGCACTATTCTTTAGCTGCACGGATCCAGCGGTGAAAATTAAAATACAGTCAGTAGGTGCGCATGATATAAATGCTTGTTCCTTTGGCTTTAGGGAGAAGTGTTTTGATAGGGGTGGAGGCATCCAGGTGTTCTACACCTGAAGATGAAAACTTTTCCTTCATTTTCTCAAGTGGAGAAACTTTCAGAACTCTCTCTGAAATGTTAGTAACTGGGTAGTTAATAGCTGTAGCTGTGTATTTTAGGGGATTTTTGCCGTGGAAGTCCCCTTGAGAACTCTTTTTGACTTGCATTAGTTGCTTCCCTCATGCTTTCACACGGAAGTTTCTTTGCACATCTATCTCATAACCTTATTAATTAACACGATGAGCTTAAAGCAGGATGTGGCCAGAGAACCGGGGGTGAGTTCTTTGCTGCAAGGCCCCAGTTTGAGAAGGGCCCCAGTTTGGGTGGGTTGGGGCATCTTCCCTTGCACACACCAGCTCTGCCGTGTGATGGAGCATTCGCATTGCCCTCTGGTGGCAAGTGCCCCGGAGCTGCCGGGGTCAGAGGAAGGGCTCTGCTTTACCTTGACCACCGCGTTCCCTGGGGAGACCCAGCCTCCCAGCAGCAGAACCGAGTTTAGGGTTCTGCAGTTTTCAGTCTGGGTTTTCATTCAGCAGCCTCTCCAGTGAAACCGCATTTCTCCTAATCAAGAAGCATGAGTTAGCACAAAAACCTGAAAGTGAAGCTGATGGGATATAGGAAGCGAAACTGATAGCTCAAGATACATTATTGAAATGATGTTCAGAAATACAGAGTCTAAGATCTAATTGTAGCTGTCTAATTATTTGCAGGTAAACTTGCCTGAAGGTTTTTGTAATGCTTCAGTGATATTAATAGTTTCAGAAACTTGAATGGAGGGAACAAAATAGTAAAAAAGGCACAGAAAATTAGATAATCTTTTCTTTTAGTTTTGCATACAATTCTCTTCTTTCCACCAAATAACTTTCTCTTTATATCAGGATTTGGTGGTGGGGCTACATTCTGTAGTAGTTTAAAACAACCCCACAGCAAACATTAGCTTGTGTTAAATTCTGGGCTACAAACTTGCCTCGAATTAATTTCTAGATTAAATGCTGTTGTGTTTCTTTCTGTAAATGGTGAAAGGAAGTTATGTGTGTGCAAACACACGCCCTGCAGACCCCTCTTGGGGGGGGGGGGGGTGGCAATACCTTTCAGACTGAGTCTGCAGCCTCTTTTTGTTCTCGCCATACCCAGCATTGCTGGGGCCAAGGGGCCTCGTTGAGGTGGTGGGTGAATTCCTGCGTGTGCCTTTCCCGGGCCTTTTGCCCCTCTAATTGTCCTGTTGTCAGAAGGCGTGTGCCTCCCAAAGTCTTATCTGATTCCTCCAAAACCTTGCAAGCAGTTCAGATGTTGACCCCTTGAGCACAAACAACTCTCCCACCTGCCTTGGGGCATAGCTTCGAGACGGGCTTTAGTGCTGTGTGTGTGCAAACCAGCGGCTGGCTTTGTCACCGGGATGGAGCACCTGCCTGGGGAGGGGAACAAGGGGCCAGAGAAGGTGAAAGGCTGGTAGGACTCGAAGCAGGAGAAGGGGAATCCAACAGCTGCTTGTGTCAGCGTGAGGATAAGTGCAAAGAGATTAATAGTTATTTAAAGAGCAAATGGGGACACGGCATTCGACTGTGGCATGTCAGTGTATAAATGCAGTGGAATGGCTGCTCTGCTGATAACATTTAGACAGATGGTCTCTGGACTGAAAGGAATGAAAAGGATCTTTGATTCTCATAAGGGTATCTTACATTTTAATGGAGCACTTATTTTATTATTTTTGTTTAAATGATGTCCAGGCAGCACCTTCAGCATTTCCAGACTGTGCTGTCTTGTTAATGCTGAGTGCCTGTTTGGCCATCTTTCTCCACCAACTTAAGTTGCCCGGATTAGAGGGAATAGTTTTAAAGAGAAAGCTGAAACACTATTGTTTTGCTGTCTGTATGTCTGAGCTGGCTTAGGAGACTGTTTTCATCACAGCTGTCTTTTCATCATTTGCTGGTTAGGGAGTGTGTCTGATGGTAATCTCCATGAGAAATGAAACAACTGAGTGATACTTCTACATTTTTGGGAAGTCTTCAGGTCTTCTTAAGCTATTCTGTGGCAGGAGGGCAGAAAGGGTTGTTTTTTGATTAAATAGAAAATTATTGAGCGGGTAAAAGAATGTTCCTGGTACAGTACATCATCATTTTGGCTCTTTCTGTACAGAACCAGCCTCAAGGGAAAACATGTACCAAAAGTCCGTTAAATAGGTCTTGGTTGACTGAATAGCCTGCAGGAGATAAGAATAACTGTCATCTGCGTTGCCAAAGCTGCAGTCTCCTTTTGGAGAAGGAGAACAAGTCTGGATCACTCATTCCCTTTTCAACACTTAGCATGCCATGAGTCCAATCGCAGATATTAACTTTCCTATCTAACAGAGGTGCTCTGCATCTATACCATCCACACTGCGACAGAGGGAGAAACTGAGGCAGGGAGGGCAAGTGACTAACCTGAGGCAACACGGAGAGTCACTGGTTCACCCAGGATTAGGACTCAATATGTAATTGCTTTTATTACTCTGCTGCCTGCAGGCCTCAGACAAAGCAGAGGCCCATTAAGTGCAGTGCTTTTTACATGGTGAGGAGCAATCCCTGCCCTGCAGACCTTGCTGCCTGCAGTAGGCTGAGGGTGGAGGGGGAGGTGAGGTGCCTTGCCCAAGGACACAGCAAGTTGCTGACAGAGCAAGGGAGGGAGCCAGGCCTCCCTTCCCTCTGCAGCCCATCCCAGCTTCCAAAATGAAGTCCCCTGTGTTTTTCCCCACTAGCCCTTCCCATTCACAGCACAGCTCTTAGTCCCAAGCTGATCCATCTCTGGAAGGTCCCAAGTGCCTCACTGAAGATCCCAGACCATCAGCCTCACCTTCAGTGTTTAATGAAAAGCCCAGAAAATACCAGCCTCTTGCAGTGAAACAGAAACCTAAGGAAGAGATGCAATGGGAGGTTTAAATTTCTGTAATTGCTCCCCTTCTGGAAGAACAGCTGAGAGTGTAGAATCTTTGGGCATAGGGAGGACGCTTCATCCCTGCAAAGAGGATTTTGTTTTCCTCTGTGCTGAAAAGATTGGTAAAGCTGGATGTTAAATGGCTTGTCTAAAGTCCTAGGAGAGCTCAGCATATAGCTTGTGCCATTCCCCTTCAGGTTCTTAGAGGAGTGGTGCGGTGCTCAGAGCTTCAGTAGGGCTGCTGAGATTCCTAGTATTGGGAAAGCTTTTTGTTAAGAGCCTTGTCATTGGTGCTGATTCAGTGAACCTTTGATTTTTGGCTGACGAGAAGTTGTCTGGAAAAGGAGCAATTGCTAGAAAGATGAAGAAAGTTATGAGCAGACTGGCTGAAAAACTCAAAGATAGGTGAGCTTGATGGTTCTAGGTGGAATTGAAGCTATAGGATCTTGAGGGATGTGAGCTGCTTGGACCCTTGGACAAGAGGAAGAGCCTGAGTCCTTTCTCCTGTGTCAGCAGCTAACAGAACCAGCTGCCTTTATTGCTGTGTGTTCCTGGTTGAGCCCAGAGCTGTTGGGAATGGGTACCACAAACCTTTTGGATGCTGCTTGCCCTAAGCTGGTTGCAGTTAGTACCCTTTGGACACACACAAGGATGAGACTGTGTAGCTGATGGAGCCCCATATACCACTTGCCTGCTGCCCTGTCACTGTGGCCAATGCCATGTCCTTTGGAGTATCAAAAATGCGTGGTAATTGTGTAACTTTCTCCATGATATTTTCCCAACTTCCAACTGTTTGTAGTTCAGAATTTTAAAATCAGGTATACTTGTCTTGATGGATTTTTCTCCAGCAGAACTTGTTTCCTGCTTTTTGGAATGTTTGTAGGCTTTTAGTATTGAAACAATTTGTGCCAAAAAATCCATGTTTATTTGTGGTCTTTGTGAAGAATCACTGTGTGTTTAAACCAAAGTTTTGCTCGAGATGTTTGCGTGTTTCCCAACTCTTCTACTAAGAGAACATGAAAATTAATTTTGTGTTTGCTTTTTTCCACATCACCTTGGAATGTATCCCCTTCTGTCATACTGAGTTCCAACTTTCTCTCCATTGTCTTTTTTCCTGGCTGAAAAGTTGTCATCTACTGTATTACAGGAAGGCATTAAAAGGATTTGCTTATTCTTGTCACCTCCCTCTGAACTGTGTTCCCCTCTTGTCTCTTTGAGGCAGGGGACCACGGCTACACATTGAATTTTAGGGCACTAGGCATGTGTTTGTCTGTTAAACTCTTAATCTAACCTTTGCTTTTTCTATACTCCATTCTCTGAGGTTTTTTGTTTTGATGTCTGCAGTTGTTTCATATGTTGTTTCTACTTAAGTCTACTTCAGTGCTACACACTGTATGACCAATTCTTCTCAGTTATGAGGGGAAACCTTCCATGCTGTCGGTTTCCATTCTGCTTGATGAGAACTTGAATTCTCCACCACTGTCTGTGACCGGTCACTGGGAATTGAGTGCATGGTGCAAAGTTCAGTGCCACAAAACTTTTTTTCCAGTGAGTCACACTTCAGCACAGTTACTACCTGAGTTAAAGGTCCTAAGTGTCATGGTGTGTAGCAGAATCAGATCCACAAGAAGAGGAACAGTCTTCGTGTAGAGCACAAGACTGTTGGATATGATTAGAGTCAGTTGCACTGTAATGAAGCTGCTGATTTTTATCAGGTTATAGCAGTACCTCCAAAAGGTCTGTCTGGGTGTTGCTAGACATAGCAAACCTGTCTCCTTGTGATGGCTTGCTGCCATGCGAATCACCTCCTGGTTTTGTACAGGCTCTTTTCCCATCTCTGCTGTTGATCCACTGTGTGACTGTTAGCAGTTTTACTTCTTTCTGTTTCAGTCACAGATGTAAAGAGGGGGGATATCCCTTGCAAGGCTTTTTCCTAGTGTGACACACGTACAGTGGTGCTGAGATTATGCTGTGTACCCTGTATTGTGAAGGCAATGCCATGTCTAGCCAGCCTGTCCTAATTCTGCTTCTCTAACATTCCTGTGGATCTCTGCCTCCAGCCGCAGTACACGAACCTGGGGCTCCTGAACAGCATGGACCAGCAGATCCAGAATGGCTCTTCCTCCACCAGCCCTTACAACACGGAGCACGCGCAGAACAGCGTCACGGCCCCCTCGCCTTATGCCCAGCCCAGCTCAACTTTCGATGCTCTCTCGCCCTCCCCAGCCATCCCTTCCAACACAGACTACCCAGGACCTCACAGCTTTGATGTATCATTTCAGCAGTCCAGCACAGCAAAGTCAGCAACGTGGACGGTAAGGATACAGCATCACTTTGCTCCTTCACTGGCTTCAGTCCCCATGCCCTTAGTGACACTATTCCTATGATACATATGAAGGCTTATGCAAGGACAAAGTGACCCGAGTACTCTTCAGAGTGTGATGTGTCACACAGATGGGAGAGATGTATCTTGGTTGCTCTGGGAGGGCGTGGTAGGAATTTAACCATCAATAATATCACTAGATCCCAGGTGAACAAAGTGCCTTGCAAAAAAACTGGTTACTTAAAGACCTTTTGGGTCAAGCAGGTATGCTGAAATAAAACCTTGGGTGGGCATTAGCGTAGTTTCAGTAATTCCCTTGGCTTTCTTCAGCATCCATGGGTTTGTGTGAGGTTTAGCATATGGGGCCACGCCAGCAGGATGGAGGTGGTGCTCCTTGTTCAGACCCATGCAGTGTGAGGCTTTCTCTTTTTCTATGTCCTTTTCCTCTTGCAGCTGGTGTGGGAACCTCACTGTCACCAGCTTGGGTCTGCCCTGTGTTGGGTTTCTTTTAAGAGGGAGGGGTTGTTGTATTGTGGGGGTTTGTTGTTGGTTTGTTGTTTTGGTATGCTTTATTTAACACTTTGCTCTTGCTGTCAGAATACTGCCTTTCTTATAAAAAAAAAAATGGAAGCTTGAAACCTGAAGCCCAGTTCTTGATTTTTGGTGGTGCTGGCTTGATTGTTCAGTCTCTGGAGACTTCATAGTCCAGGACACAGCACTGCAGGAGCTGTAAGTCCTGCTGTTGTGGTTTAGGGCTCTAAGAGCAGACCTTAGAGTTATAGTGGATAATATTGCTGTCTTAAAGGCGTTCAATATTTGCCTTTGTCTCCTGCAGGCACTTGGAGTAGGTGCATCAAATAATGTCCTACCCCGTGCTACCCAAATAAAAGCAAGGACTTGATTTTTTTTTTTTTTTTTTTTAAAGAAAATCAACTTTTTACCAAAAGCAAAGAGCATTAAAATAGCATGTGTTTTTTAATTATTATTATTTTCCTTTTTAATTGGACGAACTATTTTTATCTCAGATTTAAATACAAACTAGTTGCAAATGCAACTAAAAAAGTAACTCCTAGCCACTGCTGCCAGCAAAGAAGCAGAACCCTTGTGCTCCACTCTGGAAAAAGATGCCATATAACTATAAATACTGTAAGCTTGCATCCTGTATGTTTTAAAAGCTTTTTCTGGTAAAATTTGTGTAGAACTGATATTACAAACTTAGTTCAGAAAATTGTGTTAAATGAGGTTAAAATGTGATAGGTCTAGTCACAACCAAAGTTTTCATTTGTTTATGCATAAAAGGGTGAGATATTTTTAAGGTTGAGGTTGAAATTGCATTTTTTACTCATCTGCATGAGGAGCGATGCTCTTCTGTACTTCACACTCGTTTTCTTGTCCATGTTTCTCCCATGGCACTATACACAATATTTATTTTCACTTCCTTTTAGGTGAGGAAACTGTGGGTCAGTTATACTTTGCATTTCTCAGGGCAAAAAAGTGCTGGCTTGGATTTTTGCAAGCTGCTCTGGAGAGGGTCCTTTGAAAGAGATATGAAAAGACATTCTCTTTTGATACATATGGTACAAAGAATTATTTAATGCAGCTGCAAGGAACCAGAGTGTTTGATGCTGTCCTTTCAACTACGAAAAGCAGTCTTTTCAAACGAGGCTTGGACATATGGAGTAGGCTGTTCCAGCAGAGATGAAGGCGAGAGAGCTTAAAGCAAGCTTAAAGCTAAGCAAGCACTTGAGATATTTCACCTTAGTGGTAGTGGATTTCTGGGATAGAAGTGAAGGCTGAGTTTTAATGTGGATATGAGTAGGGGTCAAAGATCAGATTACATGCTCACTTTAAAAATAAATAAAATCAGTATTTGGTGACTACAGTCCTCAAATGTGTGCAGCCTAAGGGAAGGCACATTTAGCCTCTCCTCCTTGACCTTTGCCCTGATGTGGACCACTCTACCAGCAGATGAAGGTGTGTTTCCTATACACGTTGCAGTCTGTCTAGGTATAAGTCTGTATTTTACTAAAGGAATGGGCCCCTGAACAGCTCTCTGATCAGGAAGGAGTGAGTGTGGTCCAGATGTCCCTGCACTGAGCAAAGTGGCCCAGATTTAGCTGCTCGTGCAGGAGCTGGCAGTGTACTGTATGTTGGCAGTGGATTATGACAGTCCTGTGATGGTGGCTGGGGACCTTCAATCAATACGCCTTTCACAGCAGAGCATCTTTCCATCTTCAGAGCTCTGCCCTTCTGCTAATTAATCCACCAACTCATTTCACATGAGCTCTTGAGCAGTTGGTAATATGTGTTCGACAGCTTTATCAGTGGGGTGGGTGGGGAAGGACGTGAAGGCTCTCCTTCCCACTGTCGTCCTGAGAAGTGTGGAAACACGCTTGAAATGTTGATGAAAGGAGGAGTGATTGCCCCATCCTCTCAGCAAGAGCAAGTTCTTAGAGTTGCTCATCCCCCCCTCATGTGACTTCATACACTTTGATTAATGCCTGTCATCTTTTTTTTAATGATGGATTAGGAACTTACCCAACTGGAAGAGTTTCTTCCACTGCAGTGACCTATTAAAAGTTTAATTACTTGATGGCCCCACCCTTATTAAGAGTCCAAAACTTGAAAGCCTTGTTTCTGGGTTGTTGGTTTGTTTTTTTTTTTTTTTCCCTCCCCTCTTGCAGTTCCCCAGGGTAACAGTACTGTAAGGAAATCCATTGTATTGCCCTTTCCCCTGTTTGGGAGTGGATGAGCCAGACTGACCCATGTTGCCCTGCTGGGAAGGCTCAGTGGTGACTGGCAGGGGATCTGCTGTGCTGGGTGATAGCTCACTTCACCTCACCAGAGCTCCTCCGAGCTTTTGGGCTGAGTCATGTCAGATCAGGTCATGGGAACGAAGGTTGTGGGCTTGGTAAGAGGAATGGGTTAATTCTCCAAAAAGCAAGAGCTGCTTTCATGGAATGATTAGAGACCTGTGGAGATGCTTCAGATTTCTAAGCCACTTGGTGCATTTAGATCCCAATCTGTGTGCTTTTGGAGTCAATAATCTGGAATCACATGTAGATCCCAAGGTTACTTTTGTTGGAGGTAGGGGGAGGAAGAGTGGGTACTTGCTGACTACCTCAATGCCATGTGTCTGAAAATATCCCTGGCCTGGAAAAATTTTTCTCCTAAAACATTTTTGTTTTTTCCCCTCCAAATTCTGGAAACTCTTTCTGTGGGGAAGGTTTGTCCCCAGACAGTGGACACCCTTTGCAAAATCATCAGTATTTGTACAGTGTAGGCTGGAAGGGAGATGAGTGTAACAGCTTCTCTGCTCAGGTTTGTGATGGGTTCCTAATTAAAGGGGGCAAAAAAAAAAAAGAAAAAAAAAAGACCACAATTACAAAGTGAAGCACGAGCTGATGCTAGGTGAGAAGGTGATTCCATATGTATGAGCAGTTCACTTTGAAAATATTACAAGGTTTTTCTCTGAAGCCCTTCATGACCTTAAGTAGGAGTTCCAGTAAAACGTGCTGTCTAATCAGGTTAGGTCTTCATTTGTATGCAATGTTGATCTAATTAATGATGACAAATTGAGATTGGATTGCAGAGGACTTTATAAGCACCCTTGATTATTTTTTTTTAATTAATGACCTCAGAATGCAAGTAAGAATATAAGCAAGTTAATCAGTCTTTTCAGAAGGAAAATCTTTAGCAATTGAAACTCAATTGAAATGTTTAAAAACAAAAGCCTTTATAGTCTAAATTGGACAGAGTTTCTCCTGTGCGTACTCATACAATAAAACCTTTTTGAAAACCATGCTGCAAAGGAAAAAGCAGTTATTGTTTGTAATGCTGAGATGAAGAGTAGGTTGCTGAGGTTGAGTGAGAAGCCCTCTGAATTGGGTTAAGTAAGAACTTAAGCAGAATAGCGTCCCATTTATTGTGGAAAATTCCCATGTGCCCATGTGTGGCAATATCTCCTCCTGTTTCTGCAGCAGAAGAAAGCAAGGCATTTCAAAAGTTTGCCACGGCAGATTTTTTTCTTTGTGGAAGTTGTGTGCAGACCTTCCCCACCCACTCTGAGCACAAATAAATAAATAAACAACTGCACTCCCTTTTCCCTCTAAAAAAATATTTGGCAATCACCTGTCACTAGCAGAACCTGCTACATGGAGAAAAACAGGATTGCAGTAGGAAAGTAAAAATTAAAATTGTATGTCAAGGTAAGTAAAAGTTAACATTACTGCCAAATGCAAGCTATCAAAAAATGAATCTGATCCGCCCATCCCCAAAAGCAAGATACCACCTTATAAGTTATGAGACTCTTTTTAAAAGACAAACAGGTTCTTCTTACTCTTCCCCAAGTTTCTGAGCCTTTAGGGTGCATCTACTAAATATTTTAAAACTTTTCATGGTAGTCATGAGAAGGCAGAAATTGCTTTAAGTTTTTAAATGAAAACTGAAATTTATTTGCAAATTTTGGATTCAGCTGAAGAAAGATACCCAGCCCTGCAAGACTTGCATAATTCAGGTGCTGGCAGTACCTGAGTTTAGCAGTTTTATTCTCATGGCTTGCAGTAGGTTGGAGTTGAGCTGGGTTGGTCCTTGCAGGGTTTGTTATGAAACACAGAGCTCTCCAAAGGTGCAATCCATGTTCCAGGCAGGCTTGCTGGTTTTCCTGTTCTCTGTAAACTCAGCTGTACCTACAACCATCAGAAAATGCTCAGATTTCAGACTCTCTTTGCTAGCAAAACTGGATAATAATCTCTGCAGCATGCATGAAAGCAACTAAATGGATTGTGCCAGTTGGGCTTGGTGGATTTGGAAAAGCTGCATTTTAAGGAAGCTGAAAGGAATGCACTTAAATTAGTCCACACGAGCAATAACAGGTTCCTGTGGTTGAGAGAACAGATTCCTTGGCTGGGCTATCTCAGTATTTTTATTTCAGATTGGTTCATTCCATTTTTTTTTTAAAATACATTCTGTGTCCTGATCCACCTAGTAAAATTGGGAAATTTTTTGCCAGTCTCTATAAAATGAATTAAAGGACTGTGCATAAGCACAGCAAAGCGGTGAGGAGGCAATTAGATGTGTACATTGCCTTGACTCAGCAGTTCCTAATTATGTGTTCAGTGTTCTCTTAGATAATCTGTTCAAACAGTGCATCATTTCAGTAACACTGGCAATGTCCAATATGTCCTGACTGCTGGTAATCTCTGTCTCATATGAAGACTTTTTCTAAAGGCTGGTGACTCTCCCAATGAACACACAGGTGAGGCTGTGCCAAGTGTTCCTGTGAAATCTTAGCCTTGTGATTCCTTGCTGGTGTGTTGGTCAGTGCAATCTGAGCTTTCCAGTTTCACCCTTTAACATTGCATTTAAACCTAGCTGTCAGGAGAAAGGGACTGGAAGTGGCCTTGTTACAGGATTTTGGATTTTCTTGTCCTCAGAGGCTCTTAGCCAAATCCTATATTTTTGCTGACATTTTTGTTTGTACAGGGCAGGTGAGAAGGGTCTTTGTAAGGAACTCATTTGTGCAGAAGGTTTACAGACCTCCATGAGCACTCAAATTGGTCACCTGCTGGCCACTCTGATAAGAAATGTAGGCTTTCTCTTCAGCCCAGCTGGTTGTCCAGCATAATTTCGCTGGTGATAAACCCCCACTTGTTACAGCAGGAGTGAGGAAGGGAAAAGGTGCTGTAATCCAAAGGGAGAGAAGCAATCTTCAAGGAGGAGGCAGCAGAGGAGGAAATGGGGTTGCAGCCTTTGGGTGCAGATGCTGCAGGCTGCGAGAGCTGATGCAATGGTGTGAGCTGAGCGCTTGACTCCTCACCCACCCCGGCGAATCAGGAGTGCTGCTATATTTGGGCATTTTTCTCAGGTGAGAAGTGGTTCAGATTCAGCTTCCTTAAGCTCTCGACAGCTGTACCTGTCTGAAGAGGCTGTTTCCAGCATGTGTGGGCTCTTAGCACAGGGCAGATCTCAGTTGCCACCATCGCTCTTGTGCAGGGAAGAGGTAGTGATCCTGTTTTCCTGCTTGAAGAGCTCTGAGGTGTGTTTCCCTCAGTGTGACATTACAGGACCTAACAGCAAGGCTGTTGAGGCATATGTAACTTGTCCTAGGTCATCTACCTGGAAAGAGAAGAGCTGGGCTTGTTGTCTTTGAAGGAGGTGCCTTTCTCACGGCAGGGAGGTGTTTTCAAGCTCACAAAGCTGAGAAGAACCAGTTCAGCTGTGAGAACCAGCCAGGAGGGGCCTGCTGACTTCTGTTTGGGTTTTTATGCTTGAGTGAAATGAGATCTGAGTGCATTAGGTTCCCTTTAGAATGTAATTGTGCTTTTTCCCCGTAATATCTTTGTCATGTATATTTTGGTTTTATTACTAGTTACCTTCTTCTGTTACTCCTTACAAGCAGCTGTACAGATCTGCATAGTAGTTTCTAGAAAATGTCTTGTGATGTGACCTGTCTTGCTTTTCTTCTCTTTCCTTTTTGTGTCCCTGATTGTTTTGTAAGTCCTACCGAGGCAGTATTGCCTGCCTATATGAACTGGGGTTTTGCTGTATGCTCGCTAATAGACCAGTGATGACAGAGCTGCACTGTGGTGTAAGACCACTCTGTAAGGGGCAGTCTGTACCCCACACATCTGGTGATGCCCAGGAAGGATGAGAAAGGGAGCTATTTACTTTATGAATTGCTATCTAGTACTGAAAATTTGGGTCTCCTGCTTTGAGTATGTTCTCTCAAACAACACAGTTGGTGTGGGGCACCCAGCATGCCTGACCTGCTGAGAGAAAGCAGGCATCAGATATCATGAATGTCCTTCTCTCAGCTAGGATTTAGTCTCTTAGTTGCAATGTTTGTGGCTGATTCTCTCCCACTGTAACAGGAGATGAGTTAGAGCTCACTACAAGTACCCCTGCATCTGAAAGTGAAAAATCATAAGACGTTAGAACAAAGGAGGATAGAGAAACAATGGGGAGGGGTTATGTCCCCCACAGGGCCAGAAAATCCCCCTGCCGATTTGTACCAGCAGTTTCTAGTTGTATTGGCATCGCTATTTCTTTTTTCCAGAAAATTTGTTATATGGTTTTAGCTATTTTTGAAGGAAAATTCAGAGGAAAAAAAAAGTAAGTGCAAGAAAGTTTTTTTGGTTCTTGAAGAGATTTTTTTTTTTTTGCCCATGTAGAGAGGAAAAAGTGTTAATTAAACATAATTTTTAGCAATGCAACTTGCACCAAAAAAAGTCCCACCTACTTTCATGAGAAAGAAATAAAGAGAATCATAATCCTGGATTAGGTATCTTTCACTACACATATATAAAAACAACACCGTGTGAAAAGGGGGAAAATATATATGTGTACATACACACACCAAACATACCAATGTGCCTCCAGCAGTATTACCAAAGGAATTAACTTTACAAGAAACAGCCACAGCCTGGAAAGAAGCCATTTTTCAAATAAAAGCTGAATGAGACTTGTGGTTTCTGAGAACTATGAGAAGGAAGGGTTAAAAAAACATTCACAGATAAGAATAGCTGATGTTGGGAGATGAGTGAACATCTTTAAGTAAGGGAGGGTCACTATTTAAATCAGCTTTTTTTTTTCCTCCTCTTAGCTGAAAATTGGCTTCAAGTAGGAGCAACATGTAGGATTAATGTAGTACTTTAAGTCTTCAAAGTGCTGCACAAACATTACTTCCCTAATCAGCAAACACATTTGCTTGGTAGGCAAATCAGGAGTGGAGTCGCCATTTTAGAGAATGGAAACCAAGGTGCCAGAAGTGCCAAAACTTCCGAAACGGTAGTTTTTTGGGGTGGATTTTATTCCCCTCTTTATTTATTTTTTTTTCTTCTTTTTTTGATGCTTCAGTTTTTCTGTAACATTCAGCATGGGGACAGCCTCTGGGCTGGCTTGTAAAAGCTGCTGAGCTCTCCTGGATTTCACAAGTGCTAAGCATGCAAAGCAGCCCGGCAGAGCTCAAAGAGGCATCAGCAGAGTTGCCTCCTTACCTTTCCAAAGGTCACGGCACGCTGACCCAGAAGGGAGGCAGCGGCTCCAGGGCAAAGAGGGTTTCCTAATAGCTGCCGATTTCCCCCATAGCACTGATCTGTTTAAGGTGAACTGCATCAACTGAGCACAGGTACAAGCTATTTCAGCCCTACAACAACAACAAAAAAAAAAAAAAAAGGTCGTGCAAAAGCTGAGTGGCTGTTTAATATGTTATTTTTTTAGTGAAGTATATCAGGTAGGCTGGTGCAAGACCTATTGCTCACTTTGTAGACAAAGACTGCCCTTGGAGATGATCGTTCCTTTCTTTAGGTCAGCTGAGATATCACATTTGTCATAGATATTATGTCCCTGCCAACTCGATGCAGAGCACACAGAGCTTTGGCAGTGTGCTGAAGCAGCGTAATTCTGTGTGTTGCACTGGTGGTGCTCCATATGCTGAGGGCTTAAGCTCCAGTGCTTGGCAGACCATATACTGTGAAGAAATTCCTACTTTGTTTTAAAAAGAAGTATCCTGGGTAGGGATGCCTCCTGTATAGAAAGAGCATGAACTTTATTATGCAATGGAAGTCTTTTCATGAGGTTTTGCTATGTGCAGGTGTGTCAGATTTGTTATTGTAAACACAGCAGGATAGCTAACCAAGTAAGAGCTTAGATCCTCTTGCAAATAGACGCGAGTATTGATACAAACTTTACCGTTTCCAGTTGGTAAAGATAACACTTAAACATTGGAACAAAAGTTGGTGGAGCCGCAGAAGGAACGTGCTACTTCTTCCTCATTTTTGGGTTTTTTTTTAGAGGTATTCTATAAGAATGGATTTTTTCTGAGGAGAGCAAAATATTACTTGTTTGATAAAAAGGAGTGTTTTATGATGTGCTGATACACGTTAGCTGCTGAAATTCATCTAAATTCAGCTTTATGAAAAGTTGAAAAATGTGCTAGAGGAAACATAGGAAAACAGCACTCAGGCTGATCTGCCTTTCCTAAACACTTGAGACAGGACTTGGGTCTAAATTTTCTGGCTCTGTTGTTTTCCCCATTAGCCATGATGGCTATGCTGCCTTGGAGCTTTCCTCCCTGCATGTTTTGGGCCCTGGGGTGCACCACACTCTCCTCCTGGGGAGAGAAGCCACCCTGCCAGGAGATGCCCTGCTCAGGAGCAGCAGATTTGGCTCCCAGCCCAGCCTCGGAGCCACTCCAGCCCTGTGATTTAGATGTAATCTGGGTAACATTGTGCAAGTTACTCCCTCTGCCTCTGCTCCCCCTCCTCCCCCTTTCTGCATACTCACCCTCAAATCTTGGACTGTGTCACTATGATCCTGTGTTGTAAAGTGCTTGGACCCCTGATGTGAAATGCCTGAGGGGGACGTCTGGACACTGCTGCTTGCTATGTGTACCCTCTCAGTAGTCTTATCTTTCAGGCCTCTTATTTTGGCTTAGTTACAGGCCATTAGAGTCTTTCTACAAACTAACTGTTGAGGCAACCAAAACCTATCTCCAGGCTAAGACTTGAAAGCCAAATGCCTCTTTGGTTATCGCTTCCCCTGTTTGAGATCTTGAGCTTTACCAGTAGCATTGGTCCTACTAGGTGTGAAAATTACTGACCCAGCAGCCATTTGAGAGCTATGGGAATAAGGAAAGCCTCTTCCTGTTTCATAGGCAGAGCATGATGCTGTATTAGCTGTGGTGCCAAGCCTTGACAAACTCACCCTGCCACTTGTCGGGTCTTATTAGCTCAAGTGTGTGAGCTGTGGTGGGGAGCTGACTTGCTCTTGACCTTGCAATGGGAGCAAAGTGAGCCCAGGCTTGCTATTAAACCTGCACCCAGAGCTCCTTGGACCCCCCCCCCCCTTAAAATACAGGGCTAGAAGAGATTCCCATGGGGAAGGGATGGGAACGGTGCCACTGGGCTTGGTGCCCAGCCTGAAGGGTGTTTGCAGAGCCGGCAGCGGGGCAGGCAGAGCACCCGCTCTGTCTGCATTTGAGCATCAGCATCACCATGGGTGGGAGAGAAAAAGTCTTCCCATGAGATGTTTGTCCAGTGTCTGAGCACTGAATGATCCCTTTTCATTAATCAGCAGGGTGGTGGCTGCTTTTGCAATAAGCTCCTTGTCTCCCATCTCTTCTCCTGCAAACCTCTCATACAACTCATTCTTAGTCATTTTTTTTTTGACCCATCCTTGGTGAGTTCTTGTAGGCATATGAGCAAAGTGGACTTTTAACAAAAAAGAGTCTGTGCATTTCTACAGTAAACCTCTTACAGTATTGGTGCTCACAAAGGAAGTGGTGAGGCCCCTAGGAAAACTTTCAGAAAAGCTACCATTAGTTCTGTAAGGTTTGGCAAAGACAAAGCGCACGGACTGGTTGCTTTGCAATCAGTTTCTGTAAGGAATTCATGAATTTGATCTTTATTTGGCATTCCCTTTGTGTGCTGACTTCTCTGAGTCATTTTTGCCCATTTCCTTTGCCATACCTCTCAAAAGGGCTGCAGAGGTTGGAGTCTGTCTTTCTGAGCTTGTTTTTCAGCAGACTGATCTGTGCAAGATAAAGATGGGGAGAACTGGGTTGCTCTGGTGCTGCTGGCGTTCAGAGGGAGCACTGCAGCGTCATCCCTGGCTGACAGCAAGAACAGCTACATGGGCAAGATGAGTTCCAGGATGATTTTGCAGGGACACGTGCTGGAAGAAAACAATTTCCATGCTGCATGTCTTGATGCCGAGAGCACAAAAACCCTCTGATGCTGTTAGTCACTCTGTTGATCCCAATCTGTTTAATGGAGCTATTTTGTTTCAATACACTGATATTCTGATGCGCGTTTTGCAGCTTATTTCAGGGAAGCTTTCAAAACATACACTCATGAGGTGTACCTCTGAAGTGAGATGGCTTGGTAGCATTTTAAGTGTTGATAAATCACCTGTCCAGGATTGACTCTGTTGGTTAATGATTGAGAATGGCTTACTTGTGACTGCTTCCCTCTCTACCACACAGGTCTGAGCTGTTGCCAATCACCCCCTTGGCTCTGGAAGTCCAGCTCCTGGGATGCACCTTACATTGGACCCCCCGGGTCACGCTGTGTCCGCAACGTGACCCCAGTGTAACCTGCTCGCTGGGGAAGTCAGCGTTTCTCTGCTCCCGGGAGGAGCAGAGCTGAGCATGCAGGCAGGTGCTGACTGCCAGAGAGTGAGTGGTGCAGGATGGCCAAGCATTCCTGTGTGCTGGGGACTCTCTGGCTCTGAGCAGCTTGCTGCCCCCCAGCCTGCCTGGCATGGCTCAGCAAGGGTGTAGCAGAGCAGTTCACTCAGCTTTTTTTAATGTTGATTTGTTGAGGTTTTTTGGGTTTTGTTTTGTTTGTTTTTTTTTTTCCTTTTTCCACTGGCCATACCAATCTGATTACACCTTTGAGGGATCATCTGCCCCTAAAGCTTAATTAAGGAACTCTTGTCTGACTCGTCACTGACTCACCTGCCTCTGTATGAGCTCATGTCTGACTTGTCCTAGGAAGATAGTGAAATATGTCAGGCTTCTCTGAAATATAGCAGTTTTTTGTTTTATTGCATCCCTGACATTGCTGTTGGCTCCTGCAGAGGTGAACAGAAAGATGACTGCCCCAGCTTGGTTACTTTTATCTCAACTTAGTCGCTTACCTCTTTGTGCCTTGAAAAACCAGATGGGGTTTTGCTTGCACAGCTGTAGGTATGTTAGAGTTAATAAAAAAAAATATTAAAAATTAAATAACCTTTGAGTTTTGGCTTCAGGCAAAGTAGGTGAAATGATGTGTTTTGGAGATGAATGCTCTTGCAGGAGGCAAGATGTAGCTTGCAGGAGAACATCTGCAACCAATCCATTCTGTATGAGATGGGGCCAAGACTTGTTTGTATCTCAGTACCTGTTCAAACATGTTATAGCACAGCAAAAAAGAGGTTTTGAATGCATTGAGGAAGGGTGGGTAAGACGGGAAAGAGACATCAAGCTGAATGTTTGCTTAATAGCTTTGATTTCTTCATTAAACTTTTAAGCACTTTAATAATTTGATTCGCTGCTTTCAGAGCACTGTAGATTTTTTTTCTACTATTATATTCCTTTTCTTTCTTAAAAGCGAAAAAACTCCACTCGTCTTGGTGCTGTGAGGTGAGCTTGCTTTCTGGCCTGGAGCAAATCTGCTGTTTGCTGCTCCTTTGTACCCTCCCTGAGGACTGCCGGTGGAAGGATGTTCTGTAATTCATTGATCAAAGACAGTGCAGAAACTCAGTTACCAGGCTGGCTGCCCGGATGCCAGAATGCAGCTTCCCAGTCCAATGCCCCTTGCCAGCTACTCCCATCTTCTTTGTTCTGTAGGAACTGAAAGTAGCATGAACCTCTTGTGACTGCAACTTGCAGATCTCCTTCGCCTGCCTTTAATTGTGCACCTGAAATGCCTCTTTCTCAAGGCCTGTGGCAGCATAGAACAGTTACATGACTCAGGAGCAGCTGAAGTGGTGAGCTTGGCAAGAGGTTGTCCTGCTGAGGTTCTCATATCATCATGCTGATGTTTCTTATCATGTTGAACTCTGTGGCTTTAGGTTTTATGTAAGATGACCCCTGAGATGCACATGCAGCTGTATTATTGGTTTGCATGTGTAACTAGTGAGAGTTTTGAAGGTACAGACTGTGTACGACTGGGATCTGTTCTAATTGGAGTGTAGCAACTGTTACTTGGATCTTTTTCATTGTCTTGTGGGCTGGATTCCTTGCTGGGGAGCTGAGGGAAACTGATTTGGGCTGAGTAAGGTGGAGAGTGTAAACACAGTGCCTCTAAAATCCTACCAAAGGAAAGGGCATGTATTCCAAATACTCTGTCCTATATAGAGATGGGGTAGTAATACTACCTGGGTAGTATTTTGCCAGTGCTTAAAAACAGCAGACTGCTTTTTTGTTCCTCCCCTTTTCTCAAACCAAATCCTGCTGTGACTTTGCCAAGAGTGCTTGTGTAAGCGAGGCAGTCCTGGTCATGTGCTGATCTTCATCAAGTCCTCAACAGGGAAGTAAATTAAGAACTGCAGGATGCACAAATGCCTGTCCTTGGCCTTTGATGTAGACAGGGCTCTTCCACTCTGCATTTGCTCATCAGAGGGAGGTTATTCTTACATGTCTTCATGCCATTGTCAAGTGCCTGGTGACTCTTGGTGCTGCTGTTCACTTGCGTTCCCTGGCTGGCTACCAGGAAGGCCTCCTACGGCTTGTCCACACTTGGCAGGTAGACACACATCCTAGGGATGGCCTTAGGCTCCATGCAGTGTTGTGTGGACTTGCGGGCTGTGCCTAGAAAGAGATCTGCTGTGTCTGTATGGTGCTGCAGCAATGGGCAGGGTTCATCATCCCTGGCACATTGCAGCTGGAACGTGATGGTTTTGGGGCTGTGCAGAAATGTCTTGGCCATGCCTAAACTCATTTTTACTGCATGTCAGACACTGGGTTAACATGTGGCCAGCCAGCACTCCCTGCAGCTGCACTATGGCCATGCCTTGAGCAGGAGCACTGTTTGCTTTTGCCTTGCTCTGCAAGAAGTATCCTGACCTGGAGAGGCATTCACGGCCATGTTCAGATGCAGATTATATCTCACTCCCTCATGCTTCGGCCTTCAGACGAGGAATTTAGGTGGCCCTCGTCCTTCCTTAAATTTGTTTTGCTGGACTGCATGAAGAGCCTGATGTGTATTTCAGGCTGCCCAAATGGGTCTCTGTCCTGATATACTGTTGTCTCATGCAGTTTTCCTTTTCTTCCTTCAGATCTCAGTTGCCTTGACACTTCTGAGAAATTGGAAGAACTTTTCTTTTGAAGAGAGTTTCCAAAACGGTTGCCTGACTGTGGTTTTGTTTGCTTGCTTCAGAGCTTCCATCCCGAGATCACTGAGGAAGGTGGCTGAAGCCACTAATGACACCCTCTTATTCAAGCATTGGCTTAATGCTCCAGTTTTATCTCTCTCCTGTGCAAATATTACCTTGTCCCCCAAAACCTCTCTTTGCTCTTTCTGATACAATAATGCCTCCCA
Source organism: Empidonax traillii (assembly GCF_003031625.1). NCBI lineage: Eukaryota > Metazoa > Chordata > Aves > Passeriformes > Tyrannidae > Empidonax > Empidonax traillii. Next base: position 1,307,982 of record NW_020955331.1, read on the forward strand.
ACCCACTACAACCATGTGAAAATGGGTCCCTCTTGCTTTTGCAAGGACTTTTCAAGGAGCTTGCTGTTTGGAAAGTCAGCCCATGGAGAATCACATATCAGCCTGTGTGGGAATGGGGTGGTAGGGGTGTGTTTTGTTTTGTTTATTTCCCCTTGGCTACACAAGCAGCTAAAACCTGTAACCTACAGGAGTTGGAAGCTCCATGCAGAAAATTAGCTTAGGTTGGTGGAAGAGTTGAGATCGCATTTTTCTTGGCTAATTAAAGGATTAAAGGTGCAGAGATTTAGAGCAAACTGTCAGAGTGCTACAGAAGAGAGCCTTTGATGGTTGAATCCGACTTGAGATTAAACAAATTGCATTTAAATAAGAAATATGTGGCAACAGTTACAGTCTAGCTGGGCCTCTCGTTTGCTGTCCTCCAGGGTCAGGTAGCTAGTGTGCTGTGGCTAGGGCTTCTTTTCCCTTACCAGCTTCCTTCTTCACAAGTGTCTCCCCCTGGATTGTTTCAAATCTGTTGCCTCCATGCTTTGTAAAATGGGCTTTTTTTTTTTTTCTAATGCAGTGCTTTGTGCAGAGGAACCTTGTTCTCTACCTTACACAATAATGATCTGCTGCCCATCACAGTAGTAGCATAGTCACATCCTTGTGGTGTGTTCTGTAATATTTCTGATCCTGTTTAGGGGTTTTTCTGCATCCTGGTGCTTTGCTACTTGCAACTGGAGAGCTAAATACTCCCCTGTGGACTCTTTTCTGTTGCTCAGTTGTGAAGCTGTTGGATGGAAAGAGTCTTTTGGGTTATGTCGGTTGTTTACTGGTGTCTTCCTCTTATGTAGTGGTGGCTGATAAAATTCTGGAGATGTAGTTGGCTTCTGTAGGTTCAAAGTCCTTGCCTTCTTTGATGTCAATTGATTGTCTTCAGTGGGCTACAATTGCAAATGGTTTGCCAGTGTTAGTCCCAGCCCTTCTCCTGCCTTTTTATTTGGATAGCAGTAAATTCAGAGCTGCTAAGGGGATGTTTTAAGTGTTACCCGTGATAGCACTTGCAGTGGTGAGGCTAGTGAGCTTCACGGTAGCTATCTCAGAACAAACCTTGCTTTCTGTAAGGGCAAGAATTCATCTGTAGAGCATCATACAGGATAACAGCATGTTCTGTCCATGGAGACTTTGCACCTTTCTCTAACGCATCACATATGAGCTGTAAGGAAAATGGGAGTGCCAGACAGTGTGAGCCAATAACTTCTGATGTTGCAACTCTGTCTTGTTTTGTTCCATTTTGTTTCATTTCTTTTTAGGGAGGAAGGGGCTTGCCTTTCATTAGCTGCCACCCATATAAGATCAGGAGGCAGTTTTGTTTCTTTTTTTTTTTTTTTTGTTGGGAAGATGGAGAAAATCACAAAATTGAAACTGATGAAAAATCTGCTGGGATTCCATAATCACTCAAAAATATGGCATTAGTTACTAATTGGGTGTGGTTAGTTGGGAAATATGACTTTAAAATTATGTTTCCCAGGGAACTATTCCTGTTCTCATTGTTATCCAGTAACAAAGACTGCTTTTTGTTTGGGAAAGCAGTCTTGCTTTGAATGGGCTAGGTGTTCTCACAAAGCATCTGTTGCTTGGGGTCTTCAGAGCTTGCAGTTTGCAAATGAAGAAGCAGTGTAGAGGTAGTAAGGTCTGCAGGGACAAAGAACTGTTTGGTGTTTTCCTTGGAAAGCCATCTTCAGGTTGTGGTTGCAAGGATTTACATCTAAATCCACATTCATTCCTGTTATGTTTCCAGTTAGATCATGCAAAGGACATAATTATCTTTGTTACCAAGTGAAATAAATCAATTGCTAAGTATTGAGAGACTTGATATAATCTATTTCTAATAATTTATAGATCTGTTAGTATGTCATGAAGTATTTTGGCAGTTGTTCCTGATGAGGTTACCTAGCAGACCTGTAAAGTGCATCCAGGTCCATGCAAGCTTGTTTTATGCAGTTATGCTTTCTTGCTGAAGTTTCAAAGCAACCTAAAAATCAGATATACGGACTGTGCTGTGATCAAACCTTCCATTTCTTAGGTGATATTTTACTGCACAGTTTCCTTTGGCTTGCATGTCCACTGGGATGTGGTTTTTCTTTCTACTCTTAGAGGAAAAGAAACGCAAAGCTGAAGATTGTTATTGCTATGAGGGATAGGAAGGACTGCTGCTAACATTTTCCAAACTCACTGCAAGCCCTTTCTCAATGCTGCTCTACAGAACAGCTTTCTTCCCTTAGCTGCTGCAGTTGCATGGCTTCAGGGCTGCTGGAGAGCATGAGAAAAAGGGAGGAATACCCCAAGCCTGAGATAGGCTTGTTGCTCTTCCTAGCCAAGAAGATGCCACAGCACTGACCTCACTAGCTGCCTGGGGGTGAGGTGCTCTATTCTGGAGGGGATATATCCGTGGCCTGATGGCTGCAGCAGCCACACTGCTACGCTCCTCAGCATGGAACTGTATGAATTGTTTCCCACGGTACGTAGGAAAATCAAGGTCTCAGTTCAGTAAGGCACTCGAGTGAGTGCATAACCTCTAGCACGTGAATATTCCCAGTGAAATCTATTGGGTTCTGTTGGAGTCAGCAAGGCTGCTCCCAACCTTAAAGGTAGGCATCTGCTTAAACACCTTGCTGAATCATGTCTTGACTTTGAAAGTAGGTTCAGGAGAAACCACATGAGTTGACTCGAGGACTGTGCTTAGCTAGGTCATTGTGGATGGAAGGAGAGGGCTGAGAAAGGGGAGGATCTGGGTAAAACACAGATCCCAGAACCCTGTAAATGCTGGTAATAGCTAGTGACTGTGTTCTCGTTTGACTTTCTTGCCATTCATCCCCAAAGCTTAATTGTATGAATAAAAGGTTTAAAGGTTTGACTTAGTCACCATTCATCCTAAGTATGCTGGAGTTGCTGCCATGCTTTATTGATCTAGCTTAGATCTGAGTTACTACATCTTTATGCTCTCAGTAAAACTATGATTTGCTCAATTAGGTGTAATTTCTGTCTTTCCTTACTAATCCTTAAATTTTCTCTGTGGCTGAGAACTAGAGTATGGCCTCATTGGATCTGTAATTGCAGAAAACAGAGGGATGTTTGCAGAAATGGTTTGGTTCAGTTTGGATCCTCTGTCTTCTAGGAGGAGGAGAGAGCCCTTATCTGATGGTCTTCATACAGAGGAAGAACATCTGTCCCTGGTTGGTGTCTGCGTGTTAGTTTGTTGCCTTGCTCACCATTCTGGCCAGAAAAGCTTTGTTGGCTTTTCACTTTAATTATCAATGAAATGCTCCGCAAGCAGGAGAACAATATTTGCATAGATGTAATTCTGGAAATTGAGTGTAATGTGATCAGGAAATGGGACAGGTCCTGGCTGTTATCATGGAAGAGACTTGCTGGTACCTGCACCTTGTTTCAAATGTAATAAGATCTGACTCAGGATAGTTTCCTGGACGTTAACAGAGAAGACTCAGTGCCATTTTGGCAAGGGACTAGTGCTAACCTTTCTGCACAGGAACAAAAGAGATTTCTGGCAAATTCTTAAATCTGTTCTGAAAGGGCTGCTAACAGTACGCTAAAGATTTAGAGGGAAATGGTCTCCCTTGGAGCAGAAAAGCAGGGGCGTGTGTGTGTGCTTTCAGGACTTTCTTTTTCTGAGACAGAAGCCAAGGAACAAGGCGCTTGTGTGCGCTGCCAGTGAAATCTCACCGGGAAGACATGATGCTACTTGCAAGGTATGCACAAGACAAGACCAGAGGCGCCGCAGTGCTTGATTACTGTCAAGGGCTCAGTTGGAACTTGTCTTTGCTCTTTGGCCTGCAGCATTTATGTAGAAATTGGGGACGCTGCTGCTTACTTCCAAAGCTTTGCCTTGATGGGTCCTGCCCACATCTAGGCAGGGAGGAAGGGGGGGGCTTGGAGCTTATGAAGTAAACAGGAAAATTACTCACCTTAATGATGCATTTCACTGGCACTGCCACTTTGAGAGGCTGTCAGATTTAATGCTTTTTGTCTTTCCTTCCATCACCTCCCATAGGTGTGATTAATATTCTATTAGAAGGATGAAGTGGAGAGGTATCTGTACTTTTCTTCAGGGGGAATAAATGGGGGAAAGCAAAGTGAGTAGGAGAGAAAGGGGATCACCTTTTTCCATCTGAGCCATTTGGTGCACATACAGAGTAGTGTTCACTGACAGACTTGGCTGGTGGCCCCTTGTTTTATCAGAGCATTCCAGTTCACAGCTGAACCCATTGGCCTCCCAGTTAGCTACTGGCCCTGCACCATGGGGTTCATTGACCAGTTCCTCACTCCAGAAACAGTCGGGGAGCAGTCCTGCACTTGTCACAGCATAGGAGATGTAGCACCGTAGGAAGGCAAGGAAAAAAATATGATCTAAATGTGAACTTCTTCAGGGATTATTTGGCCTTTTTGTAGAGTCCATGGAATCTAAACCCTAAGCCACGAAAGAATGAACGGGATAGAAAATGTATCTGGGCAAAGGCGTTTTAGTATGAGAGGTCAGAAGACATTAAATCTGGTTTTAGTTTTGAATCCCTTTAATCATCTCTCCTGTATCAGAATGAGCATGCAAAGACAACTGGTTTGCATCTCCTGTAAGTGACCCAGCTAGGAAGATGGGCCAGTATTTGACACACATACTCTTACCCTTGCAACGTGCTGACCCTGTGGCATTTTCCAAGTAGGACAGTCCTTTGGCATGAGCCAGAATTTGGGTGGAAATCTGTCACCATCTAGCAAAGTGTCCTCTTTCCAGGGTGTTGAGTGGCTCGTGCAGTCTGTGGCAGAATGCCTGATACCTCTGAGTCTGACTCTGTCCCTGAGTTGCAAGCTTGGGATGTTTCTGATTGAAAAGACTATGTTGCCAGACCACCTTTGTTTGTTTTTTGGGGGTTATTTTGTGGGGGGCTTTTTGTGGTTTGTTTTGATGTTTTGTTTTGTTTTTTTTTTTTAAATGTGTTCTATCATCTAGCTTGGCTTCCCTCTGCAGTAACAGATACTGTACTAGTGACTCATTCACTTTCCTCTGAGTTATTAATGAAATGCCCTTATTTGCAGATGCGGGAACTAAAAAGAGTTTTGGACTTAAGTCTTTAATTGGGCATTTTCTTGTACCCTGCTCCTTTCCCTTGATTGTTAGCTGGTGTGGAGCTTAACTGAACCTGTGGCTATATTCCAAATTGCTGCGGACCCAAACCCTCTATCTACTCTGGGAGGGGCCTGAAAGATCTTGACCTGGGACTTTTAGAAGCTGACTCATGTTTTTGAAACCAGGTTAGATTTGGTGGGAGCAGACACATTTTGGAGAGCTTTAGGATTTTTGCTTTGCTGTTTATCTTAATTTAGCAGCCTTTATGTACGTACTACTGTGCTGCTTCACTCCTTATGGTTGAGTTCATCACCCTTTGACTTTCAACAGGGGACAAAAGTGACAGGGAGATTCACTAAAAATTAGTGTGTCATTACTCCATACAATGTTTCCTCTAGCTGATTAGGCTTTTTGGAGTTTGGCTGGTAGGATGGAGCATGCTGCAACATGTGAACTTTGAAACAAGTGAGATCTGGGAGGCTAATAGGAAACACACAGCAGCTTTCCTCTTAGGCTGAACCTAAGAGAAAAGAAAGTTTAATCTCCCATGCTAATCTAGGAGGAGGTTTGAAATGGCCAGCTTGGGCTTTACTTAAAGCAGTCCATGAGCGGAACAGATCGTGGTGCTCAGTATCAGAGGCCAAGGCCCATGAGTCAGTAGCAGTATGTGGTGGAGAGGGTTGCTGTTGGGAGCCTGAATGTGTTGTTCTTAGTTCATTTTTGGAGTCCTTTGCAACAAAAATCTGATTTCCTTTAAAATCAAGTTGAATTAGATCTTAAGTTAGGGTTGGCTTCACAAAAGCCCTTCTGCAGAGGCATACTGACTTAAACAGGCATGATTAACAGTGCTGACAAAAGTTAAGCTTATGCTGAAGATTTTTTTGCCAAATCAAGTCATGGAGGTTTTTACTTGCAGCTTTGGTGTATACATTCTGATGTAATGAGTAGAATTGCCTGGAAGGATTATTGCTGGTTATGTCATTGTTCTAGTGTCTAGTTGGTGTGATGCTCGAGGTCATACAATCAAATGAGTTTCATGTAAGCAAACACATGTAGTCATATATGTACTGTCCACTCGCATTACCTGCAAGCGTGTGCATTTTTATATAGATGTAAATACTTGCAACTTCAGTGTAGCACTTTGCAGTGGGTTACACTCTTGCTAGGAAGATGTGAAGTAGCCACCTGTCACTGAGAATCATGGAGCTATGAGAAGAGGGAAGAAGTTCAATGGAGTTGTTCACAGAACTGCTTTTGCATTCACTTTAATGGTTAAAATTTTTGCCCTTGAACTTTACTGGTTTACTAATTAATGCTCAATTATTGAAGTGGATGTTTTTCAAATCCAATTTTAAGTGACTTTAAGCCTAACTTTAATCGCTCCTCGTTATTCTGATGAAATTTAACACGTCATAGCCTTTAGGTGAGTTTGGGTAGCATGAGAGAGTGGACTTCCTACAGTGTGTATTTCTTCATGTTTTATCTCCTGTGGCAGGCAAACAGGTTGCTTATTTGTTGTGCATTTGTAATACAGAAGCCACTGGGAGACTGAGATATCAGGGAAGATGTTGTTCAGCATTGGGTCAACTTTGCCTTTCAGCAGATTCGTTCTCATTTCATACCTTCACCTCACTACATTTCTGGTGCAAAGTAATCTATCAGAAATGCAAATTACTAGACATTGTTAGCATCCGAAACTTGTTCGGTACTGCTGCAGTTTCAGTCTAGAAATTAGCAGAGAGACTGGGCACAATACCCAAGCAGCATGTGAGCTGGCTCCATAAGCTAAGGGCATTTGACTGCAAGTCTTACGATTTTGGTTTTTAAAGAAATTAATTTCAAAAAGGTTTACAATAATACACTAGCAAAGGAAGAGAACTCACAAAATCAAATCATAAAGCCTTCCTTTACACCCATTAGTTTGTATCAAAAAAAAAGTGTAAAGCTCACCTCTGAAGTTTTCCATTGGAGGTTTTTTCCTCTTGAAACAGGATACTTTTCAGTTAATTATTTTTTGTTGTTGTTCATTTTTAAAGTGTTTTCGAGCCAAACTTGAAGAGGTCTTCAGTTGTTGATGAAGCAAGTCTGTAGATATGAAACTGAAATGTAAAAGTTCTTGAATGTAAAGTTTTCAAATTTACAACTGTTTCACAGTGCAAAAGCAATATGGGAAATTATCAGTGTCATTTCTGCTATCGTTGTGGCTTTGCTGACAGTGTTCTCTAGGGATATTCCTAAAGCAAATGATACATCCTGATCAAGGTAGTTTTGAATTAAAACCCCTGGGAAGCCTCAAGCAAGACACAAAATATTGTCACATGAAGGAGTGATCTCATTATCCTAAAGACGGGAGAATCTAGCAGATGCCCTGAATTCGATATTTTGGGTAATTTCAGGGGGTAGCATGACCAGCTGTGAACGTCCCCTTCTCAGCCTGCCTTCTGAGTCGGGGTGTTTGCGGGGCGGTGGAAGGGGGCTGGGCGGGAGTGTGGCACAGAGGGAATCGCATCGTGCGGGGAGGGGGAACGCGGAGCCGTCTGTCTGCCAAGGCGAGGGGGTGGTAGTGCCTCTGTCGGAGGGGAAGAGCTGCTTTTCCCCCCTTGTTGCACCCTGCGATGGCACAGTGGTGCCACAGTGGCCCGCGGGCCCCAGGGGAGCGGGCGGGTTGCAGCGGGCAGCGGCCCCTGAATCCCTGTCCGCAGGCTATGTTTCTCCGCTCTCCTCCCTGCCACCCCTCCCCTTCCCCGTTTACCTAAGCAGGTCAACACACACACGCACACAGATATTTATTTTTTGCGCTAAGGTTTCCAAGGCGCAGCAGCAGCTGCCGGCGCTGGGAGTGCCGCCTGCCCCGGGGCAGCCCCGACACGCTCCTCCCTCCCCGCGTCTCCCGTTCCTCCTGCGGTTTCCGCGGCGCTGCCGGTCCCCACGCACCCGTGGGTCGCGTCCCCCCTGGGCGCGGGCGGGCGGGCGGCCGGGGGGACGCGGGGCCCACCTGCCTGATGTCAACATCCCGGCGGGCGAGGCCGGCAGGAATGTGCCGCTCCCCGCCCGGCGCAGGTAATTAATCCCTGCGACTGACAGGTGGCAACAGGCGGCCTTTGGCTGCGGCTCCCGGGGAAGAGCGCTCGGAGGAAGGATTTTAATAGCTCGTCAGCACCGTTCGTGCGCGCCTGGCAAAGGCGGCAGGGAGGGGGCAGAGGAGCCTGAGGGGGAAACGAAGCTTAAGTCTTTGCAAAGGCAGACGCCCTTGGGTGATTCACTGCCCTTCCTCAAGAGGGAAGAGAGTGTGACATGGTTTTTCCTTTGCCCCGGGGTGGAGAAATTTGGTAAATGTCTGCAAAGCACTAGTGGGGCTGCATCAGCATCAGCTCCGGCTCCCATCCTCCCGGTCATCGCTGGATGGCTCCCCTTGCAGATGGGCGATGCTCACTGGTACAGTGGGCTGTGAGTCTGGGGGTTTTTGCCACACACGGTGGATCAGTAGGCACCCGAGGTGCTGGTGATTGCTGGACCTGTCAGTTGTGCCCATGGTTTGAATATCTGCTATGTCCAATAGCGGCAAGCTGTCCGCTTTTCTCTGGAGCCTGGTGAGATAGAGGACTTTAAACTGAGGCTGCAACAAGTTAGCTAGCAAGTGGTGGGGTTAAGATTATGCTGAGCTGAATGTTACATCTGGAAGGAGTTGTCCATGTCTGCAGTGCTCCTGTTAGAGCTCTTCTTCACTGAGTGTCCTCTGGGTACAAGTTGATTCTTAAAAGTGTCTGTGTGTGTGTGTGTGAACACAGGTGTTTCTGATGTGCCCCCACACGCTCCCAACAGTTTTTTGTAAATGAAAAGTTAAATCATGGTTTATCAAAACAAAAATGTTTAAGGTGCTTGAGTAAATCTCAAGTTTTATTCTTAGTAGGTAGCTTCCTTTCTTTCCACTGCCTTTTTTTTCTGAATAACTGAAACATGCAGATAATTTTCTATTTTTTTTGTGACCCTTTTTTTTCACCTGTGAATACTTTGGTGGAGGTAACTGTTGCTTTCCCATTCTTCCAACCTGTTCTTTTCATATTTTTTTCCCTTCTTGGAGTTAGTTTGGGAGAAAAGGCATACTTGACTGATGTGGCTTTGAAAACATCAAGTAGAACAAATCTAGTTAACTGAGTTGAACTAAAACATGACTACTTGAAAGAAGTTTGAAAAAGATTTTAAAGACCTGTTGATCTGAGCAGAAGGGACTCAGGGAGCTGTAATGCTGTAAGCCAACCTCTGGGATCACCTTCAAGTTGACATCCATCAGTATTTGTAGTGCTGACTGAACCCTGCTCCTTTTAAAGATTTAGGAGCCGTAATCCCCTGGCTAGATCAGATGGTAAAGCAGATATTTGAGGTAGATTTTAAAAGGAGTGCTTGGGGGATTTCACTGCATCAGAGTTTTGCAGGGGAGTTGAATACTCAGTGAAAAGCCAATGCAGCTTGTATTGCACTGTGAGCATTCAGTCCTTTCTAGCAAATATTCTCCATTTGAGAGTCGAAAAATGTTTTGTTTTCTCCTTTAAACCCTCTCTTGACACACCTTCCGGAGAAGGGGCTTACTGAGAAATCAGACAGGTGTTGCCTGATGGTAGCTGGAGTGTGTATATTGTGGTACTGAATTACCAGCCAGGGTGCCAAGAGTGGGTAATACAGTACGTCTGCACAGGCAGGTGGGGAGAACAGAGCTGCAGGCACTGGAATGTTTTCATCTTTCCTTTTAAAACGTATTATTAAGCAAAAAGCTGCATTCACAACAGGCAGTACTCGAACCCCAAAGAAAAGTCTGAGCTAAAAGCTCTTTCCTCTCCCTCTTGAACAGAGGACACGTTGCCAGAGTCAACTCTTTTGTTTTAAAGGACATTCAGGTCTCTGTCTGGTGGAAGTGGTGTTTGCACTCCTCAGGCTGTTGGCACAACTTTTGTTCCTACTGCTGGATAATGACTATTGTTGTCTTGTTAACTGATAGGCTTGTTTGTTGGGTCAAGCTCATTTTTTATATTCGTTCTCCAAATTAATGTAGTTTTCCTTAAGTGTGTTGATTAATAGTCATGCTTTGGATTTCTGGGAATTTCTCGTCTCCTGATCTTACCCCTCACTCAGCGAGTGTCTGTCACTTCACAAATCAAAACAGTGGCAGTGGGACACCTCCTGCAAGGTGGGGTTGTTTGGGACCATTGAGAAGCAGCAAGAGGCACTGATCCTTGCTTGCAGAAACTATCTGAGTGCACAGACAGCTTCTGCCTCGGGATTTTTTTTCTGAAGCGCATTTGCTTTGAAATCTATATACAATATCCTGTCTTGCTCTGGATACAGCGATTATCACTGATCCAGTATGAAGTCGCCATGACCTAGTTGTTTGCATCTATTTATGCCAGTAATTGGCTGTGCATCAGGTTACTCGTGGTTGCAGCAAAGTTGGCAGGGCGGGAAACTCGAGCCCCTTACTGTCTGACAGCAGGTACCCCGTGGACAGATTTACACCAGTGTTAAATGACTGCCCGTTCAGTGATTACACGCTTGCAGGCGGCTGTGCCTGGCGTAGATGTGAAATCATGGCTCTATGCCATGTCTTCAGGCCCTGTGCAGTGCCTGTGAGGCTTGAACTCCTTGCAGTTGGGTGACAAAGGTGGCTCAGCCCTCCTACTGTCTCGTTTTCCTCTGCTGGGCACTGTTGCTTGCATCGCCATGCCCTGACCATGTCCTGAAGCAGAGGTGAGGCTCCTGGTTAACCTCCTTTTCTGGCATGCCAAGTTCAAGATATTGGCCAGAACCCGCAGCTCTTTAGTTTACCCTATGTTTTGGGAACGTATATATATTTCTTTGTTGGACAAGCTTGTTCATTAGCTCTCAGCTGTTTGCTTTCTGTGAAATTAAACTGCGGGTCCAATGCTTCCCTTGTTGGTTGTAGCCAAAGGGGCTTGACAGTAGGGATGCCAATGGGTAGATGAGGAGCAGATCCCTTACTCCGCTGGTGGAGGGCCATGTTGTTTGATCAGGAGCTTCAGTATTCATGCTGGTGTGGGCTACCTCACTGTCCTTCTGAAAGCAGTGATTTTTATTTTCCTCCTTTCTTGTAACCCTAGCTTTCTGTCTTTGAAGATATTATACATAAAATTACAGTCAACACCACTAGTCCTGCTTGGTGACCGAGGGGTGTGTATCTCCTTCCATTTGTTCAATTCTCCAGATGCCTGCAGACATGGACACGTTGGCTCCTGGCGTGTGCTGTGCCCTCTGTGCACTGTTGCTCTTCCATATTTGTGCTTTCATTTCAGCCCATCACCTTTGGGTGCCCAATTTCTTTACACTTCAGTGATGTTAAGGCATCCAAGTGATTAGTTGGCTTTTTGAGATTTTTGAGGCTTTCTGTCCTTGAAGCCATCACAATGCTATGAGCAAACTGATGTATTGAGGGAAACAATGCTCTACAGATTTTCTTCCTCTTTCACATATAAATGATTCTTCTTCCACCTCTTCAGATGAAAAGACAAGATGGTGAGCTCACTCTTACCTTCAGTGAGGAATTGCTTTTTAATTAAAAAACAATAAGGAATTTCAGGTTTAAAAGATGTACGATATAAATCACCATCTAGATCTATTTCGCAACTTTTTTTTGTAATTGTTTGGCATGTTCCCTGTTTCCGCGGGCTGGGTAAATCCTTTGTGGGTTTAATCTCTAGCCTGCAGGCACATAAAATACATTGCACAATTTGGCCTTTGCATTTTAAAGAAATCTTTTTTCATAGCTTAAATATATGTAGCATCTTCTTTGCCACATGGCAGGATGGTGTTGAGTGAGGAGGGAAGGGACTGGCTTTGGCTTATATTTAATCCCCTCTCCTACCCAATGTCTCTCCCAAGTTCGGTTTTTCCTGTGTTAGCTATGTGTATACCACTTTGAAATGCAAATAATCCCTGAATATCGCTAACTGATCCTTTTGCTGCCACGTCAGCCACCACCCATCCATGCACATCCTGGCTTTTCCCATACCAGTGGGGTGGATGGCCCAGTCGTGCTCTTGACCAGTATGAACCTGTTGCTGCTCTGTTTGAACAGTTGGGAAAGGGCCTATATTGGCCCATGCCTGCTAGAGACCTTTTTTTGTGGAAAAAACCCCTCAAAAAAACCTCGGGGCTTTCATTTTCCTTTCTCTGCAAGAACTGAGGAGATGGAAATGGGGAAATGCCAGCAATTCCTGTGGGTTACATTGTTAAGAGTTACTGGGAGAGCTGTGCACTCCTCAATGTCTGAGCACCAGGAGAAAACCGAATACCTCTGGAGTGGGGTACTGAAAAAAACTGCCATATTTTGGAACAACCTTGTAGAGCAGGGAAGACTGGATAGTCTCCTTCGTGGGAGACATCCAGGAAAATGGGTTCAGGTTATGCAGTACCGAACCAATTAAGAGTTCCCTTGCAATCCTCCCTGCTAAAGCACATGCCTTTATTTCATTGAGGGGTTTTGAAAAGAAACCAACAACCTCAGCCTTGATGTGTTGCTGAGTAAAGGTTTCCAGATGTGAACGCACTTTAGGAAAACACTGTTTCAGTGTTACTGTTTTAGTGGAGAACATCTTAAGAGAAACCTAATATGCTCCAAAAGAGCACGGTGAGCAGTGTTCCAGGTGTTCTTTGCATGGACACAGCCTCCCTTGTGGAGCCAGCTGCAGAGTTTTACGCTAGGTCTCACCATTGACCTGGTTTCTGTGTTGTTCAACTCTTCTGGTCTTTGAATATTTGAAAAAAAAAAAAAAAGTTATTTTTTAAATACCTCTTGTGGATGTAATGCTTGGAGTTTAGATGTGAGGGAATTGCTACAGAGGTGCTCAGTAGATGTATGAAATAGTTTTAAAAGATGACTGAAATGTCAGATTTGGTACAACTCCCAGATTGGTCAGTCTTACTTTCAGGTACTGTTCAGTGCCAAGGTTCATGCTTTTATTTCACCTCTCTGCAAAAGCAGGAGGGTTTCTTCAAAAATAGGATGAAACACTTTACCTATGTGGTTTCCAGTGCTTCCAAGATTACAGGGTGCTGTGAAAAGAGTAGCATCTGTTTTTTAGGTGGGTAATGGGTGTCCCGTGGAACAAAAGAGGTGTGCCCAAGAAAAGTAAAGACTTTATGTGTTTGTATGAAGGAAGTGCTCTTTATTTGAAGTTTTTGCCTTTGGTAAAACTAGGATTTAGATTTATTCTCTGCTGTTTTGAAACAGGTAAAGGTCTAGGGATTTTGTCATTTGTCTGGAAGTGTGGCTGTTGTGCAGACAAATGCAATGCCTTGGTGCTTTCAGTTACACATGCAAACCCATCCTCATCCTTTTGGTCTGCCTCTATCTCTAGGTGACCTTCCTGACTCTCTTGGTCTTTTCACCTTTCAGTATTCCACCGAACTGAAAAAGCTGTACTGCCAGATTGCCAAGACATGTCCCATCCAGATCAAAGTGATGACCCCACCACCTCAGGGAGCTGTCATCAGGGCTATGCCTGTCTACAAGAAAGCTGAACATGTCACTGAAGTGGTCAAACGGTGCCCGAACCACGAGCTGAGCCGGGAGTTCAATGAGGGTAAGGAGGGCAGTGCTTTGCTGGCAGTCCCTCTCCAGAGCTGCTCGGCTGATGAGTGGCCAGTGCAGGGATTTGACAGCAGCTTCACAGCAAACCTTCTGGAAACAGACTTCCCTCCCTCTTGTGCAACCTTTTATTTCCCATGCTTAGCAGGAAGCGTCATACAATACTTTAGTTGTCCCTGTGCAAGCATGTCCTTGGGAAGAAAGTACTGAAATAAACCCCACGCCTGCTTGGGTTGGATGGATGTCTGTCCCCATGGCAGGCAGTGTTCCTCTGGCAGCCTTTCCCTGCTCTGCTTTTGCCCCTGCAATGAGAAGCAGCTGTTCCTGTGCTCAGGAATGAGCTTCCATGTCGCTGGGACAGGGATCTAGTAACAGGATGCAATATCATCTCTAGTCCTTAATCTCTGCCTCAAAGACAGAGGGGCTGTTTATCTCTAGCAGGACAACACAAAGTGTCAGCATCAACTGTAGGCAACCAATCTGTACACTTACCACTATTGGTTCAGTATTAATATTTTAATCTTTTACTTGCTTCTCCTCATGTTAGTGAAGTAACAGCTGTTTTTAAAATGTCCTGGGGTTTTCTGCAAACTCATGGGCTGGGTTCCATTTTGCCTTGGCCACTTAAGTTCAAATAAGTTCACATGAGCATCTGTTTTATTCTACATGCATAATTTATCTCCTACTGTAAAAAAACCATGTTGGTGTCAGTTAGCAGGATGTCTTAGGAGCCTGGATCCCATTGCTGGCTACAGTGCAGGCAGCTAGACAAGCCCAAAAAATAAGCAACGACTTAGGAGTGTAAAATCAGTGAGACAGTTCTTCAAAACAATTTTTCGTATTAGAAAGTGCTTTTCTGACAGAACTGGATTTTTTGAGTGTTGATACCCTTCAATAATAGAGTTTTAAGAAAGAAAAAATTGGAACTATAAATTCTCATTCTGAAATAGTTATTGTCTAGAAATAAGATGTATTTTGAGTAGGAAATGAATAGTTAATGTACAAAACAAATTCTTGAGATGAACCCATAGTAGGCTTCTTTCCTCAGAATTTAGTTATCTGTTGTAGAAACACTAAAGAAAACTTGCAGAAAGGAAACTTTGAATTATTGGAAGGTGGCCTAGGAACCAAGAAGATCATGTTCCCTTCTGCTGCTGTAGGCAAGCAAGATTTTTCAAGCTGTTAACAAAATGCATGTTTCTCTTGCTACTTGAATCCTTTTTAGCTCTTAGGATCAAAACTGATTGGAGGGAGCAGGAGAGGGCTAGAAATTGATGGGGAAAAGAGTAGGAATTGCAACTTGAAGGATTTTGCTTTATGTATGCATTAGAGAGAGGAAAAAAAAGGCTTTCAGCTGTGTGAAAATCCACACGAATTATGTGCTGGAAGAGGTGCTGTCGACATTTGGGCTTGCTTAGTCTGGGATCTTGAGAGGCCCTTGTTCAAGTTTAGTCACAGGTGCCCAGAGTGAGCTTGAGAAAGTCTGTGTTGCCTTTGGTGTCTGGCATAAGGCACCTTGGGAAGGGATGCTTTAAGGGCTGGGAGGCATGTGTGTGCTCTGATAGACCTCTGGGGCCAGGAGTTCCCTTCAGAGAAGATCTTGCCACCCTGTGCGTGACCTTGCTTCACTGAACAGTGTCTCTTGCTTTTTTCCTCCTTGCCCTTGCAGGGCAGATTGCACCTCCCAGCCACCTGATCAGGGTGGAAGGGAACAGCCATGCCCAGTATGTAGAAGACCCCATCACCGGGAGGCAGAGCGTGCTGGTCCCCTACGAACCGCCCCAGGTATGTTGTGAGATCAGGGTGTCCTGGTACACAAAGGGGTGGGGATTGTAAGGCTAGTCAGAGGAGTTGGGATCTTGTGCTTTCCCCATCCTCATCACAATGAATCTCTTCTTCCTCTTTGTCAGAAATGAGCTATTAAACACCCTCTTTATCCCTTGAGGGCTGGAGTTCTTCACTTCCTTTAAGGAAGCCTTGTAGTGGGGGCCTTTCTCATGCAAGTCCAATTGCAGCTTGGGAAATAAAAGAGGAGAGCTTGGAAAAAAGCAGAGCTTTCCATCCACCGTCTCTTGTGCTCATCCCCTTTGTCTTATCCAGGTTGGTACTGAGTTCACCACAGTCTTGTACAACTTCATGTGTAACAGTAGCTGTGTTGGAGGGATGAACCGTCGCCCAATCCTTATCATTGTGACACTGGAAACAAGAGAGTAAGTAGTGTATCGTATGTAAACCTTTGCTGGAGAGGTGGCCTTCTGGCTCCTCTTCCACTCAAGGCAGCATTCCACATCCTTAGGAACAGTTTGATTCAAGGGGCTGTGGGATATTTTGTAGATCTTTGCAGGTAGGAGTTGCCCAACTCCTGGGAAATCCTGACTGGGAAATGGGAGGTTTGGGTCTATCTGCATAGCCTGGTAGGAAGCTGAGGGGTGCTGCTGACCTGCGTCCAAGATGCCAGCTGATGTTTCTTCTCACCTCTCTTCCCAGTGGGCAAGTCTTGGGCCGCCGGTGTTTCGAAGCCCGTATTTGCGCCTGCCCGGGCAGAGACCGCAAAGCAGACGAGGACAGCATCCGCAAGCAGCAAGTCTCTGACAGCACAAAGAATGGTGATGGTACGAAGCGCCGTAAGTAGCTGGCAGAGCTGGGCAGATTGCAAATTGTGCTGTCACTGGGTGCGGTGTGTCCCCGGTGATTGTGCTGCAGGGACAGGGTGGCGCTGTGCACGGGCTTGGGGGCAAGAAGACATGAAATGTCTGTTCTCCCGGGGTGAATCAGCCTAAAATAGGAGCTGGTGTTCACAATATAGTGTTTGACAAGCTGGGTTTGTGGGCTTTCTTACAGCACTGCCAGTGGTGCCTGGGGGGATGTTTATTTGCCACCTTCCAATTATATGCCTGGAACTCAGCTTTTTGAACCTTTACTGCTTGTTTGGGGCTGTGCTGTTATTCTCTGCTTCATTTAGCCAATGCCTTGTGCTGTGGCATGTGTCTTCCAGCCACAGGGATCTAGATTAAGGCTGCACATAAACCCTGCTGTGCATCAGAGGTGCTTGGGCAAACAGCCTGTCTCTGTGCTCTGAAGAGTGCAAAGTACTCATTGGACAGGCAGGATGTGGAAATCCAGCTTTGGTTTCCCATGTACACTCAGTGATGGCACTAGGCTGAACAGCAAGGCAGATTGGAGTGTGGCTTTGTTTTCTCAGTGAATACTGCATGTTCCCTTCCTGTTGTCTCATTTTGTGGATCAGTGATTCACCAACAGCCCAAGGGCACTGTAATGCCAAAACTCACAGCCTTTCCTGTAAAGTTCTAAATGTGGCTTGCTGGGTTTTTGTCTTATGTCTAGTGCTCTTTGGCTGATGTGTTTCCCCAAATGGTATGGCCAGCCAACATCTGCAGTCATGTCTGCCTTATGGAGCCAGGAGAGCTTGCAAACGCAATTCTGGACTGGCTCAGGCAGAGATCCTTTCAGAGCACTACAGATCTGAGCTGGCCATGCACTTCATGTCTCTTTTGTGTCTCTTTTTGCCTTCTT
Organism: Empidonax traillii; assembly: GCF_003031625.1. NCBI lineage: Eukaryota > Metazoa > Chordata > Aves > Passeriformes > Tyrannidae > Empidonax > Empidonax traillii. The sequence goes on from NW_020955331.1 coordinate 1,325,234, forward strand.
CCTCGTACCTTCCTTCCCCTCCCCGTGTTTTTTTTGTTGTTGTTGTTTTGGGGTTTTTTATGGGATGATTTTGGGGTTTCTCTTCCAGCATTTCGACAAGGAACTCATGGCATCCAGATGACTTCTATCAAAAAGAGACGTTCCCCAGATGATGAGCTCTTATACTTGCCAGTGAGTTCTCTGTATCTTTGCATTTACCTTATGTTTAGTATCTTTCTTGGTGACTTGAGACTCACCTAGACTTCAGAGAGAACTGATGATGGGGCTGGGATGTGGAAGAATAATTTCTAATTTTTTTTAATAGCAAGAGCTACTGATTTTAAATACATATTAAAAAAAAAAAAAAAAAAAAAAAAAAAAAAAAAAAAAAAAAAAAAAAAAAAAAACCCAAACAAAAAACTAAAAATCCTGTTAGCTGATGACAAAGAGTGGCTTGTGCGAGGCATATGAGAATATCGCAAGGGATCTCTCTGTCCTGGTGGAAACACTGTCTTTGAGATCTAACTAGGTTTCCTCCTCTTCCATTTCTGGGTCTGTGGCACATGACATTTCTCTAGAAATACTGAGTGTTGTCTTACTGATAGGTGGATGCTTCTCTGGCTTTTATATGTGTTACCATTGTAATGTAGTGATAGAAGTGATAGTAAGTATAGGATCAGAAAGGACAAGAATTGTCTGTAATGCGCCATTTAGCTGAGCCGTGTTTAGTTGGATAAATCACAAACCACAATGTGCTTAGAGGAAAAGGGAAATCCAAACCAGCTCCCAAATTCAAGTGCTCTCTTTTCTCAAAGCGTATAAGATTCAGCACCAGGTCTGCTTACATCTGAGACAGGTAAAGACATTTTCTGTCTAAATAGATTGGCTCAGAAAGTTGCTTTGGGTTGGCATGGATTTACACTGAGCCATTACAACCCCAAGATGTTCATCAACCTGCAGTGTGAGATTATCACTGTTCAGCATTATGTGCGCTCCCCCTAATACAAGGCTTAGCAGTTTCATTGTGTATGCATATTGTATGCACAGAGCATTTGCATCCTGCTCTTTTTTACTTGAATTTATCTAAACTCACTAAGGTGGCTGTCACTAAGGAGTATAGATGCAGTCGTTTTTAAGCTTTTTTTCCCCCACCACCTTTCCTTTTCCCATGATGCAGGTGAGGGGACGGGAGACATATGAAATGCTACTAAAGATCAAAGAGTCCCTGGAGCTGATGCAGTACCTTCCCCAGCACACAATTGAGACCTACCGGCAGCAGCAGCAACAGCAGCACCAGCATTTGCTCCAGAAGCAGTGAGTATGAGAGTGCTTGCAGTGGTCAGTGCAGTGGGGAAGGGGGAGAGAGGAGAGAGAGACACAGAAGGCTTCTGCACAGTTGTTCATAGGGACATGGTACTCAAATGAGGGCCAAGCAATGGGACAAAGCAGTCCTCCTTCCCCAGGTACATGTCCTGATTGTTTTCAAGGTCCCTTTTTAGTCTCATGTCCCACACATTTAGCTTTTGGCCTCAGAGGGTGATTGAGGACGGGCTCAGTTCCTCATTTCTGACTTCCAGCCAGAGCCCAAGGGGCAGCACAGAAAGGCAGAGCCATTGACAGCCTGTGGTGAGAAACCTGCTGTGTGTGCCTGCCCTAGCTGGGAAGCACAGGCTGGGTGCACTGCTTGCTCTTTTGCTCTGAGGAAACGGCAACAAACGTGGAGCTGTCTCCCCATCTAGGGGTATCCATCTGAGCATCTTGCCAAAGTGTGTAGAGCTGGGACTGTGAGCACTGGCTCAACTGAGTGCTTGGAACCCACTGCTGTGAATCTCTGGTGTGTTGGAGGGCTGGTGTCTTAGTGGGATAACAATACTTTAGGTTGCTAAGCTATAAAACAGGAAGCTGAAATTCAAGAACAAGGTTGAAACATGTAAGATTTCCTTTGTGACCCGTGGTCACTTCAAAGAAAGACTCTACAAATGCAGTTTCAAAGTGTTACCGAAAACTGTACTTTGCCAACTGACTCTCCATGTTGCTCATGAGAAATTTTCCATCTGGGCAGGCATAGGCCCTTTCTGAACTCAGCTGACAGGGCTGCACTGGTATTGCTTTGGGTGGTGCCAAGAGGATGGGGAGAAGAAGGGCCAAATAAGTGTCTGGTTTCCATATTCCTCTCAGTTCCCAGAGCTTTGCAGTTACAGAGGCCAGGTTCAGAGAATGACTTCCCAGACAGGCTGTAAGCGGTGTCATTCATGGGCATTGCTTCACCTGCTGTCTCGGGTGACACAGAATAGCTGCCCGGGCTGTAGGTGGCTGCCAGCGGTAGTGCTTAGGATCTTGCGCGTTCCTGCTGGAGAGCTCTCACATCAGGAGGCTGTGGGTATAACTCATTCCCCTGCAGAGGTTAGCACGAGGCCAAGGCACCACATAAGTCCCACTTGAGCCCGTAGGGATTTATTTCGGGGCCTTGGCCTTGTCTCAGGACTTTTGCAATACCGCAGCTTTCAGCCAGATCTCTGCGTGTGTTCGCATTTTGTCCTGTGTGTTTTTAGTGTCGGCTGGAGTCTTGTGGAGGTGTGAAAAAAGCCTTGTGCCAAAATGGTTGGAGCGTCCAGGGCCTCTGGACTCCTTTTTTTGGGGCACTTAAAAATCTCATTATTATTATTACTTACTTTTATCAGTCATCTACACTGTTTGTATATACTATAGCTTGTATTTACTAGCTTCTGGGCATTGCGGCCTTTATGCGCTCTTCTGCTTGTCTTCAAAGCTCCACCTGAACCACAGCCATTTCAGCTGAGAAATAGTTTTGTAAGCAGAAATGGACAGCAGCAGATGACAGCTTTTGCTTGGTGCTGACAGTTGGCTTTGCCATAATTACTGTTTTCATTCTTCCTATATCAGGAGGATGGGTTCCTGGCAATGGAGGTTGGTATTTGTGTTACCTTTAAGACCAGCATGTAAAAGTCCAGCCATTTAATTTAATGAGATCTTTCAGCGTGTCTCCTGGCACTTGTCCCATTATAAACTCGTTTTTCTCAGTTGCTGAGTGTGCTCAGATACAAGGGAGAAAGATTAAGAGCTTTTAAGGATGTCAGGAGTGGGGAAAAAAATAACTTTCAATGTTTGTCCATAGCTGCTGCAGTTGTCTCTTCCAGTAGCCTGCCATCAAGCAGAGTCCTCTGTGCTGAATTGCATATTCAGGCAATAGTTTCTTAGGTGCACTTGGGTTTTGGTGCTTTTTCCTCAGTAATCTCGGGTTTGACTTAATATCTGAAGGAATTTGTTCAGAGCAAAGGGATTTTTAGGCTAGATGCATTTGCACCCCAAAAAAGAATCATAAAGTAGTTTCAGGTCTTGATGTGAAATTGGGGAGAGCAGACACTTTGTCGGGAATGGTTTGGATTATAGCAGCCTACATACAAGAAGGTTACTGGGAAATGTCTTGCCACTGCTTCCTTGTCAGGCTGGCCAAACTCAGCAGCGCAGAGACTCCTTGGTGAGTCTGTTCTGGCCTTTCATTTTGTAAGTTGGGGTGTACTTCCAAAATTCAGGCTCAGTTCACCTTAGTTCAACACATATGTGAAAAGTGGAAGCTAGGAAAGTGCATTATACAATTATTAGGTTTGAGTGTGTTGGAAGCTGTAGGTCCCAGCAGGGCTCTGGGGGATTGGAATGTTTGCAAGTTGCCTTGACTGCTCTACAGTCAAGCCTTGATGGAGAAACTGCTTGATTTTTTTTCAGTTTACTTTTCAGGGCAATGATTAACATAGAGAAGCTGTCTATGTGTGTGGGAAGAATTGTCCCTTTCATTCCTACATGGAAAACTTCATCTTTTTTGACAAGTAGGAAAAGCAAGGGTGAGGTTATGGTAACTACCTATAAAGGTAGTTTTAAAATTGTAAATCTGTCACTTTGGAAAACAACTGTATAATTGATCTCATATACATACAGACCAGGATTGCATTTGACAGGCCAGCAGATGCAGCTGTCTGACTGTTCTGGAATAAAAAGGACAAATCTGGTGACAATCAGAAATCTCATGTCCCACAAGATGACCAAAAAACTGTAGTGTTCTGTGTTGTGCCAGACTACAATATTTCTCTGTCTCATCTCCTCTCTCTGCTTGCTCCTTTGTGCATGGTTTTCTCTTATTTACTGTTATGCCAAATACCTTCATGATCATTGGCGGGAAGTTGTTGGGGTTTTTTCCTGTAATTTGTATTCTTCCTTTTTCACTGTCAAATCCTGGGGCCCATGTTTGAGCCGCAGCACACATTTAGAAGACATCCTTTTCATGGTCTGCCACCATTTGTGTAAAACATAGATTTGCCAGCTAATTGCTGCTGAGAGAAATATTAGAGGTGGTGAGTGCTTTGTTGGAGAGAGAATGTTTCTTTGATACCCTGATGTGAAATATGTTTACCATCAATATTCCCAGGGAGTTACCCTGAGGAGTTTCACTGGAAAACACTTTTTTGTATTCAGCAAAATTTCCTGTGCTGGATTTCACTCTGAGCACTGTTTTCAGAACATTCTGTATTTCTGTTTACTGCAACACAGAATCACCAAATGTCCTAAGTTGGAAGGGACCCATAAGGTCCATAAGAATCACTGAGTCCAACTCCCGTGACTGAAGGGTTTTCACACAGTCTTCCAATGGCTACTGAGAAGAGGACTTTCATGTCCGAGTGGGATCTTGTATCCCAGAAAACATTTCTTTCATATCAGCAGGGCTGCAACTGCCAGCCCGCTGGCTGCCTTTCGATCTAGTGAGCAGCACAGCTCATTATGCAATGAGAAGGAATTAACCTCGTAAGTGAGGTGTGACAGAGGTTAGTTATCCAGTGCTTGGAGTGCTCCACCTGAGCTGGGAGCTGCAAGGATCCCACTGCTTGGTGTCTCAGGGAGGAGGCTGGTGGGGAAGGTATTCTTCATACTTGCACCTAATTAATCTCATTTTTGGAGTGAAACCTAATAATGGATTTTTGCATGTTTTGGTTTGGTTTTGTAGTGCTGTGCTTGCATGTGAACTCCAGGCACTTGGATAGTGTTCTAACTAGAGAATTGCCAAGATGAAAGTAGCCAAGTAAAAGTGCTTTGTGGGCTCCAAAGATACAGTGCCCTCTGCATCAGCTTGTGGCCCCAGGGGAGTAGTTGAGCTGTAATCAGTATGGGCAATAGGCACCATCCTCTCTCCCTAGCACCAGCCTCTGGTTTTGAAGTGATTTGTAGTTAAATGTGGACTCAGTGGAAGCTGCTACTCCTTTTCCCCTTTGGTTGAATGCTTTTGTTCCTCTTTTGTCAGTGGGAACATTATCAGGGCATTATTTGTATCCATGAGATTAGGACATGGATTTGGATTTCCCTATCGAATAGTTGTTTTCCCTTCCTTGCCAAGCACTCACTTGTGCCTGGGGCTTTCCAGCTTCCTAAATCTCCCTGTCACATACCCTCACTGTAGGTGCTAAGACATCTGCTTTTCCCCTCCTTCATGATCATGAAGGTGGAAAGTGACTGTTTCTCTCTTGGTGGCTGGTGAAGGGTCTTGTACATTCATCTTTTTCTTTTCTCTGGTTCCTTCTTTACAGTCTCCTTTCGGCCTGCTTCAGGAATGAACTCACGGACTCAAGGAGAGACCCTCCCAAACAGACTGATGCCATCCTAAAACATTCCAGCCCCCCTAACCCATCAGTATATCCATAAACTGAGCTGGCAGGTCACTTTGCCCAGCTGGTGGGACTAGGAACAGTGGGGCAAATACACAGCCTGATAGCAGCAGAGTGAATAGTGAGAGTAATCTTCTGAAGGGACTCAAACTTTGCAAAAACAGCCCATAGCATTGGGAGGTCAGGAACCATGATGTTGTCTGTCTTGGTGTAACTTTTTTCCTGTTTTTGTAATGTGTCGATATTCTTTCTTCTTACTTCTGTATTTGTGAAACTCAGCAGGGTTTCTCTGAGCAGGTCTCAATTTTAAAATGCCTTTTGTCTTGTTTAATGTAAAAAATGTGTTCATGGACTGGGGGGACAGAAGTGGGGGATGTGTGTTGAAATGGTCTGTGATAGTCAGTGGCCTGTTTTAATGCTGGTCATGCACTAATGGTGCAAGCAGCTGATGTATTTGTACTGCTGGACAGGGAGAGTTAATAATTATATGAATTGGCACTGCTAAGAGATCATTTTTTTCCACTGATTTAGCATCATTAATTGTTTCCCCTTATTTTTAACCTTAAAAAATGTCTGATCTAAAATACATCAAAGTTGTAAGGAAGACTGGGTGACTTTGACTTTGCACCAGACCTGCTGGCATTGATCCAGCTTTACTGAACTTAGGAGGGTTGAGTCTATGGGCTCGATCCAAGTGGTGGGCTGAGCTGCACAAGTTGAATGTGATGTTGAAGCATAATGACATCCATATATGCTCAATGTCCTTGACTCTTTGCAGCTGAGGGTGTAAAGGGCAGTGTCCAAAACTGCTTGTTGCTCTACCTGTGAAAAGGGGTCAGAGTTTAGCCCCTTTCCTTACACACATTCAGCAGTTATTAGATGTCACCATAGTGTTTTCATCAACCCTACTATCTTTTATCCCTTCTCTCCAAATCGCATAGTTCAAAGAAAAGCAGTGCCAGCATATGTTGCAGTTGACTCAGCCAAGTGGCCTCAGGCCATGCCCACCTTGTCCATTAATCGTGCAGCCAGAGAATTTTGCTAATTTTGTCCAAGAAGTGCATCTGGGTTTAGCAGTTCCTGCACTGAGGACTGTTTCTCAGCAAGGACTTGTAAATTCTCACACTGCTTCTATCAAACTTTTATCTCTGAAAGCTGTTTGCATGGGGCTTGACAAGGAGGGTTTTGAGTCATTTGGAAAATTCTTCTCTAAGTATCAAGCCCAGACTATCACAATAGAGGAACAATGAACAGGTGAGTTATGTGCCATGGAATTAACCTGTCAATGCTGAGTATGGCACCAGGTGTGGATACTGGCAATGAGGGAGGCGCTAGGTGAGAGTGGGCATTTTGCCTGCTGTGGCTCTTCCGTCTGAGAGGTGCTCAAACATCTTACATGAAGAACAGCCCCTAATGTTGGTAAGGAAGTGTCCTTCAACCCACACTCTCAGGCAGTGACATTGCTTCTGAGGAACCCTCCGATGTTCACAGCAGCAAGAAACAGAAGTGTGAAGAAGTTCCTGAGGGTACACCAGGAACGGTGCTCCCTGCAGGCTGCTGTCTGAGCAGATCAGCGGTGGCTGGGGAGCAGAGCTCAGTTGCAAATGCCAGTGATGAACAGCTCCTGAGACTGTATTAATACTGATGGGGACCTGTGTGCCCTGCAGTGCAGTCTGTGCTGGTGGATTTATTTGGGGCAGGTGCATACCCAGCTCTAACAAACTTGTCAGGACAGCCTGAAGAGAAGGTGCCTCCCAAATGCAGAACGGGCCTCCTGGCCCACCCACTAACGAAATAAGGCCTGATACACTGGGAGAAGACTCTTATCTCTGAACATCATATCATCTGCTTCCAGGCAGCAGAGCTGTGATCTGAGCAGGTGATGACTTGTACTAACATCTCCTTTTGAGAGCCATATATCATCTCTGGATATCTCCTCGTTGTCTTAGCAAGACTTGTTCTACCATAGGAGTGTGGAGGAGGACTGATGGAAAAAAGCCCCTAAAATTGTGATTAATATGTAAAAAATAACTAATTAAACCCCAGTAGTGACTATTTCATATAATTGCAGCTCTACCATCGTTTCTCGTGTAAAGATAATCAAAATCAAATGCCTCTTTACTTTGCCTGTAAATTCCAGGAAATTCTTAAAGATCACGAAGCAGGTAACTATTGTTCTGTGCCTTTTTATTTGGGAGAAGGCCAGTGCAATTCCTTTCCCTTTGAGAGGTGGGATCTGAACTGTAAATGCAGCCCAGTTGTAAGATTATGCTTGGCACACTGTCGTCTGTCCTTCCAGTGAAGGCTTATTCCTGGATCTTGGTCATGTCTGCTTGTGGATGGCAATATGAAAAGACTGTGACAGGGAAACACTAATCTGTATCTAGAGCTCTGTTCCAGGGCCTGTCCACCAGTAAGTTTGAGGAGGCAGCCCACCAGAAGTTATAAGGCATCCACAGCCTGCCCTGGGAAATTCCATTTCATATTCCAGTTCATTATCTGCTCTGACCTCATCTCAGACTTCCTCTAAACAAGAATGTAAATTATTTGGATCCTGTTGTTCTCTGTAAAGGCTTTCCAGTTTGTTCTGCTTTAGCTATAAGAGGATGATGATTGTGAAACTGATCTTAATGGTGACTTCACTTGCTCTCCAGCTACAAGGTGCTTAGAAGGTGCTTTTTTTTTTTTTTTTTTTTTTTTTTTTTTTTTTTTTTTTTTTTTTTTTTTTTTTTTTTTTTTTTTTTTTTTTTTTTTTTTTTTTTTTTTTTTTTTTTTTTTTTTTTTTTTTTTTTTTTTTTTACGAAATACCTGGAGCTGAAAGCAATTTTAGTTGCTTTGTAGTCTGTCCTCTGCAGATAAAGTGAAAACTTTTTTCCAGCTGTCTTTTCCATCTCTGGGGCTTCAGGAAAGCCTTTTCCTTTCAAGGAATAACTAAGTGGACTAAACGGGCCTTATCAGTCAGTCAGGTCATATCAGTCTGTGTCAACTGGTTGATATATATCCACTCCCTGTATTACAGCTCCATTCCCTGGAGAGCAGATTGCATCCATTGCCTGCCTTGGGAAATTCCCATACTTGAAATCCAAGGGAAGTCACTGTCACCAACCCTGTCCCTTAGGTGCTGTCTGCCTGCTTCCAGTTAGTTACCAAGCCTACAAACCACTGGTGTGGTTAAAAAGATGCACTGTTCCTTGCTCTTTGGGATGTGGGGAGAAAGGGTCTCTCTCTGATTTTTAGTGTCCTGCTTCATGGGCTTTCAAAGCAGATGAGTGCAACTGAGCATTGTCTGTGTCACTTGTGTGCTATTACTAGACTACATCAGTGACACCCCAGTGTTTCCCAGTGGGAAACCTTGCTTTTAAAAACATTGCCAATAGGCACGTTGACCTTGTGTGAACTTGGGATGTGACCTTGCTGTGGCTACTGTAAAGGAAGACAGACACAGACCTGGACAAATTTGAATCTGCTTGCGTGTTTCTGCATTGTGACTGGCTCTGGGTCTTCAGGGGCAGCAAACTGTAGGCACAGGGGCTTGGGTGAAGTCTTAAACTCTAAGCCTGAGCTGTCCTATCCTTGTATTTAATGAACCTTTGATGTCATTTGCATTAAGGCTGCTTGCAGGGCAGTGTGCTCCTCTAATCAATGAGGACTCTGGAACTTGTCTACTCAATCAGGTAATTGGTCTACCCAAACAGTTTCCTACATCTGGTGAAGGACTGGTATCCAGTGAGCTGGGAAAGCATAGAGTTATACAAGGTAACCTGTGAACTGAACTTAGTTCACATATGGGAGAAGGAAGTTCCTTCCTGACCTTTTGAGATGATCAGTATATGCCTTGAAGCATGAGAGACAATTGCTCTCATATGAGCTTGCATAACTACAAATGTTATTTGCTAAATAATTACATAGCCTCTTGAAGAGAGAAAAATTTCAGTTGCAGAATGTGACTCAGTGCCTTTTGTATCAGACTGTTCCAAGAAGTATAATAGCCTCTTAATTGAAGTCCTTATACCTTGATATTAAAATGTATTTTGTTGGCATTGATATCAAAGAAATGTTAATGCATCTACTTCTAATCTTTCTTGAGACATAGTAAGTACAATTTTAATGAAAATCACTGTGCATGACATTCTTATATCTGTTTAAAAAAGAAAATGAGTAAAAAACCCATATATTTTAAATGAATCCTCAAACACCATGTAGTCCTTGTGCTTAATACCAAAAACATTTGTTTCTAAGGCTGTTGCTATATTGATGTGTGACATTAATTTTCAATAAAATTTTGCATCTTGGTTTATCTTGCAACTTTTCTTTGGCTAGATAGCTTTCTCTAGGCCTTTTAAACATCTGCTTATGTGATGGAATAGCTTAGTTGAAACAAGTACCGAGAAAAAATGCTTTTGTTCCCTGTATTTTATTCACTTGAGCTTGATTGATTTAAACTTGACTCTAATGAGTATGAATGAGATAAGAATGGAGTCCCTAAGCTATATGTTGAAGTATGCATTTGTTTCTAAAGTGTTTTCTAAAGGTTTTGGTTGGCTTGCTTTTCTTTTCTTTCTTTTATCCCCAAACTATTTTGTAGCCTTCTAACTAGCTTTGCTGAGATCACTGTCAGTGGTGGAGAGGGCAAATATGGGGTGACTACTGACCTCAAACAATGCAACCCAATCCCTTTGTGAAATTCTTTGTTGATTTGATTTGGAATTTCACTGTGTACATGATGACCTCCTCACTTCATGCAGATTTTGCCATAAGAGACTTTTCAGATATGTATTCATTTCAGCTGAAGCTCAGTTAAGATGGGTGCCTGAACCTATAAAGTAGAAATACTCTCTGGTCCTAAATCCAGAAGCCTTTTAGGCTAAGGGTGGTGTCAGCCTGACTTGAATTTCGTGGCTGGCCTCAACTTCATAACTGGGGAATTGAAACCTCAGATCTGAATCATTCCCTTCATTCTGAAAAGTTGGGTCTGAACTTCATGGCTCAGTTTCACTTCCCCTTGGGAGTTGCTGCCATTGTTAATATTAATTTGTGAAGCTTCTTGTGCTTTCCACTTCCTTGAGTCTATGAAGTTTGCTGGATCTTGTCCTGCATCTTCACTGCCAAAGGACAGTTCACACCCTTCTGTACCTCCTGTAATTGTGTAATTAGGTAACATTTCTTCAGGGCCTTAGATACTCTAGCCTGTCAGCATGGATGTTTTCTCCACCCAACACTGCAAGTCTTGAAAGTGCAGAAGCTGGAGACAATGTAATTGTATGGAACTTAACCTTGAGTGCTGAAGGTTTTAATAAATTATCTAGGAATAAGCCTTTTCTTTCCTTTTACACTTCGCTTATTTGAAGTAATAACTATTCTATTTGCATAGAAGAAAAGCCAGTTCCCAGGAATTGGTGTAACCAGTTATACCCAGATGAACAAGTTTCCCGATGGGAAATAAGATGGGAATGTGCCCTTCCCCATTCACCAGGGGGTCACTGTGATATGAGTGCTGGGCTCTGCGGTGAGCTAGGCAACCTCTGCTCTGCAGGGAGACCACGGCTTGTGAGGGTACTTGTGCTTGGGAAGTGGGAACATTTCCCAAACCTTTGCCCAGTCCTGCAAATGCCCCTGGTGAGAGAGAGAAAATCCTGCTCTCTCGTGGCATGGCGGTGCTCTGCCAATTATGCTGTTGGACCAGCTTTAATGATAATTTTCTGCATATCCCACATAAGACCCCTCTCCAAATGGGATGCCACAGCTGTAACTCGATCTGGGAACTGGGCTGCCATTCAGAAGCAATCTGGTCTTCACAGTCTGGATCACTTTCACAGCAGGATTGCAGCTGGGACCCTCGGGGCTGGGCAGTGGGGAGCTTGCCAGCAAGCCTCTCAGGCCCAATTCACGAGTATGCTGGATGGACTTGAGGGAGGCTAATGCTGTTGTTGAGTGGTAGTAAGAACCTGATACTCTTTGTAAGCAGCCTGCAGGGTTTGGATACCAACTTTTCCTTAACACCAGCAAAAGCTGCTTGTTGGCATCCCAGGCAGCTCTGACCATCTTAGAAGTGGTCCCTAAGGTATATGGAATCTGTCTTGAGCAAAGAGCTTCTGGCTGTTCAGTATACACCTGATAACAACCTGATTATATGAATACCTATGAATTTTGGAGAAACCAAGGTGATAAGTGCCACCTGAACTGAGAATTGTTTCTGCAGTCAGGTGCCGGGGTAGTTTGGATGGTTTGAGATGGCTTCCTCAGTTCTTATTCTTACGAAAAAAGTTTTTGAGCACAAGGTGAGCTTAACTTAAAAATGCACTTTGAATTTTGGTGTCTGGTTGCTGGCTTTATGTATATTCTTTTCAACTGAAAAACTTACATAGACATTCTGCCTTTAGTGCAAACTTCTTATTTAAGTAAAGACTTTCCCTTTTTGATATTTTTTTTTTTTAATAAGTGACAAGAATACCTGGGAAACTTCTTGTCCTATTGACTCACTCTCCAGTGATCTCTCCTATGGTGTCAGTGATTTCATTAGCAGTAGGTCGTGTAGCCTCTTGGATGCACATTCTTAACAACCCACTGTGGTGATTCCTGTCGTAACTTCTCCTTGGTTTGCAGGACCTCCATGCAGTCACAGTCATCCTACGGCTCTAACTCTCCACCACTCAGCAAAATGAACAGCATGAACAAGCTGCCCTCAGTCAGCCAGCTCATCAACCCCCAGCAGCGCAATGCCCTGACCCCAACCACCATCCCCGACAGCATGGGAACCAACAGTAAGAAACCCTTATTCCTTCTTTTCCTGTTCCCTGCGTGCTCCCTGCTAGTCTGGGCAAGGAGACTTGGCATCTCCAAGTGGCTAGTGTTAAGCTGGAGAGCCTGGAGTCATTTGCTCTGAACTTGCAGAGCCAAATAAATATTGCGCACTGATGTGCCATGGGGCAAGGCTTCAGCATCCTGCTCAGAGCCTCACAGGGGTGAACAGAGCTGCTGCTTCCTGCAGATTTAGCTGGCTGCACTGTCCTCTGGCTTTCAAGATTTGTTTCTTCTTCTTTTCCCAGCAGAGGAGATGCAAATGTTAGCAAGAGTTTTTTCCCTCAGTTCAATTAAGACACTTCTTAATTTCAAAGGAAATATCTGCATCTCACAGCTCTGTTCCTCCTGGCTGCTGAATAGTGCCCAGCAGGCCTGTAAATTCAGGATGGCAGACGTGGTTCTGGGGGCTGAGTTTTGTTGGGGGTTTTTTGGTTGTTTTTCATGTATTTATTTATTTATTTATTTCAAAAGCACTGGACTCTCGCCCACACCTGTTGCTGATCCCCTTCGGGTGCTCTTGCTGTCTGTGAAAACGAAGCTGTTTGGCTTCTGTATTGGGTTACTCTGCTGGCTCTGTCCTACTCCTCTCCCGTGGCAGGGCAAGCAAAGACGAGGTTTCTTGCTTAGGTTTCTATCAAGCCTGTCTTGATAGGAAGGTGACATGACAGAGGCCCTGCTGACAGCTGCTCCTGTGACAGGAGAGCTCCTGAAGGACTATCTGTCATCTGGTCCTTGTCCCTGCCTGAAGCTTCTCGTGAGCTCATCCTGTGCAGGGCATTACAGGGGACTTAAGGCTGCTTGGGCTGCGGATGCTGTCCTTCAGTGCCGTGCTGGGGGCAAAGCAGGGGTCTGGGGATGCCTGGGTAACAATGTGCTCCTCCTTCTTCTCTCCTCCAGTTCCCATGATGGGCACCCACATGGCCATGACCGGTGACATGAATGGCCTCAGCCCCACGCAGGCGCTGCCTCCTCCCCTCTCCATGCCTTCAACGTCCCACTGCACCCCCCCTCCTCCATATCCCTCAGACTGCAGCATCGTCAGGTGAGCGGGAGCAGGCTGCCCGGCGCATGTTTCCCACCCACAGCAAGCAGAGGCCTTGTGTCAGGAGTCTGAAGGGTCCTGCCAGGTTCCTTGTCCCATTCTACTGGAGCACTGGATCCCTCTGGGCCCTTGGCAGTCCCGAGGCTGGCACCCTCTGGGCACCGAGCCTCAAATCCCCAGCTCTGAGCAGCTGAGAGAAACAGGGATGTTAGGACTGCAAGAAAGCTGAGGGATGCAGCATCTGTTGGACTGGTGGAGCTTGAGGGTGCCAGGCAGTTTTGCAAACATTTCTTGATTTTCTCTTTTTCCCCTTTGGACACTTGACAAACTAATGGCTAGGGTCAGAATCCCCTCTGGCCTTCATAAGGTCAGACAAGTTGAAAGATGCTGCCCATAAAGGAGGAATCCCTTACACTTAGAGAGGAATGCGCTGATTAGAAGTGCATGGTGTGTCTGAGCCTCAGACCCCATGCCTTGCTGAAGCCCTCTGTGCATGCAGCAGGCTGCCATGGGCTGAGCCACCTGCTGGGTGACAGGACCTATGTGAGCCTTCCTGCCCCAAGACCCCGGCTGTGCAGCACTAGCTCTTGACTAAGGCAAGGTGCTGCCATGAGGGCTGTCTGGTAGGGGCTGAGCTGACAGACTCCCTCATTTGACGTGGCAGCAATGTGACTTGCTGGCCTGGGATGTCTTGGAGGAGGTCAAGCCAAGGGTGAAAGCTTTGTTTCCTGTTGCTGCAGATTGGCTGAGTGTTCGGTTTTTCTGTGGTTTGGGCTGTTGCAGCCAGGGTGATCCTATTTTCTCTCTCCTTCCTTCCTTCCTCCTCTGCAGCTTCTTAGCGAGGTTGGGCTGCTCATCCTGTGTGGATTATTTCACGACCCAGGGGCTGACCACCATCTATCAGATTGAGCATTACTCCATGGATGTAAGTAACTCCTCACCATTTCATTTGTTTGCACTCTTGGCCCTGCTTTTAGAAACAGGTCAGAAATCTAGACTCAGTATACTTTTAATTTTACATGATTAGTTTGATTCAAAGCTGTAGCACACAGAGAAGACGTGTTGTGAGGTGAAGACAGGCTGGACTCAGGGCCAGCATTGTAACTGCCTTGCCTGGCACAGAGAAAGAGTGTCTCCCCTTCCCCAGCACTCTGTTTTAGCCCCCGAAGTGGCCCCAGCCCACGCGCCTGTTAATTCTGCAAGGCTCGGTTTCAGTTTACACCTCGCTTGCCTGCAGACAAGTGGTCTACGTTTTTCCCTCCCTGCTTCTGTTTTCTGGCCTTACCTTAATCATCTTCCCTTGCCACTGGCATGTCAGCTCTGTTTGTTGTTTTTCTTTTTTTCTCTTGCATGGCTTGTACTGCAGGGTTGCTGCTTCCTCTCCTGAGCCATTGCTCTCCTCTGAGCTGGCTGTCCCATTTTTTTTTCCCCCCGAGACTTTGGAAGGCTGAGGTGCTTTTGCTCCCTAGTGTGGGCTGCCTTCCTTCTGCTGCTGCTCTAATTAGAAAAGCTGACCCAAATTAACCAAAGTTGGTTGCTAATTTTTTTAAAAGCTGGTACCGTGATCCCAGAGTTTAGGTAATGCAACCCTCAGGTTTTGTGCCAGAAATGATGGGGCCTCAAAGTTCAAGTTTTCAAAGATTATGTCTGTTGTTAAACTTACATTCAAGTAAATAAGAGTTCCTATAGAGTCAGACCCAGAACTTTGAATACTGGAGCTCAGACTTGGATTCTAAAATCCTTTCGCAGCCTTTGAAATAAACATGGAAGTTTTCAAAGCCGTTGACCTTCAGCAGCCCAGCATCCCCCACCACTGACAACCAGCAGATCTGAGGTTTCCTTGGAGGCCTTGCAGTCCAGTTAAGCATCTAGCTTTAGGTCACCATGTCTTATGCTTGAACGTGTGTTTTATGTAACTTAAAAATAGACCTTGTGCCTTAAAACCAGACCATTGCTGCTTCATGGCCCCACATGCCCGTTCAGAAGTGAACCACCACTCTCATGGTTTGTCTTCTGCAGTGCGTTGTGGCCACATGGATTTAATCAGTTTTAGTGCTTTGTAGGCATTTGCAGGGTGGCCCATTGGCTGCTTTTATTCCTGGAGCCCATCTTGCCCAGGGAGTGATTGCCCCGCTAAGCCCTGCACCTTGCCTTGCAGGATCTGGTGAGCCTCAAGATCCCGGAGCAGTTCCGCCATGCCATCTGGAAGGGCATCCTGGATCATCGGCAGCTCCATGATTTCTCCTCCCCTCCCCACCTCCTGCGCACCCCCAGCGGCGCCTCCACGGTCAGCGTGGGCTCCAGTGAGACGCGGGGGGAGCGCGTCATCGACGCCGTGCGCTTCACGCTCCGGCAGACCATCTCCTTCCCGCCCCGCGACGAGTGGAACGACTTCAACTTCGACATGGATGCCCGGCGCAACAAACAGCAACGCATCAAGGAGGAAGGGGAGTGAGACCCCCAGACTCCCCCTCCACCCCGCCTAGGCCACATACTGCTCAGCCCTTCATTTGTCTTCCTTCTGCTTGGTACTGCACCCCTGGACGAAGGGCGGAGGGAACCTTCTTGCTCAGTCGTGCCAGGTTATGCCCTTGATGCTGTCTAGGTCATACTCCTGGACTGTGACCTCCACCCCAGCTCTTGCAAGGGGAAGAGCTGAGCAAAGGGGGAAGGCGGGTGGTATTTCCTTGAAAACTGTTGATACCTTCTTGAGAAGGCATTCTTGTTTTGTGTTTTCCTTTGGGGAGAGGGCTTCTTTTCTTGACTTTTGAATCCTCGCACACGTTGTGGGTGTCCTGACATGCAAACTTGTTTCTGTCATCCAGTGATGATGGAAAGCAGGAAGGCTAAAATAAAATTTTGAAATCAGGAAAGCTAAAAGCAGGAAGGCTAAAATAAAATTTTTTAAAAGCAAAAAAAACAGGAAAAAAAAAAAAACAACCAAAAAAAAACCACCAAAAAAAACAACCCCCAAAAAATCAAAACCAAACCCACATCAACAGCAAATGCAAAAAACCTAGAGCAACCAAACCCTGAACTGACCATCCAAAAAGTAAATGGGAATCGATCTACTGAACGTTGCACTTAAACAGCCTCTTCCCATGGAGCTGAGTGCTCTGTTCATGTGTAATATTCTCCAGCGGAGACAGCACATGCACTTTGCTGGGCAGGCCAGCACTTATGGCACCTGCATCCTACTTTTCCCTTTTCCCTCTTCCCTCACCTTCTCTGAGAAAAAACAAATGTGCTGTCTTTTCTTGTTTTGGATTTACATTCATATGTATGTCCTGGTTTGCTTCTTTCAGGCTATAAGTGTAAATAAAACCACTGCCACTGAATTCTGCCCCCACCCAGCCTTTAACCATTATGTACTACTACTGACATTTAAGATAGAGAATTAGGCTTTGCCAAACATGCAGCCTGGCTACTTTAGCATAGGGATTTGTCCACCTAACCTCCAGTTGAATGGAGGACCGAGAGCTGCGCACTGATCTGTAGGGCTTCAGCTATCCTAAACTCAGACCATCTTTTATTTACACCAGGCTAGATTGGTTTCCTCCAAAGTAAAGTAGAACTGTCTTTAGAAATATCTGTGATAGGCTGGAGCCTATTGTGTTTTGTTGCTGTTGACTATAGGCTAAGTGACAATCAGCTAAAAGTAGAGATTAAAAAAAGGAAGAACTGCCAACTACCTTAAATCAAGGACCAGATAATATGAGTGTTGTTACTGCAAAAAGTAATGTTTACATGAGAACTTGATTTTTCTCTGGTTTTTTCTTTGTGTTCTGCAACAGATGCGCTCTGAGGCATTTCCTCTGACTGCCAGTGGTCCTGTGGACAAGTAACTGAACAGTGTGTTTTCACATTTTTATGGGCCAAGGTGGTGAGACTCCAATGAATACAAAATATACCTAAGCTGAGGAGCAAGGCTCAGCACAGCTTCTTTCAAGTTGCCTTGCTCTTTTTAACAGGAAGCCTGACCTTTTTTGTCTGCGGTAAGATGAAAAAACCAGCTTAAATGACTTGTCATCCTACCTTGCAACAGCCAAGCAATCTCGTTTCAATGCAGTGGCTGTTTCCTGGGCCCTGCTGTGTGCCATGTATTTCATTTAAGTCCAATATGGTTAGTATTCTCCATCTGTCTGCTGTGCCAGGTCTGTGTTGTGTTCAAAGACAACAAATTGCCTTTTGGTAACTGTGCAAGCCTATTTGGGTTAGCTATAAATGGTTATGCCAGATGGTGACTGTAAAATGTGTATATAAATATTTTTTGTATGTGTAATTTTTGTTTTCCTACAGCAGAACATGGCAATTTTTATTTCTTCTTGGGCTACTGGGTCGCACAGAACCACAATAAAATGTTGTTTGTTTTTCTGTTTTGGTTTTTTTTTTTTTTTTTTTTTTTTTTTTTTTTTTTTTTTTTTTTTTTTTTTTTTTTTTTTTTTTTTTTTTTTTTTTTTTTTTTTTTTTTTTTTTTTTTTTTTTTTTTTTTTTTTTTNACAGTATACCTTGTAACAAACAACTAGTGACTGGACGAATATATTTGTATTTTTCATACTGAGATTCCTGTGTTACTTTGCAGTTGAGGGGGGAGGGGTGGGTACTGAAAGCCTGTTTTATCATTTTATTTTGTAACACTTCAAAGAGCAGTGTCCTAGATTTCAAAGTATTTAACATGCTCAGTGTGAGAACTTACTATGTCTCTTATCTTTTTTTTTTATATGACACAAAAGAAGCAAGTAATTCTGCTCTTGATGCAATAATTAATTCAGCGGGGCAGTGTTAGTGCGGGGCAAGTCTTAGTTGGTTACTTAACAAATTCCTGGAGGTGAATGAGGCTGTGCCCTTCTCACATCCAAGATTTTGCATCTCCATTGTGTAATCTTTCTGAGCTGTTTCAGTATTGTACTAATATTGACACAAAGGAACAAAATCATTTTTAGGAAGTAGGAAGCTTCTGTCTATAAAGGTTAATGCAGTTAGTGCTGTGCCCAGAGTCTGGGTACAAGAACTTCAGTATCTGCTTTTCAACTCAGCGGTGAGATGGAGCTTTTCTGATGCACCACTAATAATAAAAATATATGCTGTGAAAACCTTATTTCTACTGGATAGCATTTTGGAGCCCACTACTGTATAACTGGAATCTTCAAGTGAGTTTGAACTGCTGTAGCTTTTACCCTCTCCTGTAGAGCTGTGATTTTGTTGTTGTTGTTGTTTTGATGCATCAAAGCGTTATGGATTAATTGAGCTGAGAATCTACCAATGCTTGTAGCAATGACAGTGTTGTCTTCACCAAGACCTCTGTGTTTTGGAACACCTTGTTGTTGAAGTCACTGAAAATAAAAGCCAAACTGAAAATTACACTGAATTGCCATACAACTTCTTTTCTTGCCTGTGTGCCTTTCTGGAAGTGAGCAGGAGCCTTTGCTTCTGTGTCCTCCTCTGAGCAGCCGGGGCTTAGTGTCATGTTTGCCCACGGGTGCCGTTTTCTCCTCCCACAGCATCCATGTCAGGAGAGTGTGTTTTAAGGTGTCATCACACATTCATCTGCTGCCTTCTGGACAGATGGAATGGGTCAGCCCCATAAGCCTCTTGCTGGACTGCGATGTGTTCTGCCTTTTGCATGGCTTTTTTTTACCCTGTCACCAGGTTTCTTTATTCTGTTTCTGAGCAGTGCACCAGGTAGTGCCCTGTGTTCCATGTCCTGCTCAAAGTCAATGGAGCTGTGACTGCTGTGTGCCCTGTTCAGGGGGAGGGGGCATGTGCTTCAAGCAGGTAGTGCTGTCCTTTTCTACCTCTGTGCTTGCGAAATAGTGTTCCACAGCCATCTCCATCATCTCTCTTGGAGCTTGAGGGGGGGAGGTGATCCTTCTTATTTAACTACACCAAAGGCTTTGTGCATCACTCTATGCATCCTCTCCCCTAGCAAAGCTATTTCCCTCTCCATCTCAATTCTTCTTCCTAGGATTTGAAATAAGAACAGCTCAGAGCCAATGGAGTGGCTGTCCTGAAAGTGATGGAGTGGCCTCCATCAGCCAGGGACTTCATTCTGTCCGTGGACCACCACATTACCAGCCCAGCTTCATCAGTGGTTTCTGTTTGGGACCCCATGTCTATCTCTTGCAGTTTCCTGGGTTATGGTTGGGGGAGGATGTTCGGGAATGGGGAGAGTCAAAAGAAAACCCCACAAAGATCTTAGAAGAAGAGGTGTCCATAGCTTCCCTTGGGGGATAGTTTCATTAGGGTAGAGAATGCCTGCCTGATTTCTTTGGTTCTGATCATTGTTTCTTTTCCCTTTTACCAAATGTTTAGAGAAGAAGTTGTCTCCAGATGCTAATATCCAGAGGCATCAGTACCCTGGTTGCACTGGCAAGTAGGAATTGCCGAATGTGGTGTTAAAAAGTATGTGGTGTTAACTAGTATATTGCTTTCAAAGAAGTGCTACAAGAACTAGATGTGAGAACTTGTTGTTTCAGCTAATTGACTCTTTGCCTCTAGATGAGCAAATTGGATCAGATAAGATTTCAGTTTCCATTAAGCAGGCAGGCTTGAAATATGGTTGCAATTTCTGTCTGCTGTGATCCACTGCTGAAGTAGGGAACCTCTACTTTGCTGAGGTTACAGCAAGGATTTCAGTGCTGAGGAATCCCAAGCTGGTGCTCTCCCTTTTGCCCTCCACCCATACCCGTTGGAATTTTGTCTTTGGATATTGGGATGCTTCATATGCAGGCCTGAAGTTTTTAGGGCAGGGATCCATTACAAGCTTCCAGCTGTGTTTTGCAAGCCTGGGTGGACCTCTGAAGACGTGCATGCCCTTCTATGCTGTTAGTTCTGAGTGTGCTGAAGCTAGCAGTCCCCTGGAATGAAACTTACCCGGACACAACAAAACCTGGCAAATATCCAGGGGGAGCCTGTGAAGAGTGTCTTGCTCATCATGTTCTTCCTGTCCTGTATGCCTTAGCAGAAAACCCTTCCTTTCTGGTGGCAAAGTGACTGTGGGGGAGGATTGTGGGACTTGGCCTCCCGCTCTGCCTCTCTGCAAGTTGTTTCTCTGTGGGAAAACCATGTGGGCAGCCCAGCCCTAGCACCGCGCTGGAGCTCAGCCTGTTTGACCTTCTGATTTACTGAGCTATAAAATGCATAACTTAACATCATTTGCTGTGTGGAGGTTATTGAGGAGCTGTGGCAGGCCCTGCAGAGCTCCCCTGTGTGGTCCCCTATGGACTGTGCCTGTGCTGAGCCTTCGCCAGGAAGGTTTGGCAAACAGCCTTGTTTGGCTGCCAGACTCGAGCTGGTGGTTTCTGGGTCCCGAGTTGTTTTGCCTCTCTGTGACCCATGGCAGCAGGGATTTGTTCTCTTCAGCATGTAGCAAAGGGTGGAGGCCGGTGTTTTGGAGCCTTATTGATATTAGGATACACTGGCCATGAAGGTCAAAAAACTGGAAGGAAGTTAATCTTTAAGCTCTGTTGGCAAGGACTGGCTGTGGCTTTCTTCCAGCTTGCTTCCCCAAGATTAAGGAATCAAATTTTATTTGGAGGTATATGGCAGTTGCCCTTTACTACAGCTTTGCTCTCCTGATCTGGGTCCCATGGGCTGATCTTTTCCTTAAACGCCCAGCTTCACCAATTGTATGTGCCATTCCTTCCCACAAGGTCTTAACATCAGCACTGTGGAACCAGGTAGTTTTAGTTTTTTGTGTATGTGCATTTTTATTAGTAGGTGTCTTTTATTTAGTGGGACTTGGAGCCCCTCTGCATCCCTTCTGTCTGCCTGTGGATGTTGCAGGGCTGCCACTGCAGCCATGCCCTGCTGCTGGGTGAGCATGGCTATGGGCTTCCTTGGCTCACCCTGGTCAAAGTCCTTTTTTAAGGTGGTGGAGGGATCTATTGGCTTTGTTAAAATGCTTTGACTTCCTTGCAAACACTCCTAGTGTAATATGTTTTGTTGTTAGGAAACATCATCTCTTCCTTCCTGAAATGAGCCAAGTGCCTGAGGCCCCAGGCGAGTAAAGGAAAGGCTTTGTGGGATTAGGGGCAGGAGATGCAGGATTTAGGGCAGGATGAGGGGGCTGCAGGTACAGCCCCAGGACATGGGCAAGCACTGGGGGCATCCCTGGGGGTGGTATACAGTGACTGTGTGCCTGCAGCATTGAAGCCAAGGGCTGAAGGGTCCCAGCTACACCTGTAGACCTTGACTGTACCCAGTATGTTTCTGTCTTGATGACTGCAGACACTGCAGTACCATGGCTCACCCTGCTCCCACAGCAGTATCCAACACAGGTCCACAGGCAACTGGATTTCAATTTGAGAGATGTAAGGTTGTTTGGTGAGGGTGTCCATGCACCATTCAGCTGATTTCCTCACTGCCATTGCAGTGCACTGCCCTTTGCCTCTGTGGTAATGTGAGATCAACAGCCAGTGGCTTCTTGGCTGTGCCACTTCCCTGGACGAGGGGGATGCATGCTCCAACAGGAGGTGGGTGCCTTCTGGCACGCTCAGCAATTACTCACAGGCAGCTGGGCTGATACCAACCATTACAGCATGCAAGGGAGATGCTTATATTGTCTCTCCCAACAGCCTAGGGTAGGAGATTAGGCTCCCTGCATCATCAGTGGCAAGGAAGTCCCTGGGGAACCATTCAGAGCATATTAGATTCCCACTCTGAATCATGCCCTGGAAGATGTGGTCTCATTATTGCCTGCATCAAGGCCAAGGGAAGACTAAGCTCGTTTGTTAACATTAAGCAGGATGGCTCTGTCTGTACAATCAACTTTGCTGAGATCCTAAGGCTTGTGGCTGCACTACGAGAGACACGGCCATGTGCAGCAAAGAAACTGGTGCAGGGTTGAGGAGAAAAAGGGAAAACATGAAACAAAATAAATCAGCACAACTGGGGAAGATATCGTAGTTTTCCTCTTCTGTTTAACTGCCACCACTCTCAAAATGAGTGTCTAGAAGAAGTCTTTAAAAAAAAAAAAAAAAAAAAAAAAAAAAAAAAAAAAAAAAGGAAGAGTACAAATCCAAGCTTGCATTAAAAAAAATAGCAATTGAGACAACGGGAGATCTGGCTGCACAGAAACCAGGACTCTCCCAAGTACATCATCTCCTACCCGCGTTGGTTCCTCTGTCGAGGAGATTTGCAAACCCGGGTTCCCAAAAAAGAGCCAAGAGCCCAAACCGCGCTGACGGGCCGGGCGGTGCCGGGCAGCCACTGCCCCCTCGCGGGTCCCCCCGGGATCGCAGCACCGGCAGCGTGATCTGCGGCTCCGCTGCAGCCCCGGAGAGCCTGCGTGTCCCCCTCGGCCCCTCAGCCGCCTCCTGTGCGGGGACATGAATTTTATAAAACGCCCTTTTTCTCACCCCTCGCATCCCACGCGCAAGAGCAGCAGCGGCAACTCTTGTTTGTTTATTTTGCATGGGCGGAATAAGCAAGTGACCTGTTGGTGTTACAGAACAACTCTTACTGAAGCTGCCTCTTACTGTCCTGCCCTTTGTTGTGCACCCAGGGGATCTCCAGTGTTGTGCCCATGCCAACCCACACCAGCGCAAATGAGAAATTCAAACACCATCACCTTCCAAACCAGGAGTTCGACTGCTCTCAACTCAGGCAGTTCTTGGGTGCAAAAAGCCTGACGCTGTGTCTTTTATTGGTGAACCTCTGCCCAGAGATGCCTTCAGAGCCACAGCCTACCCACCCCAGGAAGTTGGTTGGAAGCACACTGGAGGCAGCAGCCCTGCATGGGTACCCCGTGCTGCAACACCCCACAGCCAAAAGCAGTGTGCACCAGCACCCCAGGCTCCCAGCACCATGCGTGTCCTGCCCAAGGGCATGAGAGGTGCTCCACCTTCCCTTCACGCACACACACAGAGCCTTGGCTGCAGAACTCTTCCCTGCCAAAGCGATACACATCACTTTTTCCAGCTGAGAAAATACCACCGGGTATTTTGCAGAGAGCGCACGCCACAGCCAGGAACTCCCACGGCAACACCTGGCTGGAGCACCGGCGGCCGGCACAGGCTCCCACGCCACCACGGCAGCCAGCTCAGCCAGTCTGGGTGGGGAGCCCGGCACCCCGCCAGGGCCGACCTGCCTGCGGCACCCGGCACCCCGTGTGCACCTGTGCGGCTCCACAGGGCGCTGTATGTGGAGGGGGCTCTCCCCTGGGGCTCCCCGTGGGCTGCTGGCTCACAGGCTGTGCACTGGCACTGACTCAGTTTGCTGGTGCTTGCTTTAAAACCTCACCCTGGCACACATGGGTCTTGCCCCAGGGAGGCCAAATGTGAGAACAGCCCCTAGCGCTGGGCAGGCACCCACTGCAGTTCTGGGCTGTGCCATGGAAAAAGTCTGCAGCTCCCAAGGAGAAGCCGGGGAGCTGGAGAGAATGGCACTCACCTTGGCTGGCAGGTGGGCTGTGCTGGCAGGCATGGGCAGTGCTTGTGTGGGTTTTGAGCTCCAGGGCCATGCTCTGCCCACTCAGGCTCTCTACTTGGCAGCAAGGTGCTGCCTTGGGCTCCAGGTCCTAGCCCAGTTTTCCTGGCTGGGTTTGCCATGCTCTGCAAGGAGCCCAGAGAGGAGAGCCCAAACTGCCCATTTGTACTGCACTCAAAGGTGTAAGCTCTCAGGTGTGGACTGGCATTTGTCAGGCACTTCTGTGCACTTCTGTAACATTCAGCCCAACCATCTCCAGGCTTTACCTGCACTTTCCTTCCCCATATCAGCAGCTCTAACATGAAGCTGGGCAGGAGCAGGTCTGAAGGGGAAGACACTGGGGTGGCTCTTTGGAAGGTATTTTCAGCTCTGTCCTAGAACAGTAAATTCTAACAAGGTGTTTCCCGGTTTTCTAGGAGAACCTCTGATATCCTCCAAATTCTCCTGAGTTTTCTAAAGTGAAACTCCAGTAACTCTGCTGACTTCTCCCTGTTTTCTTCTTGAGGTTGTTTTCGTCTGTTGGCTGGTTCTTTTTTATTTTTGTTTTGTTTTCCCAGATCTCTTTGTGTGCCTCTGATTAATTCAGCTTCTGATTCCTTGGCAATCGCCTCTGGAGACAGCACTCAAGATTTCTACACATGTGATCCATCTTCTTCTTGGTTGTATAGCCCTCAGTGCTAGAATTGGGTAAGAAATGTTACAACAGATCCTAGCACTCTGTAGCAGGAGTGTTAGGAAATAAAATATTGCACAGTGCTGCGTGAAAAACTCTTTGATTAATTAAAGGCGTGGGTGGCTACAGAATTGCATCAAATTATCCACGCGCCATGGCGAAATGCGAGATAAAGGCATCGATTTCTTATTCCAAGGACACGGTTGAGGAGCCCGTCCTGAGCCTGTAGAGAGTTGCCAGCCTGAAGGTTAACAAGAGTATTTTCATGGAGATGTTTTTCACAGAAACAGAGGTAATGGGTCACCTCACCACATCATGCCCAGAAGATGCTGCAGTGCCTGTGCGTAGGAAGCCCAGCCCCAGAGCAGTGCCCAGCACCCTTCCCCCTGGGCAGTGTTTGGCCCTCTGAAGGCTGAGCAAATACCCAGCCCTGAGCATCGGTGTGTGGGAGCCAGTCCTCTCTCTTCCGGCATTTAGGTTCTGGCCTGATCCTCAAAGCCACAACATCCTCTGAAAATCCTGAGCAGGGCTTCCATCAGCTAGGGGAGCAGCCTTTGGAGGTTGCTGCCTGCCACTGAGGGTGAGAGCTGGAGGACACACTGTACTGTTTGCTCTCCTTAGAGAAAAGTTTAATTCCAGCTTTACGTGATTGGGTAGCAATACAGTTACTTCTGCTATGGTTTATATTCTAGCCTTTCCTGCTGCTTAATTAGTGACTTGAACAGAAGGAAGTCAGTGTTTAGGAGCTATCAGTAGGCAGGACTGTGCTGTGCATTGTAGGTTAAGGGCTCACAGTAAAAACACATGCACCAAAACCACACGCAAACTTGATTTTGCACAACTCTAATAGCAGTGACTCAGCTTGCCCCAAAGAAGAGAGGCTGAACGTGTTCCACCTGGCCCAGAACCTTCACCCAAGGGTAAAATACTCAAGCAAGTACATTACAGTCAGGCCACAGGCAGCAGCTGTCTCAGATTATTTCAGCCTTGCCTTGGAGGTGAGGAAAACAAGCAGGACTGAAAGCCCTGCCAGGACTGCCAGCAGCCAGATGAAAATGGGCAGGTGAGAAGGTGAAGTCACCCTGCATCCCTCATAGGCTGTGGCCAGCTGCTGAAGAGGACCCAAGAATGAGTGAGAGCCAATTGAAATTTTAATTTTTGGTTGGTTGGTTGGTTTTCTATTGGTAGGGGTGTCCCCACGGCCAGGAAACAGATCAGAGGTGCTGAGATGTTTCACAGGAGATGAAGCCCAGCAAGAGTCTAGCTGGGAAGACATGGAGCACAAACTGTAGCTTGTGACTCTTTCACATCTTCAAGAGGAGTGAGTAGACCCTTGCTTCTGTTCGATTTGAGGTGACGCTGGGCCCAAAGATCACACAAGATGACCTTTGCATGCCTGGTTAGCCCAGGGCATCTGGAGTAGCTTTGACAATTTTCTCAGCTAGTTGAGACAGGCAAATCAAACCCAGCAAGTCTGCAGAAAAGGGTGCCTAAGAAACACATCTATACTGACCCAGGGAGACCTAAACCTGATTTTCTTCCCTTTAGTGCTGTATTAGCTGGTTGTGAGCATCCCCACTGCGAGTGAGAGAAGACCAATACTAACAGGGGTGGCCGGAGAGGACAGGGAATGTTTCCAGGCAGCACTCTGCCCCTTTTCCCTTCCTAGGTTAGAACCAGCATGATCCCTCTGGTGCATTTATCCCTGTTTATACCAACTGTGTCTGCAAGGCAGAGCTGCCTTAAGGCTACCATGGCCTGGCAGTATGGCAGCTAATGGTTTGCAGAGCAGCTGAAGGAGGGGAAAACAGAGAGTCCTGCTGGGTTTTCTCAAAAAGTCACAGATATTTAGGAGGAATTAACAGCAGCCATGCCTTTCCTTGGAAAGGGTAGAAGTGCTGGAAGTGAGATGCAGTTTGATGGCAGCAGGGGAGAACCCAAGGTAGTGCCTGGGGTGTGCAGCACTTTGGTCTCCCCTACACGCCTATGCAATGTTCACAGTGGGAACAAAGTGGTGCTGAGGGATTGCAACTCTTCCCCATAGCCTGGAGCATGGACTACCCATCAGGAGCTTCTGACCTGGAAGTTTTCTTTTGCTGCTAGGCCCAGCACAAGAACAGAAGAGGTGTTTGTTATCTTTTGTCTGGTGGCGCCAGCAGTTGAGCAAGAGGAGTGGGAGGCCAGTTGCTGGCTTCTGTATCCATGCCATTTAGAGCTCCCAGCGTATCCTGCTGGGTGGGGGACTTGCAGGCTTGGTAGCATTCCTGGTGTGGTATATCTCACTTTTTGTTTCAGTGCAATTGGTCTGAAAGGGGAGAAAGGATGTAGCATCTTCCACCTTAAAGGGAACAGCTAAGGATTCATTATGCTCCCAGAGCAAATGCAATTAGTGGATTTGCCCTGATTCCCACAAGGCAGCAACGGTGGCAGCTCCAGCCCTCCCAGCTGAGGGTAGGCAGGTGGCCACACAGTCAGGCTGTGTTCAGGGCCCTGGCAGAGTGCGGGTCAGCTGCAGGGGCAGTCCCACAGCTCCCAGTGCAGATGTTCAGGCAAACAGGGAGGAACATGCATGATGCCAGCTGAGCAGGGCAGGGTGTGTGCTCATCTGCCAGAATTTCTCACTCCCTGCAGCGCCTGGGTTTGGTGCAAGCACGTTTATTTTCCCTGCAGCCTCTCAGGAGGCTCCAGAAGGGTGGGCAAGCCCAGGAGGCTGCTGAGGAAGCCTGGTGGCAGCACTGTGGGCTTGTGGCTGGTAGGGTGGACCTGGCAGTTTGCTGGGCACAGGAGAGCGGCACATCATTTGCTCAGGGCTGAACTTTTGGAAGATGCATGTGAATATCCTTCTCTTCATAGCTATAAGTGAGATGAGCAAAGCCCCCTGGGCTGCTCTACTTGCAGAGATGCTGCGAGGACTCTGTGAATAACCTGGAGAAGCAGAGGGCACAGCCAGCTTCAGAGAAAGTCCCTATGTACTTCATCCCACCCCTAAGAGTCACTGTCGGGGCCACATTTTGGTATGGGGATGGTTATTCAGAAAGTATTTGCTCAGAGCACCTCAGAGTGTCAACCACACGTGGCTCAGGGCATTCCCCGGGGACCTTTGGTGACAATCCCCTTCCCTGCAGCTGTGCAAAATGAGTCCCAGGATCACCTCACTGCTGATCAGGAGTTCACAGCCTGTCCCATCCTCTCCCAGTGCCATGGGCTACCCATATAAAAGACTTAACTTTTCCTTTAACCTACTGGGCAGAGCAAGGAAGAATGGGCTCACACTAGAGTTTTTCCAGTGTGACTGAGGAGGGGAAAAGCCTGCTGTGTGAGGTGGTTGAGGGCTTTCCCCAATTAGACAGTGAGCGTGTCCCCCCCACACCCAGCTCTTCTGCTTGGTGGAGTTGGGCTGTGCCCTGATGCTGTAGGCAGGTAACTGTCACAGAGTAGATAGACGTGAAACTACTCAGCTCCTTCTGCCTCACCCAGAGCCAGAAGGGTTTTTTGAAAACAAAAATAAAGGGGAAAATACAGTCTCCACCCTTCCACCCATTTTGGCCAGTAAATCAAATAAAACAATCTTGGAGCTGGCACCACAGGAGCAGTGAATGCCAGCTCCCAGCCTCTCACATGAGGTGTCGAAATGAAAGGAGATGAGCAAACAACCCCCAGGTGCCTGGGGACTATAAACTGGTTTTAAGATGCTGGTGGGTTGTTTTCCCTGCGTGGTGGTGGGAGCAGACCCCTGTAACTGCACCATCACTGGACAACTGCTCCCCATAGCACTTGGCTACCCCTGACAATGCAGTCAGTGACTAACAACATGGTGAAGGGGACATGCGGCTCGGCTATCACCTCAGATGTGCCCAGCAGTTGCAGGGAGCCTTGCAAGGATAAGCATGGTGCCAAGGTGCCCCACAACAGCTGGAGCCTCTGCCCTGGATGGGCACTCGGCCCAGGCATGTTTGATTACTGTGACTAATGAGTCTTTAGAATACTGTGGGGGAAGAGGGGAAGGAGGGAGTGTTCAGTGGTTTTCCAGTCAAAACTCCCCTACTTAGAGCTACATACACTCAGAGGTGGCTCTGGGTTTGCCATGAACAGACCTTGTCATGGGTGCAATAAAGATTTTTGCAAAATTTGTGAGGGGGTTCATGTTCTCCCCTCTATGAGGAAGATCATAGCACAGTTTCGTCTTCACCTTTGCTGTGGTCCAGTTACAGCACCGTGAGCAACTGGGAGATGCTTTGCAGGGCATTTGCAAACTTCTTCATAGATTCTGCCTCAATACGGTCAAATCAACCACTCTTATTGCTTGCACTGGGACTGCCGAAGGCACACTGGTGGAAAGTGGCGACCTCATATCTCACCAGAAAAAACAGGGACCAGCCTTTAACCTGGTGCTTTCAGCCACCAAGGGGTGCAGAGGCACTGCAAGGAGGGAATGGCGGCACTGGGTTGCGTGGAGATATCAACCATGCTCCTAGTGCTGCTGGGAGCAGTCAGGCCAGTCCGATGCAAACTGTTACCCCTGAACTTGGGACCAAAACCACCCCAAGACCATTGCAAAAAAGCCACGTGTGATAAAAGGGTAGTTTTTCCCAGTGTTTTTCCCCATGTGCCACAGCTGTTGGGCTCGCATGCAAGGCCGTGTGGGAGCTGCTTATCGGCTCAGCCCATCGTGGCAGCAGACTGATGGTGCCGCTGCCCATCTCTGCTCTTAATCTCATTACAAATAAAGGAGGGGTAGAAGCTAAACTGAGCTCATATATTAATTCCCTGTGCCCTGCCCTGCTCAGCTTCAGGAAATACCTACTAGAATTGCCAATCTCGTTATCCAAACCATCCCTGGAAACGATCATTAGCTGCCTTGCTCCTTTGCCAAGTGCGTCCCCTCACCAGCCTGGCTCCGTTTACCCACAGGGCCCCCACGGTGCCTGCTCATGCCAAGGCATGCACCACTGCCACCTGTACCTGCGCCCTCCCACCAGACCACAGCTGAACACCCTCCCCTGAAGTTCACCAGTGCTCTTACCCAGAAACAAGGGGAGGGTGGCCAGGCAGCTCTCCGAGTCACTCTGTTTTGCTTCGTCAAGTTCCTGTAGTGTGCTGGACTTATTTTTGGTGGGGTTGGATGGTGACCAGGAGGTTGGAATATGTTGGCATTTATTACTTTTCTCTTTTTTTTTTTTTTTTTTGT
>NW_020955331.1:1355133-1439921 GCF_003031625.1 Empidonax traillii
GGACCTGTTGCTCTCAGTGGCATCTATTGGACCTGTCCACGTGGATCCAGAGGTTCAAAATGAAGACAGGGCTGTGCTTAGGGTGAACAACAACGTGGGATCTGTCCCTGTGCATGGTTACACTCGGTTGGTTCTGGCGCTGTGGCTGCACCAGGGCATCTGGTGCATGGGACATGGGACCTGGGTGCCTGCTGTGGAAATGGAGTGATGGGAGGAGAAGCACACACATATATGTGCCCATCCACACCTGGCAAAGAGAACAGTGTTGTGGGACCTGGCCAGAGTCATACCCCAATGCACAGACAAGCAGGAACATTTCCCGCAGGAAGAGGTGGCTCTTATAGTGGGTGTGGGCAGAGAAGCAGTTGTGGAAACAAAAGACATACATACTTCTTTCCTTTTTTAATATAGTTCTTCCCCAAAGCAGGGCTAGCCCATTTTTATCTCACTGCCAGCTGTTTTGTTCTTTTTTTCCCCCAGGCTGGGCAAGGGTGTGGACAGCAGCAAACAACATTTTTTTTTTTTTAAGACAGTTTTTCATGGGAAGATGTTCCTCTGCCTGTGAGTGCTCAGCTTGGCTCTACCCAGATTTAAGCAGGAGGGATGAGCAATGCTCAGTGCAAACTCCATCTCCGTCCTTTGCCCACATCTTCTCCCGGGCCAAGTTGCTGCAGCTTGCAGGCAGCCAGCAGCCTGCAAAGCTGACAAACCAGTGCATGCTCTGCTCCCACCCATGACCACATTGCCTCCAAGGTGGGGACATCCTTGCTCAGAGGCTGGTCAACCTCAACACACAGAGAAGCTGGTGGGGATGGTGCCACCCAAACTGTCCACCACCCAGTCAGAGAGCAAGAAGCAGGAGGGATGCAGCTGCGGGGTGGGATGGAGTGGCAGCAGAAGAGGGTTTTCAGCCAGGCTGGTTGCTTGCAGGGCTTGTGGCTGGGGCTCCAAGGTGATCAAAGCTGGTGTATTTTTTTATATCAGTCTAGAGACTGGGAAATAAAGTTGACATATAAAAGGGCCCAACTGCACGATGTTTTATAATTTATCATGCCCCACCTTGGAAATAACAGAGATTAGTCATCATCCAGTGGAGCTGGAGACTGACTTGCCCACATGGCCCTAAGCCTCCACAATATTGCTGAGGTTCAGTTGCTTAAAATTAATGCCTTCGAAAGTCTCTCAGGTTAATGCCTACGGAATGTCCACGTTTCATTAAATTGTAGCCACTGGACATAAAGAGCTTTAAGTATTTCAATCTTGATTATAGATTCAGGAATTTTTAAATACCCCCAAGTTTTATTTTCAGGTGAAGTTTCAGGAGTGAGCTTGGCTGGAGGGAAGCTTTTGGCAGCCACTTACAGTAAGGCATTTACAGCCCAAAGGGGCTCAGTCTCAGACTTTCTGCTGGCTTCTATTGGAGGTTTCTTTTCTTGTACAAGGTGTTTTCCATGCACCTACCCTCTGCATGAGGCACCAGGTGCCTTGCTGGGCTATCATGACCCCTGCTAGCCACTGCTGCCCACACCTTGGTGCCTTCACTGCCACTGGCTCTTCACAGTCTGTTGCTGGATCCCTGATGATTGCAAAGTTCAAGCATTCATCTTCTCCTTAATGAAGTATCATTTCACCTGTATTGTCCTGAAATATTACTGAACTCCCTGTGCCGGGACATGCCTGCGGCAGACAGCAGGCTCCTCCAGTGCCCCCACAATCCACAGCAGCAGCCTTGTGCACGGGGCAACTAAACTTGGCTTGAGCCCACGTGAACATCAAAACAAAAGCAAAGCTCCTTGCTGGTAAAGATCCCCTGGCATTGAGTAACACCATGCAGGGCTTCCCTTTCAAAACCACGTCCGCACCCAAACACACACAAACACACAGAACCATGTCAGTTGTTGTTTTAAATACTTTTAAATTCCATTATGTTTCCTTTATGAGTTGTTTTCTTTTTTTTTTTTTTTCCTTATTGACTGTCATAAATCAAGCCTACTAATCCCACTCTACATGTATTATTATTAGGAGGGGCATGGCAGAGTGAACAAAGAACTAGGTCATGGCTCATCCATCTCCTTCTCCAAACAGGTCCTATTGCTGGTGATAGAACTGGGGAATGTATAAAAAATGGCCAACACCTAAGTGGGTTGTGCTTCTCTTTGGTGGCCAAGCTTTGGCTAAAGGAGCTCAGAGCCTGGAAGCCATGAAGTGTGCTCTGAAATGCACATCAGCTCTGTGCTCAGTGGTGAGACTACAGGCACTGCGTCCCTGGGGAGCTGCTTCATGCTGGGCCTTTGGGAAGCAGCAATTATCAGACTGGCAGGGCAAGAGAGGAATAGCAAAGTGAACCAATGTAGCAGGAAGTGTAAGTTCACCAGGTTGTCCCGGGGCATATTTGACCAAGGAGGAGTGTTATACATTCAGCTTTCTTTTTTGAAGGATACAGGTGCCCTGCAGGCAATCTGAATGTGACCCTGACAGCTCTGGCACATGCCAGGCCCCAACATCAAATCTCAGAGCTGAAATTCATTTCTCAGAGGCCAAGCCACCTCGGTGGCAACCCATCCCACTTGAATTCAAAAGAGACCAAAAACCTACATTATATTTTGGTGTGCATCTCAAAGAGCTCTGCTACTTGCTCCTGTGAGGCTACAGTGTGCCAATAAATCTGGCACCCACTTCTGCTGTTGCAGCAGAAGTACAAATCCACTTCTGAGCTAGACTTTGCCAGAGCAGAGAACAAACAAACTGGAAAAGTGCCTTTGGCTCACTACATTCCTGTGTCCTGGCTTCAGCCTGGCACAGGTCACCAGCAGGTCCCTGCAGCAGAGAAGTGTGGTGAGCAGCATGGCCAAGGCAGCCTTTTCCCTTCTTGGGAAATTGTTTGCAATTAAGTCTCAAAATGCTGCATCCCTCAGAGGCTGCTCCACAGTTCTGCACCAAAGGTCTTTGACCCCAAGTGTCTGTCATACCCTGTACATCCCAGCAGAGCACAGGGGCTGCAACGCCCTCTTCCTGCTCAGCAAACTGCCTGAAACATGTCCGTTGTATGTAAGTTACTAAACAGCTGGATACAGAGCAATGGAGATGGACAGGCACCCAAAAGCACATACACATTTAATTCTGTTCACACTGGTGTCTCTGACACTCCTCCAGCATGGGAGGGGTGGGGGCTGCTCCAAGGTCTGGGGCAGGAAATCCCAAAGGGACAGGTACAGTCACGAGGCAGACTCCAAATTCCCTAGTCTCTCCTAATAATTGACTAAAGAAAGACAAAAGCAAGCCCAGATGTATTCAGTTTATTTCCTCTGGATT
Organism: Empidonax traillii; assembly: GCF_003031625.1. Taxonomy (NCBI): domain Eukaryota; kingdom Metazoa; phylum Chordata; class Aves; order Passeriformes; family Tyrannidae; genus Empidonax; species Empidonax traillii. The sequence goes on from NW_020955331.1 coordinate 1,358,446, forward strand.
TAGACACAGCTCTGGCTAACCACCACTGCACCAAACCAACCATGACCGGTGCCAGCCCCCCAACTCCTCACAGGAGGACCAGCTGGCAGGATCCCTGAAGCCCCAGGAGGTCTGGGGCTGCACTGAGAGGGCAGCTCTGCAGGATGCACTCGGGCAGATGTGGTTGTTGGGAGATGACAGCACAGACCCACACAGAAGGTGCACCATGTAGGAGTCAAGCCTTGGATGCAATAGCATAGTGCAGATGAGCACACAACGAAATGGGTGTCAGCTCTCCAACCTGAGAGCTACCCTCCCCTTCCTCCCCCCAGCTTTTCCTCTGGCTATTTTGAAAAGGGGCAGGGGGTTAAGCATTTACAGAAGAGGCTCTTTAGCAGGGAAGGGTTTTTGAAGGCAGAGACCTGTGGGCAGTTCTTTGAGGTGCCAACATGATGAATCTTTTCAACAGTCTATGATGAAGGGAGATAACCTCAAAGAAACAAACCATGCTGGTGACTCAGAAACACCCAGAACTTTGTACTCTGCAGATTCAGCATCGGAGGAGGTGCAGCAAATGACTCTTCGAGCATTTTCTAGGTAGTAATGGTGCCCTCTTCATAGTCTGGGCATTTGTTTTTCCAGATGCACTGAGCTCCCCTCTGTCTTGCCCAGGACCAGCTTTTAGGGAGGTATCCAGAAGGACCATCCTTGTCTACAACCTTGTAGCCTGTGACTGGACGGGAAGTGGGTGCTTCTGAGCCTGGAAGGTTTGGATAGGGACAAGCTACAGAAGCAAAGACAATTCTCTATTGCAGATTGTAAGTCCTGGAATGCCAAAGCTGGCAGAGGGAAGCAGAAAAGGACTGAGAAAGTGCCAATGCAGCACGGAGCTGAGCAAAGTTGCTCAAGGATGAGAACTTCAGCAAAGATCTCTGCAGTGTTTTCTGGAGACTCTGCATCCATGCAGTAAATTCAGCAGTAAAGATTGCTGCAACCTTCCTTCTAGGAAGTAGCACCATAAGCAGCTGTTGGATCAAAATAAAAGCTATCCCTTTGTCTGGGACATGGGCAATTCTGTGACTCAATGCTTGTTCTGATTGAGATAGAGGATGCTCTGATCCCACACACGAGAGTAAATTTAATGGTTGGAGAGGGATGATTTACTGGCTTAGCAGCAGTTACTTGCCTAGTAGATCTAGTCTAGTCTTCAGCTAGCACTTAGCAGGAGCAGGAAGACTGGTCCATTAGCACACCTGAGACATTTCTCTAGCAGATGCTAAAGAGAAGCAGCTATTTTCAGTTGAGGGAGAAAAAGAACAGGTCCTCCAAGGGAGTACAGCAGGCCTGAATGAGTCCTGAGAAGTGCTAGAGAAGAATAGGAAAGGCTGGAAGCAGAGTCAGCCCCACCAGGAGGTGCTGGCACAGGGATGAGGGTCTCAGCAAATGCTGTGCTAAACACAGAAGAGGCACTCCTGAAACTCCACAATCATATTAATCTGTTAATTTATACAGTGTCTCTGTACAAAAATAGAAGGGTTCTAATAAGATTAACAATATTAAATAAATATTTAATAGAAAAAGTCTTTGGCCTAGTTCATAGCTCATCCTTTGAGTTTATGTTCATTTCACTGGGTCCTAGATGCTCCTGGTCCAACATTGCGATCACTTCATCTGCCTGGATTCGCTCCTGCAAGAGTGGAATGGGAGAAACAGTAACAGCAGAGCTTCAGTGCCTGCTCTCAGCTAATTCAGTGTGGCTCAGCCTGCTGGGAGGACACACAGCGAGGATTTCACCCTAGAACCAGCAGTGTAGTTGAGAGGACGGGGGACTTGAGCTGGGGATTTGCTGGGCAAAATTAATCAAATCCATTTCCACCTCAACACCTGATTCCCTCTTCCCTTCAGGACTGCAGTAGTTGGGGCAGAGCTGATGTACTGCAGTTTCCTTATCACACTCCACTGGCAGACACTGCCACAGCATACCCTCCACCTGTCCCTTCCACATGATTTCAAGTTCCCTGGGCAGGGCTGATCTCCTACCATACAGGTGACAAGCACAGAGCATTTACCTCTAGAACAAAAAAGCTGAGAGACACCAAACTACATGACTGAAAATAAGCTTTTCCCTCACAGCCCACCTGCATCACAAGGCAAAGGCACCAGGGTTATGCACTCTCCCTGCATTTAGTTTTGCTTGGTGTTGTATCTTTTATTCTTGCAGAGCAGAACTGATACAAAAGGGAGATAGGAGCTAGTACATCAGCCTTTTAGAACAGAATCTGGAGGGTCCCTAGTGAAAGGCATCACAGCCCAGATCTTCCAAGGCATCTTGGGTGCCCAGACCCACAAACTTCAGGCTGACAAAATGTCTTTGAGGATTCAGCAGCAGCGACACACCACTGAGCTGTGGATGGCTCTGGAGGAGTTACCCGACCATCAGGCTATTACCACTAGGTGTCAGAAATGGCCAGCCCAGCCCTGCACGGAGCCCTTCCACACCTCACTCAGCAACCCAGCCAGCACTGCAAAGGGTAATGGGTGCCCAGGATCATGATTGGCAGGAAAAACAGTCCCGGGGATAGCAGCTCGTACGGTGGGAAGGCTGCTGTGGGGGTGTAATGGGGGGAAAACCGATGTGTTGGGACTGGAGAATAAGATGGTCCTGGTTCCTGTTGGATACTGAGTATTCCCTACTCCCCTCACATCACAAATTGAGGGACTCACCAGCTCTCTGTAGAGAGGGTCCAAGGTGAACCAGAGAGCCACGGCGCACCGCTGGCCTTTGGTGACTGCCTTCACCCCGTGGGGGTTCTCGCCGCCCGACGAGAAGCTGATCATTCGCCCACACTTGGGCTTGATGGAGGCCTGTGGGAAACAGGCAAAACCAGGGTAGCAAAGAGCATGAGCATGGCTGCACACACTGGTTGTGACTGGGCTCACCGTAGTCCAGGGCCTGGGACCTTACTGGGCATCTCTCTGTGTGGCCCCAGGACCTGGTGAGCTGCTGTGGAAGACATGCAGAGCTCTGGACATGGTTCAAAAAAATGTGTGGGGTAAATAGGGAGGTGTCAAGCTTGGTCATGCTACAGGTGACCACCTAGAGCAGAATGGGGCCATGACATAACTCCAAGGAGGTTCAGGCTAAGCCTGGCACAGCTGTGCAACGTCTCTTTCTTCTCTCTGCAGAGTCCACAAGAGGTATCCTGCAGAACCTCGGGGGCAGAAGTGCCAACCAAATCAACCCTCAGGCATTACATAAACACAGTCTACCCTCTAGCACCTACCAGACTCCAGAGCACCATCACGGTGCCCAGGCCTCTCTGTCCAACCCAGAGGGGGTTCCCAGCTTCCCTAATGGCCCTACACAGAGGTGAGGGCTTGTGCCTGAGCCACATCCCTCTTAGGGTCTTGTGTCCACCACCGTGAGCCACTCTAGCTCAAGAGACCCAAGTCAGGCACTGCATCTATATGGAGGCACCACTTCACGTTTGGCCACGAGATGGGGTGGGAGCTCAGCAGTCCTCCAGGCAGGGATGACTACCAGCCATCCCTCTGCCTGCGCTGGGATGGTGAGAACCCCGGATCTGTAGGTTTCCTGCTTGCCACAGGAAACCTGTAGAAAGTGAACAGAACGTCTGTGCACCTCTGCCAACAGGATTTTGTATGGGCTGTTTGCAAGGTAGGAGCCACAGGCTGCCTGGGGAAGAAGCCCCAGAGCCCCTGAGCATGGGCTGTCCCAGAGCAGCATTTGGTCCACAGCACCCCCTTACCGTCACAGTTTTGGCATCCATCTCGGTGAAAATGAACTCGCCGCCTTCAAAATCCGCGTTCATGTACAAGAGGGCACTGGGGGAGGAAACAGGAGACCTCTGTGACAGGAACAGTGGGGAGGGCTCAAGGCTGACCCCCGCCTCCAGGACACATCCCACATTGCTCCACTAAGACATGGGTGGGGATCACTCAAGCTACTCCAATTTCAGGGACACAGCTGAGAACCAGCAGAACTCTCCTTGGGTAGGGAGCAATTCCCCAACCTTCCCTGGGTCCCACCAGCTCTCACTCTCCCATTTTGCACCAAAAACATCTTACACAGTCCTGTGGGCCACAGCTGGGATCTCCCAACCCTAAAACATCACAGAGCTGTTGTAAGTAAACCATGGCATCAAGCTTAGCCACAATGCTTTCTGGCACCATAAACTACCTGCTGGATCCCACTTCTGCCATGGCTGCGATGTACTAGCTTTAAGCCTGTGAAGCAAGATACCCTGACTTGGAGAGGGTTCCTGGGTGCCCTAGGGAGCAGACCTCCTTTCCTTCCCTCTTACCTGTAATCCCTAAAGGTGTAGGCAGGAGGCTCCTTCCAGCACTCATTGGCTTCAGGGTCCAAAAGGCAGTTGTCAGCATGGATGGGGTGGCTCAGGTCATTCCTCCTCTCCTGCTGGCCTAGGCAGGACCATGTGGAGGAAGGGGGAAGGGGAAAGGGCAGATGAGATGGAAATGCCATGCTCTGTGAGGTCCATTATGGGGCGGGAGCCTGCCCAGACCCCACTCCGGGTGGTGTTCACAGATGAGAGGAGAAAAGCAAAGGCTGGGGAGAAAAGGCAACATCTGAGGACTCAGATCTGCACAGCTCTGCTTGTTCCTTACTGCAGGGAAGCAAAATGGAGAGCTGTGCATGGGGTGAAAAGGAGAAGGGACAGCGAGAGGAGGCAAGAGAAGAGGGAGGACAAAACAGGAAGAGTTGCAGACATGAAAACCAAGAGACATCCCAGAAATTAGCGTCTTTGGGACAGCAGTGCCCACCCTTTGCTGCTGTGGGGATGGTGACTTTGCCCAGCCCTTGGCCACCAGTTTAAGCATCACGCAAACCACAGTTAATCTCAGGCCTGGGACCCCCACTCATAGCACTCATAGCATTCAGCAGGGCTAAACCCCTCCCTTGTCCCCACCCTGCCCCACCACTGGCCCCTCAAGCCCTCACCAGAGAGGGCGGTGCGGCACACCAGGTGTGTGTAGGAGAAGTAGAGCGTGGAGTTCAGCATGAAGTAGGACTCGACGATCCTGCGAGCCTTCTCGCTGATGTCGTAGAAGAGCCGGGCACTCTTCAGTGGGACACGGCCCTCGTAGCCATACTGGGCAAGGAGAAGGGGCAACAGAGGTCAGTGCCATGTGTCCGCTGGGAGAGACAACATGGGAGAGGAGGAGGAGGAGGAGGAGGGAGCTCTACCTTGAGGGCTTTGAGGACGGTGGCTCCTTCAAATCTCTCATTTGGGGTGTGGGGGGAGGTTTTGCCCCTGTAACCATCTCCAGCCAACATGATGCCCTGAAAGACACAAATACACAACTGGTTCATCAGGAGAGGCGGAGCTGCAGTGGAAGCACCTGGCACCATCTTCCCCAAATTCCCCAGGGCTGCATTCACAGGGACAGGTGAGTTGGGTGGGAAGGTGCTGCAGCTTTCTATGAACATGGATGATGGATATCAGCCACCCACTCCTGATTGGAGATGTTCAGGCACCCTCAGTCCCTTCCCAGGCTCAGTTAATGGTGAATGAGAAGGCTCAACCAGACTTGTGGATGAGCATTCTCTGGGACTGTGCACAACATGGGGCAACGAGCTCTTTCTACACAGGCTCCATCTTGCAGCATGTTTCTAGGAACAGCCTGAGATGGAGCAGCAGCTCCTGTTATGGGTGTGCTATGTGATAAGTATCTGCCTGCTCTTCACAGGCATCCTGGCATCAGTTGCAACACACAAAAGCGAGGTATGAACCCAGAACCTCTCCAAGGGCTGGTCACACATTCAGCTATCACACGCCTGATGCTGGGGAGAGCATCAGACACAGCCCAGGTGGCAGCTGTGTCCCCCCAGGGGCATTGCCAACTCACACTGGCCACCCTGTGCAGCTCCCGGCACTGCTCCTCTGAGATGACGTTGTCCAGGAGCACTCGCTGGGTGCCATTCAGCTGCTCTGAGTTGTAGACGAACTTCACATCGTTGTAGAGAAGTGGGCCCCCTGATGAGAGACACAAAACAACCCTGCTGAACATGCCCTGGCCTTGTTGACATCTTGTACCGTGACTGAGGGCCAGCTGAAGTGACTCAGGTGTGCAGCCAGGGAAGGAGCTTCACAGCAGAGAGCAGGAGTTTGGCCTCCCATCAGCAACAAAAGAAACAGAAGCAATGGGAACACTCAGAGATGAAATCAATTTGCTGCAAAAACATCAGCATTTTCCACCTCCTCATCAGCTGCCTTGCAAACACAGGGACCCCAGCTTGAAAACGCCAGAACTTGATGGGACACAAAGAGAGACATGGACAGTGGCTAACTTGGCCCTCCTGCCCAGTTGTCCACATCATCAGAGGCCTTAATTTCCCTTGCACTTGGCGTGTGGATCTTGCTGGCTTGGTGTGCAAAGCCACTCTCTGCAATTGTCATCAATGGGGTTTTTGTCATTTACACACACAGAAAGCCTCATGGGTGCTGAGCTTGCAGCAAGCATTCCTTGTTCTCCTCCAAGAAGGGGGCTGAGAGTGGGTGAGCCAGAAGAGCCTGAGGACAATCCTCCACCGAGGTGAAGGAGCTGCCCTGGCTGACCCTGCCATCCCTCATATCCTGCCTCCTTCTGCCTGCCAGTAGCCAATGGCTTGGCTGCATTTTGGGGGTCCAGGTAACATCCCTGGAATGGGAATATAGCAGTGACTGGGCTTTCACACTGCTGAGCTCCCACCTGGTACGGGGCAACTGAGCCTTGCCACATGCTGAGGAAATGGGAGAGGAGAGAGATTAGCTCTTTACCAGAGGTTTTTCTCAACCCCCATAAAATTTGACTGATAAAAAACCAGGACAAAGCCTCTAAATCATCTCTAAATCTTCTGAAACTTCTTTCCTGCATCTCCTCGAAGAAATAAAATTAAATAAATGGTAACAATAAAAGCCTAAACAAGATTTTTCTCCAGGAGGAAGGTGAAATGCATCTAAACTGTGGGGAAAACTATGTGTTGTCACAGAGAGGCAATGAAATAGCAGAAACAGAGCCGTGGAGCTCCTCTCTCACCACTTGGCACAAAGGAACTTTTCTGTGACACTACTTTTATAATTTCTACTTTTCTTGTCTATTGAGGCACACTGTTTTTGGAATGTCTCCTTGGCCTATGGAGAACGCATAACCCCCACAGAGCCCTGCCACTATCCCAGTTTATTTCTGAAGAGTTAGGTTTCTTGGAAATGGAAAAGAAGGGATGTTTCTGATGTTCACTGTGCTGATCTTTTTGCTTGATAATAACATTTATTGCAAATGCAGCTGGATCAGAAACAAGACTCTCAAATCCAAACTCCTGGCACACTCCAACTCAGGCCTGAATTTTCCAGCTCAGATGTTGCTCTTCCCCAGCCATAGGCATGTGAGGGATGAACATGGAAGGCATCACTGACCACTTCCACCATTTTTTCTGTTTCTCACAGTAAACTAGCAGAGCTGGCTGTGTACACTGAACCCTTGTCCCATACCAGCGGCACACTCCCGCCTGCCTTCATTGCCCCCACTGCCTCTAAGGGTTAACAGAGAGAGACCTGTTCCTGTGTCTGTGCTCTGTGAAAAATACCCCAAAGAAACTGGGGAATTTTTTTTTACTTTTGGGAGTGAAGGAATTGGCAGAAAGGAAGAAGGAGGGAAGGAAAGCAGTACAGAAGAGTACAAAATTAAAATGCATTTTTTTCTTTTGGGTTATTCTTTTTCCAAGTAAAAAGAGAGAAAGAAAAAAGACAACAGAGAAAGGCAGCAGCTGGATGGACAAAAATCCCATTTTCTTTTTGAATGGTTTCAGTTCTCCTTGTAAACAAAAACATTCTGCAAGTAAACCAGAATACAAACATAGAAGAAAAAATAAAAAGCACTCTGAAATTACTTGGTTATAGAAGGCGACCAGGCCAACAAATATAATTCAACCAGCTCTTGGCTTATGCAAGCTGTTTGGGATCTTCCTGTGGTATTCACTTACTTTATGTAGGCTAGAGAAGGGATAACAACACTCTGAACACAACAGTGAGCAGCTGGAGACAACTTGGGCTGGGGAAACCTGTGAAATTCCCCAAAAAACACAACCATCTACTGCATTACAGGGAGGTTTAACTGCCTGCTGCTGTGTAGCTGGCTCGCTGGAGGCACAAGACACCTCTTGGCTTGAGACTCCGTTGTTTTGCAGCAAGAAGTCTGCTTTGGTGCTTGGCTACAATATTGTTATTCAAAATTGTTATGGGGAAAAAATCTTGTCATTAGTAGTAGATGTTATGGTATTTTCTGTGGTTGCTGAAAATGTGCTGAAATCAGTTGAATGTCTGCCAACAGGCTTAAAAACAAGTGATTTGCTATAAGCTAAGACCTGAAATCATAAACCAGTCTGCAAAGAGAAACGGCTGCTAACATGGTGTGATCCAGCACATTTTGCATCGCATCAGTCCTGTTGCCTCCAGAATCCATCCTTCTGCAGCCTTGACAATAGGGAACATGTTGTTGTTATAAGCATCTTGAGGCAAGACTACTGTTTGCTGGTGCCACTTTCCCCACAGTGAGGAAGACCCAGCCTCCCACATTCACATCTCAGGGCTCTGTCCTGAGCAGCTCAGCAGGTGGGAAAAGCAAGTCTAAGGGCAGAGCAGTGCTGGTGGGATCCACAGACCCAGAAATGCTGTGGCAGCACTGAAGAGTTCTCTGTCTCTTAAACTTCAACCCCTTCAAAGAGGAGTGCCCCTCATTGCTCAGCAGCCAGCCTTTGCAGTCCGCAGTCTGGAGCAATAGGAAAAAAGGTCCTGGTTTTGTTCATCACACTTACCCTCCTTCAACTCTCGATCTGGCTTTGGCATGGGTTTCTTTGCCAGGGACAGCCGGGGCCCATCCTCTGGTTCACTGCTGATACTTGATGGGACACTGAGGAGCAAGAGAAAAGAGGAACACCATGACTTTGGCCATAGGTCTCCAGTTCTTAGACTTGCACTTTTGCACTCTTTGCAAACTAACATATGAAAAAAAGGGGCAAATCAGTACTTTGTACAAATGTCACAACCATACAAGTTGAAGCCCTCACCCTGTTCTGTGGCAAACCTTGCTTCTCTGGTAGTGAGAACAGTTTCCACCAGCAAAGCACAAGACACCAACAAACCTGAACAGCACCTCTCGCCTCATCAACCAAGTTGCCTCCGGAGCATCGCTAGTTTTGAGGCACTCAGCTAAAATAAGGTCCTTGTGGGAATGTTTGCAATGGTAGGGGGCAAAGGTCCCTAATTCAACCATGATGGTGTGCTGGGGTGCGGATGGTCAGGACCCCCCGAGTGGCAGGCTGGTACCCCATCCACAGGCACTTCCCTTTCACCTCGCTGTGTGGAATGGTAAAGCCATGGGCTCAGCTGGAGCGGCTGGTGGCTCACCTGTGCTCATCCTGGCGGGCTCCATACCTGTTCCAGTAGTTCTGTGGGAAAAGAGAGAGGTCAAGTTTCTTAACTTAATGCTCCAGCTAAAGCCAGGGAGCTTCCTGCTCTACCTTGCACCCAGGAACAACAGCCAGCCTCTCTGGATCCATCCCACATAACTTTGGGCAATTGATTGAGGTGACCAGATTGAAAATGTAACCTCAAACCAAACTGGCACAGTAAGATGAGTTCATAGGGACTTCAACTTGCCCAGCTTTCTCTGTCTCAACCCATCACCACGGCAGTGGCTGAGACTCAGCCAGACACCATGGCAGGAGAGCTGGACTAGGCTGCATCTCCTCCACCCTGGAACAGCTGCCACCCTTGCTTTGCCATCACCGTTTTCCCATGGGGAGCAAATGAAGCCAAGATCCAGCTTCTGAGTCACAACACAGGACTGGCTTTATAGGAAAGAGGAGAGGGGAAGCTGGTCCTGTAGCTGTGAACTCCTAAAAGTCGTGGGCACAGAACACCCAGGCATTACCGGCTCTGTGTAGGCGTATCCAAGGCCGGCTGCAGCCACTTGCAAGAGGTGGGACTCCAGCTTATGGCGCTGCAGGAGTGTTTTTGCTTCCTGAAAAGAAAAGGAAAAGGAGAGTAGTTGGACATGCAGCTTCCATAAGACACAATGCACCTCTTCTTCAGAGGGGTTTGTTCTTCATGCCACACTGCAGATTCCTGTGGAGTAAGGGACGCTTGGAGTAACCCCGGGCACAGGGCTGAGCTCCTCAGAACATTAGAGAAGGGATATTCAGCAACTCATTCGAGAAATCTGAATCCCCAAAATACATGCCCATAGCTGGCAGAGAGGGCTAAACACCTTGGAGAGCATCCAAATATCTGGGCAAAAGGCTGGCCAGAGAAGCCCCAGCTGCAGAACAGGGTCAGGCTCAGGTTGGTGGAGCAGGGACCATGGCTGGGCTGTGCCTTGGCTCCTCATGTGCAATGTGGGGCCCAGGGCCTGGCTGTGGGTGGGTTACAGCAGCACGGCCTGGGATGCACTCAGGGTGCTTGGATGATGACCACAAAGCACAGCCAGTTGGAAATTATCCATCAGAGGGCTTTATTTTGAATGAAAAATTTGTAAACAAAACACTTGAGTTTCTCCTAGAAAATGAATTTGCAAAGCAAAAATCACTTTTTTTTTTTTTTTTTCAGAAAACTTCAAGTTACTGGAAATAATTAAATGGTTTTTTCAATGTTTTTTCCCAGATTTATTTTGTGAGGAAAAACAATAATTATTCTTGTTTTCTTTTTTGTAATTTCCCCTTTTTTTTAGCATTTTACCAAATTAACCTTGATTTGCCTGGAAATCAAAGAATACCCAAGAGAATGAAAAAAAAAAAATTCCTGCCTACCCTCTACTTATGGTGCAAGGGAAATGAGCCTCATCAGGGCTGTGATGGTATGGGAGGAACTTCTGCATCGTGAGAAAGGCAGCCCCATGGCCACAGATAAAGGCTGTCTGGACTGGAGAGGAAGCCTGTCCTGCTGGGTAACAACACACACTGTTTGGATGTTTGACCCCAGCCTAATCCTGTGATAGCAAAGCTACTCCCCACAGAACAGGCTGAGCCCTGAACTCCAAGCTAAAGGACTTGAGAGTAACACTGGCATCCCAGCCTCCCCTTGGGAAAATATTTCTCAGTCCTTGCTTAACAGAGGTTGGCCTTTGCTCAGTGCTTCACTGCATTCCTCCTCCCTGTCTCTTCTGGAGCACTGGACAAGATGAGGGTTTACATTGTTGAGGTACTTGCTCATCACCCTCCCTGCCCTTAGCCTTTGCTAAGCTGGAGTCCCATTTAAAGAAGATCCTGCCCACCAGCTTCTCCCCCACACCAGTGACTCTGGACTTGCACTCTGGTAATTAGCATCACCAGTGAGCCCAGCACTTCCACCTCTGTTTTCAAAGTGGTCCCACTACGGCTAAGCTGCCAAGCTGCTTTTATTTTCAACTGATGCTTTTGTTAAAGCCTCCCACGAAGAGCTCTTAGGTGTCACTCACTCTCACCTTTCTGGGTTTGATGGTGTTTGGATCCATTGCACCCTCCAACAGACCCTCGTAATAACCTGCGTTCTCCAAGACGTCTTCATCGTCGGGGTGGAAGAGGAGGTAGGATTTGGCACACTCCAGGGCTTTTACATAGTCACCAACTGGAAGGGAATACAACAGTAGTCAGGGGGGGCAAAGAGGGGCACAGCCCTACTGGCAGTGCCGGGGGCTCACACAGAGCACAGTGGGGCAGAGTCGAGGAGGAGAATCTGCAGGGAGGGAGGGCACAACCTGAGCTCCCCACCAGCTGAAGGGGCAGCCCGGCACTCTACAGGGCTCTTTTGATGCAACCTTGTCTTAAGCATTCCATTTCACCAGCAAGGAAACTGAGGCACAGAGACAAGACTTCTCTGCCCTCACGCACAGATCGGATGGTATCAAATTGGATCCAACTGGATGAGCAGGCTGTGGATGCTGTCTGGCATCAAACTGCCTCTCATCTGTGTGGCATCTCTCAGGGCTCAGGGGGGTTGTATCCACCACATTAAACCTCTAACTGGGCAGAGGAATTAAAAAGCTTGTACACCACACAAGAAACACTGCTGACTCCTCCTGCTTTCTTCCCACTGTGTTGATGAACGAAGAACCTTTTATGTTTGAGTAGCAATTTTGACCCTCACACATTCATTCTTTTTCAGGAAAAAGCTCTTAGCACAAGCCTGAGAGAGCAGAATTCTGACTACATTTTCTTTTATGTAACAGAACACAATAAAATAGCACACAGAGCAACTACACAGTTGGCAGCATTTTATAGCACTGCCAACTCCTAATGTTTTGCCATGCTTCCAGCTCCTTCACATTTACTAGGAATCTTAAAATACTTAGCAACTGGCAAAAATAGGCGTCTTGGGATAAGCTTGGGGTAACTCATATATCTGTTATATATTAACTTAGAAAATGTATCAGTTCATTTCAGAAAATGTGAAACACAGAACTTTGATGTCAAAAGGCAAATAAAAGAACCCTAAAAAAGTTAGATTTATTTAAAATATAGTAAAGTTGAACCTAAAGTACGGGCTTTTAAAACCTGACTGATGATCTAAAACACCTTTACAAAACTACCTGATTGCATTTCAGTAAACCTGACTTTTGAAGAGTCAATGTCCACTCTCCTTTGCTTCCTAACTCTTTCAGACCATGCCACTGCATCACTGTAGCACAGATATCGCGGGAAACAGCTTTACTTACACATGAAATAATTCAAACTTGTACAAAATTAACAAAACTCAGCAAGCACTATGAGGAACAATATAACAGCCTTTACCTCTGTAATAGGCAAACTGCAAGTAGTCATAATGGAGGGGAAGGAAATTTTCGATGGGTGAGATACGGCCCGAACGTGTGGCGAGTTCTCGGACGCAGTCATGTTTGCAGGCCAGGACTTGCATGTAATGATCTGCCAAGAAAAGAGGGAGAAGATGGTCTGAGCTGAGAGGGATGGTGATGGTGCTGAGACAAGGACAGACAGAAGTTAAAACTCCCCCACTAAAGGACATGCAACTCATGCTGCTCTGGTCCAGCAGGTGACTGTGCACCCATAGAAAGAGCTTAGGCTCCTTCCCAAAGACAATGGAGAGTTGGAGTCACAATTTTGCCCCTCTTTACAAATGCCTTCCTCCTTCTGTCAGCTCTAGAGGGAGCCTGAGCATCTCTTTTGTGTGCTGGGAGCTGCTGCAGGGTGCAGGGATGTGCAGGTGCCAGGTACCTCTTCAACTCCAAGCCAAACCAAAGGTGAGGACACCAATAAAGCAAGTGGATGTGTGAAGACAAGGCGGCCATATGTGCTGCCAAATGAAATCCATCTCCAGACTCCTTTCCTTCAGCTCATCTTTAATCCTCTCCTTTCAGCAGCAAGAAAGCTCCTGAGGGCACAGGGAGGTTTAGCTACAAAGGGTTGCTGCAGATTCTCAAGTGTGGCCGAGCAAGGCACCTGCACCTCCACTCTGAATGGTCTGAGGTGCAAGTATGGGCAGCAGAAATCCCCATGTTTGCTGCTTCTCAAAGATGAGCTATCTCCCAGGGAATCACAAGCACATGGTAAACATCTGCAATTAGCAAAGTTTCTTAATTGGTGGGAATTCACAATATAGGCATTGTACCAGCTGTACGATTTCAAAGCAAACACTGACATCTGATTCCAGTTTAGAGCCTTTGCTGCAGTGTACTTACAAATCTACTTTGCTTGCTCTGTCTCCATGCACCATTAAAAACCTTAAGGAACAAACACAGGCTTGAAAACAACCATGTGCTCAGCTACCAAAGCATTTCTCAGGGCTGCCAAAAAAACAGCCTGAGGAATTCGCAATGAAATCAAGTGGAAACTCAAAACAGTCCCCATTTGCTCTGGACAGGTAGTCTGAGCAGTCATCTGACTTAGCGTACACATCCAGGGTATTATATTATGAAAAGCAAGAAGGGAAATGACATAAATAATATTGTTATAATTTGAACCTATTTAAGCACCCTAGACCTGAAATAGTAAATCTATCACTGAGAAGCACTGCTTTTTCTTGGTACTGTCAAAAGTGCAAGCTATATAGACTGGAATCAATCCTCTGGGGTGGCGGGAGAAGTGAGAGTGTTTCAACCCCAAGCAGCAGCACAGCAAATCAGTTTGGGATTGAAAAGAGAAATAAGTTTTGAAGAAACCTCAACTCTCTTTTTTTTGGTGCACAGTGTTCCTACTCCCTGTTGAAACATCTGGGCCTGAGTGCCTTGGATCCCAGAGTGAACTCTGCATCATGCTATCCTGTAAGGAACCACTTAGTTCCCTACAGAAAAGCAGTCATATCACAAATCTTATTTCTTTCTGTGTGCCCAGAATTCCCAGTTTCTTTGGATACATGAATGGTCCTGGAGTTTGGAGTTGTTTACCCAGGCATATCTGTTCAAGACACAGTACTTGCAGGGACCATCTGGTTTCTTCTCACTCCCAGGTGATGTTTTGGGTTAAGGACCACCACATCATAACCTTGTCTGTGCTTCAGATGGGCCAGCACAGAAACATCTCTGCTCACTGGGGCTGCACTCAACTTGCACAGCACAGGAACAATTTATCAGAGACCAAAACCTGTTTGAAGAGCAGCAGCGCTCAGTGAGAAGGAAAGCGGGTTCTCTTTGCCAGTGAAGGTTGCTTTCTTGATGTGGCCCCTGGTGCCCTGGTCATGCTCTAAAAGCAGGCATGATCAGCTGACAGTAACATTAGGACCAAGTCAGCCCTTACAACACTTCTCCTATTTTTTGCATGAGTAAACAAACCCAACAAAGGCAGCTCCCCATCCGGTATGCTGGTGGTTTCTCATCTTGGTTGTTTCAATTAAATTTCCTGTCTCAACACAAACAGAACTATGCAAATCCAAAAACCAGTCTGCATCTGAGTGAAGTATTTTCCACACAAGAAGCAAGACTCCAGAGCTTGATGCAACTCCAAAACCATAAGCAGATAAATACGATTTCTGTCACCAAACAAACGTTAATTTATTGCTCTTCCTTCCCTTACGACTAATTAAATGTAATCTCATTTCTACTGAGAATGAACTGTTTTAATCCCCTCTGGCTGAGAGCCACACATGCAAATCTGAAGATTGCATAGCAACATTCAATTCTCTCCAGAGATTTCAGTCAAGATCATAATTAGGTGGGCCTCCACTAATGACAAATCCATCCTTTTGGATGCGGAGAAAATCTATGTTACGAGTCTTTTTGGCAACTTTCCTGGCCATCTGGAGCATGGCCAAGAGAACTCTGCTACTCTCTTCATATGCTCTCAAAAACAGAAAACATAAACAGAGGCCAGCAATGTCTAGATTCCAGGGAGGTGTGTGAGACTGTGTACAGGGGGAAACGGAAGCAATTTATGATAAAGCACCTACATTTCCTGCTCTTACAGAAATCTGCAAATGCTTCACACATCTGGAAATGCAATTCTTCTAGCCCAGCTTCTATTCGGGACCAAAATGAGATGTCCTAGTTCCCTGCTCTCTGACTTTGCACTTTCTGGACTTCTAAGTGCCTCCTGCAGTGTTACTCACACGGAGCAGTGATGAAAGGGAAGACACTTCACCAAATCCAGCCGAAGTTCCAAACTCGATAATTAAAAACATTTCAGGGCCAAGGGCGAGAACACTAAAAATGCAAAAAGATCCCACCTGCAATAGCTTCGTAGAGTCCAGCTTTATAATCCAGGTACTCGTGTTCCTCAAATCTCTGTGGTCCCTCACACATGATCTGACAATCTTCATCCTCGGCGTAGTACCCTTTCAACGCGCGCTCCAAAAACTCAATGGCCAGCTCGTACTCCTCCTTGTCGTAGTGCCTCACTCCAGCACTGTAGTCCTCCTGCAGAGTAGGGAGGCAGAACACAAGACCGTGAGCTGGCTACGCTGCCCAGGCCACAGCACCCAACCCTTGCCAACTGCAGATGCTTCTCAAAAGAAGATACAAGCGGGCAAGGACAGAACAACCTCCCCAGAGACCTACCAGATGCAACTGGTTGTACCAAACCATTTTTAAGCCATCAATGGACTTTTGGACCACTGGGACCTCATAAGCCTGCTTAAATGCTCCTTTGAACCCCTCCACACTTAAGGAATCCTCAGTGCCACTGCTAGATTGTACATTATATGAAAAAACACTCCTTTTCTTTGTTTTTACTCTCCTACCAAACAACAACACTGAATGCCAAGGGAAAAGATGAGTCCTGACCTAGGAAGATCTTTCTTATAATGGCCCCTAATGAGCATGTCTATTAATTACACCAGCCAGCCACTCCTGCTTCCTTGAGTCTTGTGAAAGCAGGAAGTTGGGGATGGCCTTGGCATTTGTCTTGGGCTTTTGCTTTGGAGAGATAGAAAAAGCTGACACTCTCCTGCCTGTCACCCTGTACCCTCACCAGCACAGTCACTCATGTGTGTTTACCCTGCCCAGGTGGCAGAATCTAGATCAAAAGAAACACACAGGAGCCAAGATATATCTGTGTCCACAGAGGCATCCATCAAAGCTGTCTGCTGGTGCATGTTCACAGCCATGGGTGACCCCAGAGTTCACTGAAGAGAGGGACCAGGCTGGGGATGATTAAACAAAAAGAAGTGGGCTTGAAAAGGCAGGAGCTGGTTTGTCTGCTTAGGAAAATACTGTAAGGGAGAGTTTATTTTGCTGTATTGTTTGTCCATTAATACAGACCTCAGCAAAAATCTCCCCATTTGTAGATGATCCTCTCTTGGCCTCCTAAATCTCTGCTCTCCAGACTGCCTGATACTTAACCTGTGCACCTCTTTAGCTCAGACTCACCATGTGCTGCCTGGCCTCCCGATCAACCAAGCTGACCTTCCCTGCCGTGGTCTTGTAGTTCTCGATGTCCTGCTGTATCTCCATGTGCTCAGGGTTTGCCATGAAGAAGGTGTGAGCTGCATTTGCTGCCTCCTCCAGCTTGTTCAGCTGTAACAAGGTAAGAAAGACCAAGCGAGGTTGATGATGTAGGAAAGTGAACACAGCAGTTTATGCTGCATCCTCTGACACCCTTTTGACACCACTGGACTGGGCCA
This sequence comes from Empidonax traillii, assembly GCF_003031625.1. Taxonomy (NCBI): domain Eukaryota; kingdom Metazoa; phylum Chordata; class Aves; order Passeriformes; family Tyrannidae; genus Empidonax; species Empidonax traillii. Next base: position 1,375,488 of record NW_020955331.1, read on the forward strand.
TGATGGGATAACCAAGGAAAACAGAGGCTAAAGAAAACAGCTGAAGTAAGAGGAAAGCCCAGTGCAAGGGAAATGGGAAGAGCTGGAGTTCTTGAGAGCCATACAGGTCACTGCAACACGGTCTGTTGGGATCCAACCTATATTCCAGCAGCACATCCTCTTAACTCAGCTACTCCAACACCCTCCACAGTCTCAGATGGAAAGATGCTGTCATGAAATATGAGACAGAGAGAGGAGGGGAAAGCAGATGCTGAGGCAATTCTCTCTACAAGCCTTGGAGGCTGAGCTATGTCCAGGCTAAAGGCTTCTGCTTGGAAATGGGGACTTGGGACCATTTATTAAGCTCAGCCATGTATAGCTGCAAAAGGCCAGACTCTGCTGATAGAGGCAGGGGTATAAAGAGGAGTTTATTTTGGTACATCAAGTTACTTTGGATTTAGACATTCAGAACCAAGACAAGACACTAGTTTCACCCTGGAGAAAGTCTCATAAACAAATAGAAATGCTAGTGCTAAACACATCCATAGGAGCTGCTGGGAGCATGGGGAGCAGAACAGATGTACAGGTGAAACATCTGCATGACCCAGCAGGAGAGAAGTCACTAATGCACTTGCTCCTGAAAAAAAGCCAACACCCCTAAGAACAAGTAACCTGCAGTCAGGTCCTCTGGATATGTCTGCAGTCTGACCAGGCTCACCCAAGCTTGTCAGCCAGGACCAGACTAATGCTAGCCCTAGCTAGGCTGTGTCCAAGTGTTCTTCTTGAACAGAGGCCTGCAGTGAAGAATGAGCTTCAAACACCCTGTTATCCTGGGCCTGGAGCAGGGCAGAGAGGCTCCAGGGCAGAGCTGGCCGAAGAAGCACACATGAGTATCTCCAAAAGGAAGATGAAAGCCCTGGTCAGATGGCACCCCAGCCCGCTCCCCAGACCTGCCCTCTGCACATCAAAGCACGGCTGTGCTGCAGTGCCCACAGAAATGCAAAAAATTTGCCTTGTGTAAACTTCAGAAGTTTTGAAGGATTACCTCTGTACTGACAACATATGCAGGGAAGCCAGCTTTTACTGCAAAATCAACATCTATTCCAGTCTCATTTGGAGTTTTCCAAAGGACACCACTCTCCATAATAACCCCTTGGTTTTCCAGCGGCGAAAAAAATGACTGTAAGAAATTTTTATCTGAGACAGCACAAAAAAAATCAAAATTCCTTCAAGTATAGATTTTTTTTTTTTTTTTAAAGAGGCATTCCCACTCAGAAACATGCATCCCATCTTGAAAAAGCTCATCTCAACATAGCTCCACTCTGGAAAAGTTCACTGAAGCTGGACACCATTGGATGTAGGATAAAGGACTGACCAGAGCATCTAACAATGGGAATTTTCAGGTTCTGCTGAGTGTATGTGGGACTGCCACTGCAGCTGGTAATTACTGAGAGCTGAGATGGAGAAAGAAGTTGGCTGGAGACATGAGCTGCTGACCTGATCCAGAGGACTCTAAAGAAGCCACTGTTTGAGCTGCTCAGTACTGCATTCCTCCACACCACACCACAAATTTCTGTTCACAACCAACACCCTGTCTGTGCAGACTTCAAAGAGACCGAATGCATCTCAGCAAGGGAAGTGGTCCCTCGAGAGACACCCTGCAATAGTCTGTTGTGGGATGTTCTTTTTCCCTTCGGTTCCATCTCCTTTTCAGGAAGCTGTCCAAAACTGTCACAGATTTCAAGATGAGCTTAGTTCTTCTGGATAACATTCACCTCTGTGAGAGAGGAAGAGCCTGATTTCTAGGCAACAGAAAATCCCCTTCAAACAAGGCTCACACTGTGTCTAGTCCTGCTGGCTCTTCACAGCAGAGATGACCTTTGGAGTTTGCTAAGTGGACTCAAAGCAGAACATTTCAACTCAACGCTTTTCAATTTATCATGTCCCAAATTTGCCTTAGAAACACTCAAGTAACACAAAGAAGCCAACAGCTGCTAAGTTTGGGGGAGTTTTTAAGTGGTTGAGTGTATATAAAGGCAAATTCCTAACTGGTAAGACACACTCAGAGTCTAGCACTGACATTAGTTATAAAACACTCTGGGGAAACTTTTGCCAAAACACTCTGAATTCACAAGGACCAGGATATTTTGGTGTTTAAAGGTCTGGGCTGGGACTCAGGACACCTGGACTCAGTTCCTGGCCCTGTCACAATCTCACTGTGCACTGGAAAAAAACATTTTTGTTTTCTTTGTGCCTGATTTTCCATTGTTTTAATAAATTGTTTAACAATAAAAATAAACTACTCTGTGGGGGAAATATTATTTTTTTTTTATTTTTGTTTATTTGGATGGCAAGCAACTTGGGGGCCCTAATCATGTGCAAGCACGTAATGCAAGGAGATTTTGATCTTTGTACAACCACTGCTGAATGAAAATCACAAGGAAAAAATGACAGCTGTAGACTCACAACCTCAGTATGTGTTCTAAGGTCTGCTTACTCACCCCCCTGGAATGAGATCACTGGACTATCACTGCAGCTTTGCACCAAACCCTCCGTATTTCAGCCAGAGAAGACACTAGAAATCAGAACATTAGCATGGAGAGAGCCCCAGGACCACTCTGTCCTGTCCATTTTGATCTTAACATGCCAACAGCTAAAACTGAGAAGGGGAAAATGCAACATGTAAATGCTTCTGGGTTCTGATGCTGGAAAATATTTATTTTCCTCACTGAGATGCTAGGAGTGGTTCATTTCACAGAAAAATAGGAAAAATATTTTAAGCAGCAGAATTTTGGATGAAAGAATTTTAGCAAATTGCAAATGCTCACTTTCATTCCCATCTGGGACAGTGCTGGCCTGGACTGTGACTTCCAGCCTGTAGAGGTGGTTTGGATTAGGAAGGCTGCTTTAACCAGAGCATTATACAGGAACAAACACAGGCTGGAGAAAGGACCTTCAGTGAACATTATTAGACAACTAATCCAAATTCTCACTGATAACCACTGAGAAAATCCTTTATGGAGCCTTCCTGGGCTGCATGATGAAACACATAACACAATGTTAACAGATCCTTAATAGTTCTAGTACCAGTCAAGCTAGGTTTAAGCAAATAAACTCCATGCTGAGCAGTCTAATTTTTACCTTAGTGCCACTGTCACCAACCTGCCATGCTTAAAAAATAAACTGTCTCACTGGAACACGACTAACTTGCTTTTAATTTTGCTACCACTTTGGCTGCAGTGTCCCTCAAAAAGAAACACAGAGAATTCACCTCATCTCTAAAGTCTACCTGAAACAGCTCAGAACAGCTCAGCTAAATGTGCAGGGACCTGCTCTGAATTCACACTTGCCGTCACTATTTGCAGACAGTGAATCCTGACCAAAGCCCCTCTCATGCCAGATGCTCAGCAAGCTCTGCATAAACCCCTGACCCCTTCCCCAGGAGACAAGGCCACACAGCAGCACTGCAGCTTCAGCTACAGAGACCCGAAACCTGCAGTCCTTAAATTTGCTCTCCGGTGCTTGGCAGTGGGGATAACAAAGGGGTGCCAGGTCTGTGAGATGAGCATCATGCAGCTTTACAGTCTGCTTGTGCAGCCAGGGCACGGGTTGGCCCTACCACCACCACTTTGCTGACACTGAACACTGACATACGGCAACTTATGGGGGGAAGCAGCTGTAGCCAGAACAACTACAAGTATTCGGCTGCTCCCAGCTCACCCTGAGGCTTTCATGGCAAAAAGAAGGACAAAAGAGATACAAAAGCCAGAAGATTTAAGAGAGAATGTAGCCAAAGCAATATTGATTCTGACTGCCTGAGACAAGGGGTAATGGGTATGATAAAACCAAAACCTCAGACTATTTTTCATAATGAGTTCCCATTGCATTGAACATAATATCAGATATTTGCAGATGTCATGTATCCAATCTGCTTCTATATTAAGGTATCTTCAGCACATTAAACATAGCTTGAATTAATTTATTTATTTTTGGAGAGGAAGAGAAGTAAGGTTTGTACACTGGAAAATATGTCAGATACCTCAAATACCCAGCATTTCTTCCCATGACAGGACTGGACCTACGTGCACATAACCTCAATTAATTGCTAAGTGCATGAGCTTGGCATGGAGCTTGTGAGGAAAAATTTCAAACCATTCAGCTGACCTAGGAAAAAAAAGTCTCAACCCTCCCAGACAGCTCCTGGTTTGCTGAACAGATAATGTTTTTCTAAACTTTTCCACAGCTCCACTGCTGCTGTGTTGTATTGAAGGTTCAGTGCCCTGGGCTCTGCAGAGGAGGGAGGCTCTGGAGTTTGCAATCACAGACAACAAGGGAAATAAAAGGTTCAGTGTCGTGAAGGATTAATCTCGTCGTGTCTATGCAGAGCTTACTGCCTGGGTGAGTAGAAGCAAGCAGCGGTGAGATGGCTATAAATAGCATATGACCTTGTCTCAACTGTTGTATTATTGCAAATAAGATGGAAAAATTCTCCAGAGAAGTTAATCAGGAAATTTTCCCTCTGCTGATGGGATCACACCTTCACAGAATGATGCTTGAGCTGTCTGCAGCCCACCACAGCACCCAATGACCCCACAGAACCACTAAAATCAGAGAGCAAAGTAAACATGTGACAGAAAAGCACCTTAGTCAAGTGTAGGGAATAGGTGCCAAGAGACAAAGATGTGAAGCAGTTCAGTAAGACACCATCCCCTGCTCTCCAAAGTGTTTTCTAGTTTTTCTTCCAACTCCAGATAAACAAGGTTGACTCCCATTGCTGCCACTGCTGTGATGAGAGGCAATAATGATGCATTCCTGGAGGTTCCCCACACACCTTTGCAGAGGTCTTTTTCGTTTTCAAAATGAAGACAACCTTCAGTGTGCTTTGGACAGTTCCTTTAGACCACCCCAGCTCACTGTGTGCCACTGCCTACCAACCATTTTGGTAGAACCAAATCCAAAACAGAACAAACTTGGAGAATTGGTACAGGGAATATTTCTCATCAGAAAGGAAATTTAGGAAGGGTTTGGGTTTTTTTGGTATTCCAACACACAATTTTGAGTACAAAAACATGTGTGGATTGGTAAGTACCCAGTCAAAAGAGATGACTAGATACTGAATTCATCTCCAGAAAGTAGGAGATACTTGGACATTTAAAACCAAAGTGAACAAACCACTTCAACATTCTTAATAGAAAAAATTATTTCAATTAATCAAGACAGAAATCATATTTCCTAATGAATCTCTCACTTGAGCCATGCTGACAGTATTTTACTTAAGTGTACGTGTGCCCGTGCCGAGCAGACTGACTGGATAATCCTGCCTGAAAGGGCCATTTTGCATGAAGAAAGCAAATTAGACTGACCCTTACATCCTCCCTTCCTTACTTCTGACATGCTCCTCTTAAACTGTTCCCAGGCATGTAAGAATGAAGAGTTCCACACGTTTCTGGCTGTGAATTATATGCTTCAGTGCACACTTGTGTAACAAATCCTGCACAAGGAGCAGGGCATTACTCACAGCAAAATCACTTCACAGTGGGAAGGACCTTCCCATATAAATCTCAAACACACTGAAGAATTGCAGGATTCATCTGCAGAGCAAGCAGTGGGAAATGTGTTTGTGTTTACTGAACCTTCAATCTGACTGTGAAAAACACTGTGAGCCAGATTTTGTCCTGTGTCGACACTCAGTTCTGTCTAACATGTTTTGACACTGGCTAAGTTACATGTGAAGCAGTATTTTCAACAAGGAAAAAAAATTCTTATAATATGCAGCGTGAGCTCTCCTGGCAAAAACAAAAACCCCTAGAACAGGGGTTTTAAAGCTTAGACAAGAAACCCCTTCTAGGTGAGATTCTTTCCGTCATTTCAGCAGATGACAGCTGAGATCACAGACAAGAGCTGGCAATACACATATTGCAGCACACCACCATGTACAAAAAAAAGGTCACTCCTATCAGCTTGTAGTGATAGTTTTCCCCTTCCCTCCAGCTTCAAACACAACCCCTCCAGCCGCCAACACATGATGGCCACACCACAGTCAGTGTTGCAAACATGGGCTCTGAGCAGCTCCTCCTCTCTGTTTTTAAGGATGCCAGCATAATTTGAAAGCTACGTAAGAGCTTCCCGTATAATTTTAACTTGAAAAGGTGGGATGCATTCAGCCCTCAGGAATCTCTGCAGATGGCTACCCATGAGGCTCCTACACCGAGACTTTTCCTTGGTCAGGTAATTAACTGTTGGCCCTTGGAGATGAGTAGCATGGGAGAAGCAATACACTTACGGGCTAATGGCAAAGTGCAGTGCTTGATACTAAAAGGTGGAGGGTATAAAACCAGACAGGCTTTCCAGAGAGAAAGTTTTCTCATGCTTGTCCTTCCTCCTGTTATACCATCCCTATGGCAGCCCACTGCTCACCTGGGAAAGTATCAAAGATTAGCCCAGGCATTTTAAGTCAATGAAATCGAGCAGCTGGGAACAAGCAGGATGTGGCTGTACCCTCCTCAGGGACCACCAGCGAGAGTCCCACAGGCCACTGCCTGTTAGGCAAATAATGAGCTTTCAGCTGATATACTGACCGATAATAGACAGAGTAGTCAGGTGGTCTCTGCATAGAGTTGTGGAATTACCTGGGAGGAGAAAGGTGACTCTTTCTGAACCCGCTGGCAAGGAGTGAAGGAGCCTTTTGCCTATGAAGGAGGAAGATCGAGGCTAGAATGCTTCAATCTGATCCAGGCTAAAACTGATCACATGCTTTTAGGGGAAAACCAGAACAAAACAAACTTGGCAGGCAGTTAAAAGGGCTGAGGGGTGCACCACTTAAGTGTGACTCACAGGAAGAAGCAGACAGGGCACTCTCTCCAGCAGCAGAGAAGCCATAGGAACACAATAATATTCTGCATTTCCACAAATCTCCCAACCTCAGGAACCCGAAGACATTTGATTTGGGTCAGAAACAAAACAAACTCGCCTGTGATGACAGAACTGAAGCAAAGGGATGGCACAGAGATGGAATGAGGAAAACCTGGGAGAGGATCACAGGTGCTTCCGCAGACAATCTCACAGCGTCTGAGATCCGAACACGAGCACGATCTACAACACAGAGTCATCAGCAGAGTAACAAACTTAACAGTGTTTATTCCAAAAAGGATGAAGGCCAATGCATGCTGCAGCATGTGTCTATCAAAAGACTTATCATCAGCAAGGATTTCATTAAAACAGCAACACAAAACTTCCTCTCCCAGTGCGGGGACGAGGATTACACTCTTGTGACTGAAACTGATTAACAAGTACTACATAAGCCATGATGGATCACCTGAGGGCTGTGCATGACAGGCTGATGTCATACATGTGCCTACAAGAATAAGACAAAACAGCTTATTAGGGCAAACTTCTGGATACCAGTGCATGTCCCTGGAAAGGATTGATGCCATTTCTCCAGAACAACTGCAAGAATGCAGTAATGCAAGTCAGACTAGATCCAAAATGAGCAGAACTGCCACACATTCTGTTTTCCAGATTCTGCATTTTTCCTGTTTTTACCTATCTTTCCTCCCTGAGACCCATAAAGCTGCAGCTTTGCAGTTTAGATGTGAATTTTCTCTTAGCATCCTGCCTACTTGGACATTGCAGCTGGTCGAACTGCACTGACTGATAACTGGGTCAGACTCCTAATCAAGCTGTGTCTACACTGGTATCTCTATAGAAATAATTACTAAAACACTTAACAAAAACACGACAGAAAAATCCAAGACAAGCAGAAAAATTCTTAAATCGGAAACTTTCCTCACTTTCTATGGTTTAGCAATGGCTCAGCACCTCTCGGAAGAGTCAGACGTGATGAGCTGCTGAATGCCCTTTGGGAGCCAAAGTTTCCTGTGAATATGCATACGCTTGTCTGCTGCTACTCAACAACATCCAAACAGCTACGTGTGTCCCTAGAATACGCCCTTCTGAGAAGACACATGGTTTTCCATGACCGTCCTGGAGACACAAAGCCACAACGACCTGGTGATAAATGATACTCCTTTTTTCAGCCCTTTTATGATGTAAATAGAATTTTGTCAGAGGGCTTAAGCCCTGTGCAAGCTGGAAGGCTGCCTCCCTGCCTGTCCCTTGAGCAACAGAAAGGTTCTTGAAGGTTGAAGAAGGTACTGACTGACTGACTCAGACAATGACTATGGACAGTTTATTTTATTAACACCAGAGGTTTAGCCGGAAAAGCAGAGTGCATAGCCCTGGAGGTGGACTGCAAACAGGACTGCACTATCTGAAGAAGAGGTTATCTCCCCCTGCCCTGAGCCATGATGGGGCAGCAAAGGGAGAAGCACACAAACCATACATTTCAAGGAGAAAACTCAGCATTCCTGTGCATCAACCCCTCACCCAAAACCCTTTACAGTCTTCAAGGGAATTGTTTTAATTACCATGTTTTTTCCAGACACAATGTTTCTGGAGTACCTTTTCCAGGGTTCAAGTCATAAACCAGAGGATCATGACTGACAGCTGCTGAATTCATGGAAACCATCACGATGGTGATGGACATTAGGGCCCTGAAGACCTGATTAAATAAATAATCAGATCACCAGCCCAGTTCAACAAGCATTTTGCAAAGAATAAAGAAGATCTAAAAATCAGGGCAGGCTCTGCTCACCATGAGAGGAGCTGACTGACTCCATGGGGAAGCAAACTGAGCTTATGCCTTAGGTGACTATGGAAAAACTGACATCTTTGGAAAGAAACTTCTTTGCTGATTCACCTCTACTGGACCAGCACCAAGAAACTGCACTGGAATCAAAGTCTGCAGAGAAAGGGAGAGACTACAAGGAAGGAAGTGAAAATATATTCACAGTTCTGCAACATAATCTTGTTTAGTCTGGAAAGTAAAGGAAAGATCTTGACAGGGGCACTACCTGTATGGGCTGCCAAGTTCAGTCCAAAGATTCAGGTACCTCAGGGATCTTCTCCTAGCAGTGGTCAGAGGTGGACCCTTGTGGGTAAAGCGTAAGGACATGGCAGGTACACAGTGATCCTCACATATAGGGTATTGTCAGCAAAAGCAGCTGCTTACAGGCTTCCCGAATCAGGATTGCCTCTGGATCACTGTGCTTAAAAGCCACTGGTGGACCTGTCCTCTGGGAAGCTGTGTAATCCTTTCTGGAACTCATTTATACAAGCTGCAATAAATAAGGGATTTGGGAGATTTTAAGACATCATTGTATTATTTTCACCAGAGTACGTGTGGCTGAGAAAGACCTACCACTGCTCGGGACTTTCAGAAGACGTGGGAGTAGCTGCAAAATATACGTGCATACACATTTGCACATCTGGAAGGCAAGAAGCATCGCAGAAACACTGCAAAACTGCTCAGGTTCCTCCAGTGTTCATTGCACTAAAACTCAAACCCATCTGACTAAAACAGAGATGGGGTTTCCCACCAAAATGCATCTTCTGAAATGAAGGCAGATGAAATAGGGCAGTGGAAGGAGTCCACAACCCACCTTCTCATCCAGAACACTGAGAGCACAGCAAGTCTCGAGGGTGCTTTTTTGGTGGACAGGATGAGTTTGCTGGCATGGGATGGACTGTGTTGATTTCACAGCACAGCAACTGCCAGACATGTTCTCAGCAAAATCTGACCCTGACAATTCTGGAGGAGGGATTCTCTTTCTTAAGAAAGGGAAAACATGGAAAAGCACACTGAAGAACCCATGTTTATGCACTTCCACATTCAGTCTACCCAGCACTACTGAAGAAGCATTTATTTCATTTGGAGAGGATGTAATTCTACCCTCGCAAATTCTTACCCTACTCCAGCTCCCCAAGCTTTGATGAGCACTGTTACTAATTTGAGAGAGGAATTGCTGGCTCTGAGAGAAGAGTAACACCAGTCTCCAGAACGACACCTCCAACAGCCCATGGGCACAGTACAGAGAAGTGTACACTGCTGCTCAGGTGCTTGGTGCAGCTCCAGCATCTCCTGTGGAGTTACACCAGAGCAAACTTAACCCGTTCTTCAGCGAGAAAGCCCACATAACACTTGGACAATTGCCTCCATACATGACACACACCACAAGCCTCAGCTTGATTTGCTGCTTCTGAAATGAAAACACTTTGCTTGCTTTCCCCAGCCTTGGCTTGGTAATAATTACTAAACACTTATCAACTAGACAGCCTTCATTTCCTGAGAGCCTGGACCTAATTATACCAGGAAACAAGCCACTTTTTCTTCAGGCACTGAGAAATGCTGGTTTATGAGCCTTCTACTACAAGGAGTAGGTCTAACTTTGCTCTCATTAGTAGAAGGTAGAGAAGGGAAAAAACACAAAAAGCCAAATTTCAAAAGGCAAACACAGCGATCATTCACAGAGATGTCCTGGCTTACTCTGCATCATTAATAACAACAATAAAATGCCACAGCTACTTCATCTCCCCTCCTTCCCTCATTAATCTTAGCTGAGCCCTGTGAGGCCCCTGCAAAGAGGTATCATTTTCGCTGGCTTGCAGGTAAGGAGTCCGATGTCTCACAGCAAATCAGAACCAGACCTCAGGCTCCTCACGCCATTCCTCAAAGGAGCGAAACAAGCCCCCGCGGCTCTGTTTCTTTATCAGGACATTTGATCCAACAGTGGGATGAAGGAGCCTTTGCTGCACAAAATGTGCTGCACGCAGAGCAGCGCTTTGAATTCCCTCCTTTGTGCCACGGGGCCCGCTGGGATGTTGAGTTACAATCGCCTGCTTGTAACAGAGCTCAGAGTATCACCACCAAATCAAACTGTTGGTTAATTAGTGTATAAAAAAAACCCCTGCAAATGCACAGTAATGGAGTTATAGAGCCATTAGCACCAAATCACAAGATCTGCTGCTGCAGCAGTGTCACTTCTACCCTGTGAGCTGCTCAGGAGCTGCCACCAATCCCGGCCAGCAGCCAAACTGCAGGTGCCACATCAATGGGAGCAACCTACAGCAAACCTGCTTGGAGAAGAGAGGAAAGGAAGACTTGAGCTAAGGCTGTGCTTCCTCTGACTGAGGCTTCCAGGCATTCTCACTAATCCTGTTATCCTGGCTCAGGAAAGAGCCTACAGAAAGGCAGAGCAGAACTGTGTGTCATCCCAGTGGTGCAGTTTTCCCTTCACAACAGTTAGTAAAATGATATGGGTGGGATGTGTCAGCTCCCAGTTTGACCAGTTCACATGTGGCCAAAGGGGTGACCCAAGAGGAAATGGGCACATGTCTCTCCTAGAGAGCAGCCAAGAGGTGTGCCCTCTGCAAAGGGCTCATCAGTGGCACATCCCACATTTCTGACTCTGGATGCTCTCCTACAGATATGTACCTTCACCCTTTTCTTACTCACAGCCAAAAGCTGGAAATAAGACCATTACCCTGTGCAAGAGCAGTCCAAAGACTGGATACTTGGTCTGCACAGATTCCTGTACTGGGGGCAGATACGAACAGAGCCAGGCTGGATGCCAGCCACAGTCTGGACAAACTTACAATGTTCCAGCTCCAACTTCTGACACCCTTGTGGCCCTGCTTGCTGGAAATCCTGTACAGACACTCCTCCAAAACTTTTTTCACTTTAGGGGTTAAAAGCATCCACAGTGGTGAATGACCTTCACTGGTGTCCTACCCAAGCACCGGCCCCTCAGTTGCTCTGCTCTCACCAGCACCAGGAAGTAACACCCTGAAGGATGCATGTGTCACCTGTAGGCACAACACAGGTGTTTATTCCATCGCTGCTTGCTTTGCTCTGTCTGCCTGAGATGGAGAAAGCAGCTGCTTGGTGTGGCTCCAGCGAAGGACAACAGCGCTCAGGAGAGGGGGAGCCCTGCCAGCCACTGCGGGATGAACAGCAGTCCAGAGCTCATGGGGAGCCGGACAGGAACACCACACAGCACACTCAGGGGGTGCTGTCTCCCACAGGGATGCTGGTGGGGACCCCCCTGAGCACAGGTGTTATCACTCATGGCACTGGCACATTCCGTGTCCCAGCTGCCAGATGGACACCACTGACGTCACCCTGACACCCTGAGAGACAGTACCTGCTGTCTGGGGCAAAACTGTGCTGAGTATGCAAGAAATGAGAATCTGTCTGCCCTTGCTGAGGACACAGCTGAAGTCATGTTCCTGCCAGAAGCCAGTGTTTTTCCAAGCACTGGATTTCTGCTTTTAATTCCTGGCTCTGGTTCCAACTTATTGGGAATTCTTCTACCAGTCACTAAGCACCCCCACAACTCAGTTTCCCTATTAAACAGCAGCACAGATCTTTTTGCCCTAACTGCTGGAAAGCTGAATGACAGCATTTAAATACCTCAGATGATATTTCAGGGCTTAAGACATTGCAAGATTTTTCTGTTGATCTGAAAATTATGTACTGGACTCCTGTAAGAGCTCCCTCAATCCTTATAAGTGGCTCTTTGTCACCATTCCCATCCACACCCTGGTTCCTCTCTGAAAGGCAAATATCATAAAAGGCTGTTTATAGAGACTGAGATCTAGAATGAAGTCAAATAGGGTCAGGCTCACTACAGCTTTGCTGCCCTGAGCTGTGGCCAGGGAGGGGTGGCTTCCTGCTCCCCCCACGATCCATGGGGAACAGCGACCCATCTGTCCAAAGAGCCTCCGACGTGGGTGGGTGTCTCCTTCCCCTTCGCAAAGAAACATTTCATCTTCAGTGGAAATAGCTAAGACGGAAAAGGCGGACGATGCCAAGATTAAGAAAGAGAATTAGGAAAACAGCAAGCGCCCCTAATCAATCATGCTCGGACAGTGAGGGTTTTATGTGCACAAGGACTTCACTTAAATTCTTTTTTGCATTTATCCACAAGAAAGAACAAAAAAATATAGTGCCTGAGGAAATTGCCAGATGTTGATTCACTCCCGCTTTCTGCAAATGTTTCCATTTTGTTGAAAACCCAATTAGCAAACACAGGAACCCTGAAAAAAAAAATTTTTTTTAGAAAAGAAAACCTGCAAGCAGCTCCAATGACAGCACATGACATGGATGAAGGCAGAGGAACTCTGCCACCTAGCAGACTTCATGCTGCTAACTTTTTCCTGGCCTGGAGCAGCAGAACCGAACTGGACTCTCTCTCACTGGTACCAAGTCTGGGTTTTCCCTGGCACAGAAGAGAACACTCAAAGAAACAGATGTGTCAGTGTAGGGATTTTTAAAAGAAAATATAGTTAACTATATTAATAAACTTTATGGCAAGGATCCTAATCATCATCTGGTTCGCAAAGGTCCTTTAACTTGGTTAAACACAATCCAGGGCAACAACGGAGAGAGGCAGAGACTGAAAGAGAAGTCACAGAAGGAGTGAGGATGCAATGGCATCCTATTGGAGTCACCCTAAATACCTGATGGAAACCACAAGCCCTGAGAAATCCCATCACAACCTGTGAGAAGGATCTGCATTTTGCATTTCAATCCAAAGACTGCCCCTTACAAACAGTTATTTCACTATTACCTTTAAAAGACATCACTTAGAATATCACCTATAACTTCAACTCTTGTAAGATCCACAGCACACTTGCTCAGCCTGATTCATCCACAAAACCTAGATCCTAACCAGTGGGTATGACTTCCCAAAAAACCTAGACCTCCATTCTGGTTGCAGCAGGCAGTGGCACCCACAGACCACGCAGTGAATGGGGGCTTCCCAGGCCCCACATACCACCACCCACCACTGACAACAGCTCAGAGCATCCCAGGCTGCAGACTGCAGGAGCTCCACATCTTCCAAACATTTCTTTTCTAAAAATAGATTTACAGCCAGCTACTGATGGATTAAATATGAGGGGGAAGACTAAGTCACAAGCCTATTGTCACATTTACTCAGCTTCTGGCATGTGCACCTAACCATAATACTGCATCTAATTTTGGGTTTGTTTTTAAAAAGAATCACTTTGGACTTAGTTTCCACAAAGTTCTTCCATTTGATTTAGTGCACAACAGCTGTTCATTTGAAGAAGCTGTTGGAAAAGCATTCATATGCTCTCAGACTAGACTACTGCTAAAAAAGCAGAGCATCCTTACAGTACAAATATGAAGAACTTTTGACAAATGTGTTTTGGTCATTGTTGAGGCTAATTCAAAACACAAATCACCGCAGGTGTAACTTCACTGGAAACACGTGGCTTTCCATGCAAAATATATCTGTGGCACAGAATAAAATCTGCATGACTTAAATGGTGACTTGGCTAGCAAATGGAGGCATGGGCAAACTTTCAGTGCTGCATTCAGCTTTCCTGGTTATTATTTACAGATGCTTCCTATGACGACAGCATCCCTCCCCTCCTGCTCTTCAGGAGCGATTCCCCGGCACAAGATGCTCTGGAGCAGTCACACTGCCAGGTTGTGGCACAGGCACACGCAGCAGAAACATCCCAGGAATGACGTGAATGTAAAAAAGAACTCTGGTTTCCAGTGACAGCAGCAGAAAATTCTCTGCCTGCCAGACCGCAAACAAACTGGAGATGTTTCCCTCCCTCATCCTACTTGACAGAAGACCTGAGCCAAGCTCCCTCAGCAGCTCTCCAAAGGGTTTACCATATGTCTGATTCCTGGCTGCACACAGACCTGTCCCTGCACTGGCAAGGCGAAAAAGCTCTGCTCTACAGGACACTAGTGGCAGCAAAAGCTCTGCCCTGTGATGGGGCAGGAGAGATAGCACTGACCTTCAATTTTCTGTCAACCCTGGGCTCGACTTCACACCAGATCAACAACAGAAGCGGTGGTTTTTGACTTCTGGGAAAAAAAAAAAAAAAAAGTGGCTTTGAATGAAGCACCAGGGAGAGCCAGAGTCCCAGCAGGGCTGTTCAATAGCTGTGCCCCTTGATCTGCCCAGACATGCAGGCAGGACGGGGTAGGCTTCTCACTGCAGCTCAAGATTCAAACTCCCCTTCAGGTATGAGCTGAGGGCTTCCCACCATGCCTGGATGCCTCAAATCAGGGCTGCAAGGTAATTGCTGTATCTCATGTGCTGTATCACATTTTTGTCTCATGCCCAAGAGGTCAGCTGGCACTTCTGTTCCCCCATTGTTCAGGCAAAGAGGTCAGGCTTAGGTGTCCATTAACTGCACAGAATAGTCTTCTTTGCTAGCCCTACCACCAAACAGTTGTTCCTTCAATATCTGACGAGAGAAGTCCAAAGAGATGGCTCAGAGCAGGGCCCTTTGTGCCAATTGGCCAGTGCAGCCCCAAACATGTACAAGAAGGCGAGTAACTCCTCCCATGCCCGAGTCAACTGGGGGCTTTGAGATGCCCTCATCCCAGAGAGCTCATGAACGAGGTTCAGGACAGGCACCAAAGATCAAGTCTGGAAAAGGAGGACAGTGAGGGTGAGAGGGATACAATAAAGCTTAGCTTTTGGAAAACAGATGGGCCCAAATCATGCAAAAAGGCTTTATGATCTCTCAAGCAGGAAATAAGTGATGACATACTGTCATGTTGCTGTGTCAACAGCTGACACATCGCAGCAGGACAATTTCATAGACTCCCACGTTACTTTAAAAGCTCCCTTTGAAACCGCAGACAACAGAGGCACTTCAAGACTTGCAGGGCACTGGTTCTTCAGCAAACCCACTGTTGTGGGTTCAGTGCTTCAGAAACCAGCCTGTATAGAGAAGCCACAGCCAGCCCTGCCACCCACCAAAGGCATTTGGGGCTCACCACAGACAGCTGCTGATACAAGACCAAAACACCAGCCTCCCTTCCCTTTCCCCTTCAACAAAAACAGTGCTCTGACCCAAAATGTGATCAAAGGCTTCATTGTTGCCTGGCCAACACGCACGATGCTTGAAGCTAGCCTGGAAGTCCTCAAGGTTGTGGACAAAGTTCTGCATGCCTCAAGCAGACTACAGCACTTCTGAGACTCTCCTTTATCCCTAAGAGGGGCCTTTTGTTTGCTTTTAACATTATGCACCAGAAACAAAATATTCCTCCCCCCTGCTTCACTCCCTCTCTTTCCTATTGGAAGCAGATACTAGCATTTTCACTGACAAAATTACTGGGCTGTTTTTCTAAGGGTCTGCATATTTACTTTCTCTGGTTTTTTTTCCAGCAATGGGGTACAAGTCTTTGAGGACTGGCCCACAGAGTCCTGCCATGATAGAAACCAGGAGGGATATCTCCAGGAAACCTTGTATTTCACTCTGCTGGCAACTGGAACTGTATTTCTTCTTCCAGCAACGGGTTCAGCACAAGGCACATACTCAGATACCAGTAGAAAGAACAAAACTCATGTTTCCTACAAGACTGATGGAAAGGCTACCCCTATTCAGCACAAATTCTGCAAAACCCATTTAGTCTCTACAGAACATCTTCATTTACAATCCAGTTTCATTTTCCAGTCCATGATCTTAGACAGCCTCTGTATAGATGCATTTCCCACAAAGTTTTGCTTTTCAGAGTGATCCTGCCTTTGGGAGACGTTTGCTGGAGTTACCAAGTGACTGCACACAGCCCTCTCCTTGGAAAGCAACACATCAGAAAACGGTCTGGTCTTATACATCAGAATAAGTGTTTTTGCCCATTAACTTATTAACTGACTCTCACCAGCAAAGCCTTCCCTGCTCTAGGTTAGTGCCTCCATCCCTGCAGCAATCAGGCACACACGAGCATCACCAGCAGATCTGCTCTGGCCCAGCTGCAGCACCGCTGGCCAAAGCGGGAGGCAGGATCCTGGGCCACGGCCGTGACTCACTCTCCCAACCCTGCCAAAGAAGTAGTTCTGAAGTGAGGAAGTGACAGGGAGACTTAAATTAGAAAGCTAGTGAAACGAAATGAAAGAAAATCCTCCTCAGCTCTCCTGGCTTGTATGCAGCAGGGAAATAAGAGAAAGGGTACACAAAGTGTGAGAGGTGTCGGAGCACGACACGGTGCTGAACCAACACACGGACGGGCTCTGGCCAAGTGACCTTTTCTTCTACCCAAGTGAAACAGCCCTTCCAGCATTTCACCATCTGCTCTAGTGGAGCCATGACCATGTCCAGGCTGCCATTTAGCACACAGTATGCAAGCCAATGCACTGTATGAGCAAGTCATCATGCTCTGTAGGGTGCTGCCAACCACACTAGTGCTGGGTGGGTTTCCCTCTCTCCCTCTACTGTAAAACATTAGAAGTAGTAACACATGCCTCAGGTATTTCTCCAACCACTACATATAGGGCTGGATGGTTCTTACCTCACAATACAGGTGCAGGAAAGCATCAAAACTTAGAACCATGACAGTCAATGGCAAATTTCCTAATGTTAACAGGAGCTCAAAATACAACCCCAGGGAAGCTGGCCTGAAAAGCAGCTGCTCCAGGTTTGCCTGTTTCTTCAAAGCTGCTCCTGTGGGTTAACTCCACAGCTTACGTGGATTGTAATATCAAATCTGCAGAGGGGGGAGGGGGACCTTTGAAGTTTCCCAGGGAGAAATCCATATTTCTCTTACTGTACTTTGACTACTGTAATAAATTACCCTAACAAGACTCAACCATGTGTTTAGCTGGCAAGAAGGAGTCAGAGGCACAGCAGATCAGTGTGAACCACAGCCCACAAATACTGGTGAAAGAAATCTGAACTAGGATGAGTGCCTTGCCTGTAAATCACATTACTGTGAAGAAATCTGGAGGCATGGTGATGATGAACTCTCTTGCTGTGTTTATGTCCCTGATCCAGGATGCATCCTACAGGAAAATCCATTATATTCTGTCACACACACACACTTGGCCCCAAAACCTTCTTCACCAAGTTTCAGCCCACAGCCGAGATTTGATAACCAAGTTAATAACTTCAGGATGTGTCAGTTCAGAGCAAGGAGGATGACAAAGTCAGGCTGACCTTTTCCCACAGCCCTCTGAGCCTGGTAAATGGGACAAATATCGGGAAAGGGAGGAGGATGCTGTGCCACAGCCCTTGGGAAATCCTGTTGTGTGACTAGCTGGGCAGGGTGGATCAGCTCACAGGCAAGCAAGGCTAATACTGTCAAAGAAAGAAAAGGACTGATTAGGCCTTTCTACCTCTAATAATATCAAAATAGCATGTTGCTTTCATTAGGAGTCAAGCAGAAAACAAAATGATGCAAAAAGGAGAAGCCTCAGCTGAAGTGGATTGGAATAATGTGGGGTCTGTAGCAATAACAACCCTCAAGTGCCTTAATACTTGAGCTTTTCTCTTGCACATCGGGAGGTCTGTGAGGTACAAGCTGTCAGCTCCTACTCACCACCCTATGGGAATCCTCCCACGCTCCTGCCTTTGCATTGCCGGTAAACTGACAAGTGTCTACAGGCTAAAGCAAGCCCCTGGGAAACAGGAGCCGGATGGTCCTGCTGCCCACTCTAATGGCTGGGGGAAGAACAACCTCACTTGCCACCTCTGAGAACCATTAAAGTGCACTTTCTTCAGTGCAAAGGGCATCAAAGATGCTTTTGCTGGCATTTAACCCCAGCAATGAATTTTGTCTCAAGAGTGTCACCCATACGCTCTCAGCTCTTAAATCGAGACCCTCCTTGCTGCTACACAGAATGACAGCTTAGACTTTGCCAGACTTCGATGCCATGGCTCTGCCATTCTAGGTCTATCACACTCCAGCACCCCACAGCCCAGACAGAGCCTGGGCTCTCTGGAGCAGGGAGGGTTTGCTGACATGCCTGTACACTGATTAACAAACTAAAGCACTGACTTTTTGTGACTACCTACTTCCATGGCACAAAAAAAGAAAAAAAATAAAAGCAGGAATAACAAAGAATAATTGAAGCAACTTATTGAAACTCTCTAGAATGTTCTTAAATGAGCTAATGAGCTTTGGGGTTTTTTTACTGCAGATCCTGTGCAAAATCCAGAGCACCTGATGGGAGGGAAGCAGCATGCATATGAGAGCACATACCTAGCAGGTACCCTGCAGTGGGGCAGTGTAAATCTTCAGGATGTTCCCAGGCAAAGCTCCCTCAAGCATTATAACTCTTGTCATCTAAACACACAAGCATGCTCATACACAGCAGCAGCATGCTGTGACAGCATGCAAACTCTACAGATCTACATGCATTTATATATAATGCATGCATTATAACAAGGTCAAACTGTATGCCTGGAGTCAAAGCTGGGTGGAAAGGATCCCTTTAGAAGTGGTGCAATGCACCTCAGCTCTGGAATTCAAACCACTGGATAGAGTCCAATGGTATTTTTCCTTTTTCTTCTCTGTGGTGAATGTCTCTTCCCTCATCACCCTTACCAGCAGGAAAGGCTGAATGTAAATTGTCTGTTAATTCACAAGAATAACTGAACAAACTGGACTGCAGCAGGACTTAGTACACTCTCCAGCTCAGCTGTCCTTCAACCCAAAACTAGCACCAGCAGAGCTCAAGAAAATGACTGGAAATACCCAGGGTGTGAGGCCCAAACCTCACCCTGCCCAGGGTTCCCTTGACCCTGCAGGCCAGTGACTGACAGGTCATGGAAGTGACACAGAGTGATGTGAACCTGCTAACCTTTGCAGGAAGAGACTACAAAGGGTTAAAGGTAGGGTCACTGGCGGCTGTGGGTGAGTAAGGTACTAGCTGGCAAACCCCTGCACCCTCCCCTCCTCTGGGATGCTAAGACTGGGTGGCTTTTGCTGCTTTCAATAGTCTGTGCAGAGAACAGATGCCTTTTCCATATACAAAACAAATTGTTCCCTTGCTCTCAAGGAGGAGACACTTCCCTCCCACACGCCCATCAGGTTAATGTACATTTACAACTTCTCAGGGGGAGGGAAAGACCAGAGACCCATGGTACCTCGGCTACTAGGCACTTTGCTTCTGCTGAGCAAGAAACCCCTTTGTTGCTGGAGGGCAGCCTGGCAGAGCAGGGTCCCTGGCAGTGGAAGAGCCATGGTGGGGGCCAGGATTTGGGTCTAGCTGGTTGCTGGCAACACTTCAGCTGGCTGTGCCAGAGAGAAAAGAAATAAAATTAGAAAAAAAAAAAAAAAAAAAAGGCTGGGGAAGGCTGGGGAGTTAATATCATTAAGTATCTGACAGCTGGAAAATGTGAGCAGTCATTGTCTGCAGCTCCCCTACAGCTCCTCTGGCCAAACCAATTTTCTGAAAGCAGCAGCAATAAGGCTTAAAAGCCAAGACTGGAAATATTGACTCCCCTCTCTGCCCTGTTGCCCCCATCAAGGGAACAGGAGGTCACTCTGCCCCAGCTTGTGGGTTCTTGGCTTCCCTGCACCCCCATTCCCTGACCTCATCCCCCCTTGCTGCTTTGAGGCAGCAGCTCTGGGATTTGTGCCGAGAGGCCTGAAGAGGCCATGGCAGGAGCTCTCTCATCTTTCACCCGCTCTGAGCAGCTGTGCTCCATCTCCACACGCAGCCTGATGTCGCTGCTGTCACCACAGGGGTGAGCAAACTGCTTCGAGCACGGCTTCTGTACCCACTCAGCTGCCACCGGCGGGGAGGACCAAACCAGCTACACCACACATCACCAAAACCTCAGAAACATTGCTCCTGCCCCTTCTCCCAGTTCCACTGATGGGAGATGCTAGAGACCCTAGGACCTTCCAGCTGAAACAAAACTGGTCCTCTGCAGACTGAGACATGATCTTTTGCACTGCTTCTTCAGTGTGCATGAATGCTTTAGCATTGGCTGCATGAAAAGAGAAAGAAATCCAGAGCTTAAGACACATGCATCATCTTCTAGCAGCCAGCAGTGGCCAACGACTCTAGGGGTATCAACTGCTTAACTACCCCTTAACCTTCAGGCTACCTTCCCTTCCAGCAGCTGACTCTGAGCCCAGGCCACCTTTGCCATGCACAGGCTGGCCACTGACTCACTCCCAGCAGCACCCTGTGTCTCCCTTCATGTCAAACTGATTTGGTGCCAGCATGAGTGGATGCATGCTGAAGAGCTCCCCTGGGAAGAACCTTGTCCTGGGAAGAAGATTTGATGGTAAACTGTTGGTTTTTTCCTTTAAAGATTTTCATCAAAAAGTCTTCACAGCCTGATTCTGAATGTACTGAACTCAGACAATGAAACTACATCCTGCTTCACCTACCAAAATCACGGGCAAGCACACCAGAGATTCAGTTCCAGGAGGTCTTTTTAGGCAACTCTAGCTGCATGGACAGATTTGTGGGATTCCTTTTCCTCAGTCCATGTAGCAGGCTCAGGTTTGTATCTGATCACAGGGAGGCACTGGGCTCCACTCTCACACCAGTCAAAGGACTCAGTCGCGGACATGGGTCCAGTTCAGTCTACCCACACTTCAACAAGAAAAAAAGAACTGTCTTCATAGCAGCATGAGAATTAAAATTGACTGTTTTGTATTAACTAGCAGCTAAGAACAGACCCAAACCACATTGCCTGGAAAGCCAAAACTACATCTCCTTCCCTCTCACACCCCTGAAAAATCCTGTGAAGTGCAAAGGAGGACTTTGCATTGTATGCCACTTCTGCATCATCAAAAGACATATTTCCCAGCACATCCTAAAGGAGACAAGAGGTAAAGGGATGCTCAGATTAGGCTGAACCCACTGGTAGGATACAGCAAGTACCCTCATGTTTCAAAAGGTATCCTTAAAACTCATGACACCAGATTTCCAGATTTCAAGCCAAACAGCAGAGTGAGTGATGACTTGATGGCCAACCAAACACCCAATCCTGGTTGGTCACAGAGGAGGAATTATTTTTGGCCATGGCAGATTTTTCTCTGTCCTGTAAATCTGCTAATTGCCAGTTTCTTGGAAAAGAACAGGGTAAACTATGCCTCTTCCTTGTGCTCTGATGCTGATGAGATCCATTCTTGCATTCACTGAGGAATACAACTCTACTATAACCCTCTAATTTGAAAGCTCAGGTGGTGTTTAACTGAAATTGAAAAAAAAAAAAAAAAGGGGGGGTGGTGAGGAAATAATTGGGAAGAAACCTAGACTTCTGACTTGGTCCTTCTCATCTCATTTTCTCATCTCATTGTATCTTTGTGTCCTGGCACTCTCCATTAGGAGTTTGATTACCCAACTGGTGTCCTGGAGTGATAACACACACACACTGAGGTATCTTGTTAGCTTACTCATCTGCATCAAATCCCGAAAAACACTGAAGGACACGAATACTCCTTGACCCTCAAAGCTCTTTGCTCAGCACCTCACCAGATGATACAGCTGCAACAGATCTACAGCAATAGCACAACATGTTCACACTCCTACATGCACGTAATAGCAATAACTGAGATCCCAAAGACATTAATTTCCTCACCACTTCCCCTACTGAGTCCCACGCACTTCTGCAACAAACAGGAGGATTCTGATCAAGGCAATTCATATGGGTATAAGGCACATTTTCCCTGGCATCTTCTTCACTGGATGTTCACTAACTCCAAAAAGGACATAAGAGTATCTCACAGCAGCTTGTTTCGAAGTCTTTGTGTCTTCTTCCAGGCCAGCTGCCTTCCTCTACTTTGCCTTCATCCAACTGGGAAACACACATTTAATTGCATTCATTTATGTTCAAACAGGTCTACTGAAAAATAAGTGGATTAAAAGCTGGTCTGGAAAAGAAATTAAACCCTATTGCAGCACAGCAGAGCCTGTGTATTTGGGCTGCAATGTAATGCAGGCAATGGGAATTCTCTTCTGCAAGAGGCACTGGGAATTTAGTGTTGCAGCACAGCCAATTGTGATGCACTTAGCAGATGTCTGAGACCCACAGCTTCATCAATCTACCTTTGATCTTATGTTCCAGTCCTTCCTTCCAAGCCTGAACATCCATTTAACCACTGCAGAGGCTCAGCACGTTTCTGCAGATGGATCTAAACCCCTCTCTGAACTCCAAGGGCAGGAGCTGCATATTCATCTCCAGGAAGCAAAGGAGGACACCCACTCATTCATACCTTCACCCAGGCCGCTGTCATTCAAGACCCACATATGGATATTCTGCTTGAGTGTGGCCTTTCCATTGCAGCAGGCAGGTAATGCTAAAAACATGCTGGCTGGGAGCTGGTGACTGAGTTTGAATGTCAACACCTTCCCATTTGCACTTCCCACCAGTCAGGGTAGCCAGGCCAATGCTGCTTGGCCTCCAGCTTCCTGGGAGAGGACCCCTTCACAGTTGGTGAAGAGGCTCAGACTGTACAAGCCTTTCATACCTCAAGACATCAAAGTTCAGTAGTGCAAGGTAGTAAAATACTACACACACACCCCCCAAAAAAAAAAAAAAGTCCTGAGAAATCAGAGCCAAAGAGGCAGAATGGTGAAGCACCAGGCATGTCCACCCCATTGGGTGCAGAGACACCTGACCACACATAGCACACACTAACCAGAGATGGAAGCAGTAGGACTGCTCAGTCCAGACATCTGGGCAATGCAGCTGGGACTAAATAAACCCATTTCCAGGATGCTGTGCTAAAACAAGTTCTGCCTGGAGAGGTTCTCAGCTAACTCCACAGTGTACACAAATAGAACCACTCTGCTTCCAGCCCCATGCCAGTAACTCTGCTGGTGCTGCACTGCTCCATGCTGACTTGCTGCCCTAGATGCTGGCTACCAAGGACACCTACTCAAAGCAAATGCTCAAATGCAAATATGGGGATAGCCAGAAATAAACCTCCAGGACAAGCCATTCACTTAAGAGTTGGATTTGATGATCCTTGAGGGTCCCTTCCAACTCAGAATATTCTGTGATTCTGTGACTTGTTAAGCCTAACCTTTTCCCTTCCAATTTATATCATACTGAGCTGCTGCTTCTCAGAGTTAGCTCTATGTGGGAGAGAAGGGACTGGAGAAAAAAAGATTTGTAACAGCATTTTGCAGCCCAGTGAAAAAGTTCAGCAGCATTTGGCAAACCACTAAGACCTGCACAAACACACTATGCTCCAGGCTTTCTCTGAGCTTCCCCCTCCCAGCTTTGCTTGCCTCCCTTCTCTAACACAGACAGGATGAAGAGCTGGCATGCTCTCACCATTAATTAAGCAACAGCAATTAGGCAACACATTTTTAAGCGGTTCTCTCACAGCCGAGCTTGCTGTTCCTTGGGAAAAGGCCGGCTTCAGCATTAAACCAGCAGCTGCGTTCAAAGTGCCAAATCAGCGCATCAGAAAGGGGGAACTTGATATGTAAACAGCCTTGTCATTAATTACCCCATGCCTTCCAGTGAATTGCCTTGGCTTTGCTCCATTAGAGCTTCGACTTTCTAAGCTCTGCAGGGCAGAGCTGCAGGCAGGGATGCTGCACCAAGCAGGGCTTTGTCTGATGGTTAAACCAGAGCCCGGGAGACATAACAGGAATAGCCTCACTGAATATTCACTGTTGTACTAACGAAGCCATCCAAAACCAGCGACATGGAGTGGTCTCTCTCAGCACATTCTTGGAGGATTTACCCATCTGTCCCACAGGCTCTAGGTTGGTGTTTATTACAGCAGATCGCACGGGGGAAAGGCTGGTTTTCCCTAGTCCTTTGGAGCTGAATTCAGAGATTGCTGCTTCCTCCTCAGAAACTCCTTGGGAGGGGCCTAGCAGATCACAGGGAACGTGAGGTTTCCATCACATGGGCAGGGACTCGGACCCGCCTTTTCTCTTCGCTCCAGTAAGAACCAGGGACTCCATGTGATCCATGTGGTGCTGAAAACATGTTACAAAATCCCTGAGAAAAATGCTGAGTGACTCTCCCACAGACACATTCAGCAGCTGCAAAGTGAGCAATGCTTGGAGGTTTGCATCCGAGGCTCTGGCTGTGACCCACTAGGAAGCAGCGACATGCAACAGCAGTGCCGGCACGGGGCTGCACTCTATGCCTCCTCTGCCTCCTCTCCATGCCTTTGGCCTTCAGTGGGATGCCATCTAATCTATGCATTCAGGGAAGCCTCAAGCAAAATTCTGAAAGATTTCCTGTTTTGTTTTGTTTTCTTAAGGTGATGGCTATTCCTGCTCTGTTTCAATAAACAGACAAAGGGTGCCAAGGACAACCAATAAATCACACACACCTGCTCCACTTCTCCCAGCTGAATATTTACAAATTTCCAAAGTGTTGAACCTCTTCGAGCTGTTAAGCTTTTGCTTTTATCTGTAGTATCTTCCTCTGTGCTTCTGAGATTTTCCTGCAGCTATCCTAAATTAACAAGGATAGGAAACCGGGCACCATCTGTAACCCTAAAGGTCAATCACATCATTTAGCTTCAGCATGCCAAACAGACAAGAAGAAAACAAACATGCAGAGTTTCCCAAAGGAATATAAATGAAGAGCCCTCTCCTAAAGGAAAGCAAAAGCTCTGAACTAAGAAGGATGATTTAAAGTAGTTATTCCTATGTTTAGATAGTTGTAACACATGCAATGCCCAACACTCCAAGCTATGTGGGTTTTCCCTGTATTTTTCAAGGGGTGATAAAACATTCCTTGCTATTTATGAGCATGCCATTACAAACATTTTGCATTCAAATTTAAGTGCAGTTTTGGATATCTGAGTGGAGCTTGGCAGCCCCAGGACAGTCCCAAGTGGCTCCACACTCCAGCCCACAACACCTGTATTATGCTGCGAGTATGCAGGAATCCTACCCCAGAGAACAGGGAGAACTTTACAGCCTGAAATCACTGGAAACACTAAACAGCAAGTTCCAGATTAAAACTCAGCTCAGGACAGCCCTGATTTCATCAACATGGGCAACAGTGGGCATTGCATGTCCTGTGCTCCATGGGCTGCCCCACCCAATACCATTCCTTGGGCTCAACTCTCAAGGAGGCAATGGGCACTGGGAACATAGGGGACCTGCCTTAGCTCTGCAAAGACGGCATGCAGACTCCCAGCTATGCAGGGATGGGTGGGATGTGCCCCATGATCAGCACTTCAAGGATTCAGAACCAGCGAGGTGATGGCTATGGGACTGGCTATGGGACTGGCTATGGGACTGGCTAGTTCTGCCCCTCCTTCTCGTGCTGCCCAACAGGCTGTCACACTCCAAGGGAGACGCCAAAAGAAGAGAAAAATAGAGTCACTAGCAGTTCTGAGCTATGGGGCTGGAGGTCCAAGCATGTCAAAATGAGTGAGAGTGACAACACACAGCTGTAAAATTGAGTCTTCTTGCTCCTGCCACGGGAGAAGAAAATCCATCATCCCGTGGTAGGCTCTAAAAAAAATCTCTTTCTCTAATGCCCCCCATTTTTACCTACATGTGACCAGCAGGGAGAACTGCCTGTGTCACTCCTCATGGTCCACAATCCACACTCATTCTTGTGCTCCAGACCCTGCCCAGAGACTCAAGTCACAGTCCCCTCAAGTACTGCTCAAGATCTCCATGAAAGATATGAAAACATGTTCCAGGTGCAAGTGGACTATGGATTTGAATTCCATGTTTGCAAGCTATGTCTTCTCAGCAGTTAAAAATAATCAAATTCAAAAAAACATCATGAAAGCTTTTCCAGGGACCTCACTTTTTAGCCATATTCAACTCTCAAAGTCACATCCCTGATTTCTAATACATGTACGGCTTCATTGCCTTTAATAGCATTTTCCCCCAAATCTGCACTTTCTCTTCTGCCTAAAGCACTAATTTCCATTACCTCAAGAGGTATCAAATTCCAAACTTTTGCTGCAGCTTCAGGTTTTCACACTGGTTACAGACACCTCATTAGCCTCCCCACATCTGGTCCAGGCTACAAGGTGTTCATTTTGCAACACGCCAGAATCAGTCAACATGACTGTCTGATTACGTACAGGCTCCAAAATGTCTCATGTATAAGGAAAAAAAGAAGAAAGGGGAAAAAAAAAAAAAAAAAGAAATTAAGCAGATGGCCCATGGAGCACTGAGATTTGCAATCTTCTTTGTGGAAAACTTCTGGTAACCCCAGTTCCAAAAATAATACTAGGAATAGCCCTCTGTGTGGGAAGGAAGCATTTTCTAAAAACCTTTGATCTCTGTGCTCCAGAGGAGGAAACTGACACATTAATCAGAATATATTGTTGAATGGGGTTACTCTTTCACACTACAGGGCAAAAACAAAGAGGGTATTTAAACATTGGTGGTGTCCAACTTCTCATAGAAATTTACACTGTGGGGTTTTTTTCCCCGAGATATTTTCTCAATTAACAAAGTAGGAATGCACCAGTTCAACTCTTACACAACCCCTACTGTCATCTCTCCCCTAAATCACTGCTCATCTCCAACTAAAATTTCTTTCCAACAAGTCTCACACAGAATTTTATGCAGGCCTCTTTGATATGTATGCATTATGAAAATTTCCAATTATAATGCATTTATGGCTATTATATGGCTACAAGCCTCATTTCACAGGTGAGCCACTGAAACACTGAGGAGCACAGACTCATGCTTGGTGGGAACTTTAGTGGTTTACACTGAAGGGATAAATCCAGGCAGTCAACACTCTAGAATAACCCTGGAGTGTCGCAAAACTCTGCAGGATAAATGCCACACACACACATGCCTCTCACTCTCCTAGGTTTCATTGCAATCCTGAATTTACAGGAAAAATGCTTTCCAGACTGGCCTTGCTGCATGCGCACTCCTCTCCATAACTTATCATCACTTGCAGAGGTCACCTATGGAGGACAACTATCCCTATCCATGTTCTCCCCAAATCTTTACCTAATCAGTGTGAAGGGCCCATGTCATCTAATCCCTCATTTTAGGAAGGCTTTCTCATTTTGGAAACAGCATCTTCAAGTTATCACTGGCCCCTTCTCCCTGTCCTCCACCAGCAGAAAAGCCAAGTCCTTGGACACAGGACTACACTGCAGAGCTCACGTCCTCTTCCCAAATTGCCTCTGACTGTAGAGGCCACAGCTGACAGCATTTGTTTGGATTCTGTACTTGGACAAAACCTTGCTTGAAGCATTTGATTTTCTCCACTTCTTCCACTTCCCTTCTGTAACATGAAGCAATACTTTTTCCCCTATAAAAATTGAAATTGGGAGCGTTTGATCTAAATTGCAAGGTATTTATAATTTTTGGCCCACACAGCCTCAGCATTACCCTGCCAAGCACTACTTGCTGCTGGGAAGGCTGACAAAATGTGATCAGCCATAAACAAATGAACTTTCACTTTACTACAGGACTGAAAAGGGAAAAGGAAATAGGGAAAAGGGAATAGGGAAAAAGGTATAATGGAAAAGGAAAGTTAAAATTCTTCACTTTTAACTGGAACTCTTCAGTAAAACCAAATGTAAGCAGAGTAAAAAGGGCGTATGTAAAGCTGTTTGAAATCAGTATTACAAGGTGGTAGATGTATTAAGAGCAAACACTATCAAACATCTGTCACTTTTGCAATGGTGAGGGATGATGACCCTGCTCCAGAGTGACAACTCACTTACAGACTGGTCCGCTATTGTCTATCAGCAGTTTATGGTCAGTATGAAGCCAGGATGAGGTGAAGACAGGTTATCAGCTCTGGAGATAAAAGAGTGAGGGGGTAAAGGTGGAAAACTCATCTTCAGTTTTATAAAGAGAGTTTCACCTCAAAAGAGCACACATTCTGTGTGGCTTTATACACTGACACGATTGCAACAGACACGTGTTGAGCTGCTTATTGATGTTTGCATCTGAGAAGAGATATAGAAAAACAGAAAGTCTGATATCCAGTTTGAATAGATGGGATTTAGCACAGCTATCTGACCTATATTAAGTTTTCATCCACTAGAGTACTACTTGGAGGAGATTCTTAACCACTGTTTTTATATCCTGTGCGTCTAGTTTGTAAAACAAGTTAATTCACAAAGAATCTGAGTTACCTCAGAGGAAGAGAATTATGAGAGACTTCCTTTGTCTGGATCTGATAATTCATTATCCAGTGCAGGGAAATTTGCTTATAAGTGTGATCACAGGCAATGCAATAAAACTCTACGGCACTCACTGACTTCAGCATTAGTTGCAGATTCATGGTGCTGTGAAGCTCGCTCAGACCCCCTGCTATGATCCTGTTAATCAGCTTCCAGCAAGGCAAGAGATTCCCTGAATGCCATCTCCTTCCAGAGCAATACCCTGCAGCTCTGCTCCTGCTCTCCAGAACCCTCCTCATGAATTTGGCAGTGTTTTCCAACCCAACTGACAGGCAGCAGCATCTAGCATCTCCCATGTCTGCTGTCGAGGTGAGCACGCGTGGCCATTGCACTGCACACCATTGCAAAAGGGCTCAGCACCACAAACTCTCCTGCCCTGGGAACTGGAGAATCCCACTGAACAACAGGAAGTATTAAATCAGCGTCTCCTCTGGAAAAATACCACAAGAAACCACCCACAGGACTCTTCTGCTCTTGCTCTTTTGACCCTGAAACCCACTTCCTCAGCAAATTAACCACCTCTGACAGGAAATGCTGTCTCTGTCCATCCTATTGTCTCTGAAACATCTGCACATGCTGTCAGCGTTCTCAGGCAGGCGGCATTTCCCCTTGGTCTCCCTCAGTAGGAAGAGCCCTTTCACAAGCACTCTCCTCTAGGAACAATTACCTCTTGAGCCCTGCATAGAGTTAACTAGTCTTGAACTTACAAACACAAAGGACACACCTGCAAAGCAAATATCTAATTTCTGCAGAAATGTAAGGGCCAGAATAACTTGAAGAACCTGGGTTGCTCTTGCAAACAGCATCTCTCACAATAACATCAGTCTTACCGTTCCCGCTGCAGGACACCAGCAGCAAGAAATGCAAAGTCTATGCTTTGGGGAAAGTGGAAGCAAGTTAAATACACAACCAGCAGAGCTGGGGTAGGGAACAAAGGCAAGAGATAAGTGACCCTGGAAGGTCTGGTCCAGGAGGGAGGACTGAAAGCAGCTGGCTTTCCCAAGCTAGAATTGAAAACACAGAGGGGAGCTGAAAACAGCCTTCAAATGCATAACAGGTTGATATATAAAAAGAAAAGTGATTAGGACCCAGAGTATAGCCACTGACTTAATTTGTAGAATGCAAAAATGTTTATCTAGGTATCAGGAAAAAGAATTCATAACTTCAAGGACATCTTCCTCTGGGAATTCAGGATTCTCCTCAGGAGGATTTTAAAAACACATATAATAAATATCTGGCATGTACCTATCTCATAGCAGGTGGTTGGATTAGGTACGTTTTTTAACTGCCTCCCAATGCCACATTTGCATGAATCTATTATGACCTTTGAGAATTTCTGAAAGATCTTGAGCACTTTTAATTTAGAAAATTTCCCAGGAGTTAGTATTTGCCTGAGTTCTTGATGAATCACTGCAGTTATTAACTGCCTTTTATATTGAAAACAAGCATCCTATTTGTGCTCTGACCATGTTCTTCTGTCCTTCCTTGAGTGCCCAGTGATGGGCATTCTTGGGGACCTTTATTCCAACTGGATACAGCTGCTCTGGAGTCAGTTGCCTAAAAACAAAAACTGCCCCCTCCCACAATACCATTAATCATCTGTTTTCTAGTACACACAAACGTTACTAAGAGTAACAACAGCAATAACAAAAAGCCTGAGACAAATAGGTTTTCTCCCTAGAAAATACAAATGTGGTTTCCACACTGCATGCCCATAGTTTGTTATTGCAAGGAGATTCAAAGGAACACAATTGCAGGGAATAGTTTATGACACACCTGGTATTGCACTCGAGTTTATCTGGAAGAGATCTTAATTGAAACAGAAGATTCCTAATTAAGACTGGAATCCCTAACAACCTTCCCAGCACCCAAACAGGAAATTCCAGGTAGGAAATTGCTTCTCATTCAACTCTGCCCCCTCCTGAAACCACAACTCAAAGGGGCCCTGTGTTGTCCAGGTAGTGCATCAGCTCTGATTTCGTGCTGCTCCTTGGCACCTTGTTGAACTCAATGGTATAGACACGGGAAAAGGGAAGATGAAAAAAGCTGCTTGACTGATATCATCTTTGAAAACAGAGGAGCAGAAAATCAATCTCTAGTGCAAGATCAGCGTGCCAGGCACAGGCAAGCAGCCACTCATGCACCACTGCCTTTACCATTTTGTCGTCAGCAGGTACCTCCACCTTCAGCCTAATTACCACTCCCCACCCTGAGCATCCATAGAAACTCTGATTGTTTCCTCATGATGGGATATTTCAACTGAAGCATCTATTGTATGAAAAGCATCAAGAAGTCACTTGATAAAATTAAGATTAGCACTTGACACCTTTTATGATAAAAATAACCAAAGGAAACTGGGATTCATCCCAAAACACACTAGACAGTTCACATTAATCAGGGGATGATATACCTATCTCATTTCCAGTTCTTCACCTCCTCTTCTCCAGTGAGATAAATGGCAAAGAAAACAAACTAACACTCTCTATATTTTCCTTGCGCAAGGATCCAGTTTCCATGAGACTAGTCTGCCTTGGCTGTGAGCTGGAAAATAATAAACCACAGCTCTGTTCTTTCTCAAGGGCTGAGATGAAGAGGCTGTGTACAACCGAGAATGAAAAAGCCCATGACTCTCTTCATTTTCCAGGTTTTGCTCCAGGCTGGTTGCTTATAACCGAAGTTGTGAAAGAAGTATAGCAACTCACTTCCCGGAAACAATCTTTTTTGGTCAAAAGTCACAATATAGGAAGGAATCTTCTAGCATCTTCCCCATAACCTCTCTAAATCAGCACCACAGCAAGTTCCCAGCCCAGCAAGATTTCACATCTCCAGATACCACAGCAGTCAGTACACAGCCCAAAACATGACAGTCAGAAAGTGTCAATATCAAGGTTTGCCTTTGAAATTTCAGTCATGGCAGCTGTCAGTACTCAGAGCTTCTGAAAACTTATTTAGTTGCTCTCCTACAGAACTAGATGCCATGAAAATCCAGGTCCTTCCTCTGCTCTTTCCCTGAAGGATAATCAAGTCCCTTAATTCTATTTTTTGCTGAAACCACAGTGACCAACTGGGAGGTCTGCAAGGGTGGAAAAATCTGGGAAGTCTGAGATGTGACCTACATCATGTCTGGGCTGCATCTGCTTGACTCAGCAAGCTGTGAGGGGTAAAATCAGCATCTGTGGTAATCAAGAACCGCCTCCTCCTCTCCTTGCAAAAATGTGCTGTTGTGGCATAGCAAGACTGAGCAAACAGTGAATTCAGAGGTGAAAGGGAGGTACAATAAAAATACTTTCCTTATCTAAAAGATTACAACAAGGCATTCTCAGCAGCGAGTGTGAAATGCCAGCTGTCTCAGGGGAGCAGCTCTAGCATCGCAGCTTTTATGGTAAAATGGCTTCATTGCTGGGTTTACTGCATATCACACCTGAGACAACCACAGAGGGACTCAGTGGCAACAGCAGCATCCACTGAAAGACACGGCAAACCTGTGTCTTGGAAACATTAGGGAAAGACCAAGAGTGTGCCTCTTGGTCTCTCTCGTATGTGAGTGCTTATGCATCAGGAGTTGTTTCCCCCTTACACGCCACTTGTGGGTTTGGTTAGGTCTAAGCAGAATCACAGGGTGGCAAAGTGTCAGGTGGTGAACCTGAAAGATGTGGCGTGGGAGGGACACGAATTGCAGGTGTCAGTTCACACCTGCTGCCCCACAAGAAGTGTAGATCAAAAACCCACAGCTCACTAATGAAGAGATAATTCTTGTCCTGCCGCCAACACCCACAGCTCAGCCCCATCCCCGGGTGTGGTGAAGCCTCCTTCCTTCTGCAGTTACCTGCAATGAAAATGCACAGAGCAAACCTACCAGCACAGGAGTTTGAGAAGTTGTACCTACACCACTGAAATTAATTTAAAAATTAAGAAAGAGGGATGGATTTCAAGTCATAGTAGAGACTCATACTGTCCAGAGCAGGGCAGAGAGAAGCCCTGCCAGTCCATAACCACTGCCACCCTTCTGGCATACACTGCTTTTTGGATTGTTTTTTTTTAATGGAAGGCAATTTACTGGGGTCTTTTAGTCTTCTGAACTGAATCATTCCAGCAAGATATGATGTGATCTGTGGCAAAGCACATGAACACACTTCTAGTGCCTTCATATCTTGTCATCTTATCAGGGTGGTGAGTGTCTGATGCCCAGGAGATCCTCACCACAGTCACAAACCAAGAGCAGGGAACTCTCATTCCTCTTTTCACGTTGCTGAGCTTGTACTTATTACTCTCAGTAATTTATTTACCACATCAGTGCAAGCACTGCAGGCTCCTTGAGATGAAAGTCCATCAACTCCAGAAGTTTTTACGCCTGTTACTGCCTCTTAGCATCCAATCCACTGGCACAGAGCAGAACTGCACATTGGCTCTGAACAGATTACACATGAAAAAATCATTAGTTGGGGGGGCGAGGGTGAAGAGCTATAACCACGATTAAAGAGGAAAGCTGTTAGATGAGCTTGTGTGCTTATTTGCTCAGCTAAGGTAAGCTGCTTGCCTTGGACTGCCCACAGCACAGCCAGAAGTAACAGCTTTTCTTCCTCAGGACCGAGAAGCCTTCTCATCTTTTTTTTCATGCTTCAACAACTTTGTATTGGATATAAGCAAATAACGTCAATCATTTCTTCCTGATTGCTACCTTGCTGCTTAATCAACAAATAATGTGATTAATGAACCTCGAGGGGAGAAAACAGAGGCTTTACTAAAGATAAAACATTAGCTAAGCACTGTGAACTTTCCTTAAATTCCCTAAAAATGAAGAGCAGCTGCCTGGCACCAATTCCCCCAAAGCAGTAACTGCAGCATTTGGAACAGCTCTGGATGCCTCTGAAAATAGGCTTGATCTTGTGCCAAAGAAAATAATCCCTTAATTTTATAGGTGTCTGATTATAGGAAAAAAAATGGAAATGAGAGTGTCTGGGGACAGACACATACAATGCATTGCCTGGTGCCTTAAAAGGTCTTTCCTTTGCCTGTCCAAGTGTCAGCAAGTAGAACTTGATTTAAACTGGAAGCTTGGGAGATTCAAATCAAAAACCTATTCACTTGATGTTCAGTTTGCCATTGATTTCAGTTTTCTGTGGTGAAGCCACTCAAAAAAAAAAAAAAAAAGTTACAAAATAAAAATCTTTCCTGAGTCCTAGCAATATTCAACAGCAACAGAAAGTCCCCCAGCAGCTCCATGTAGTGGCTACTGGCAGAAGTTTGCCTGAAATTTTTAACAAGAGATTTCAGGCTCCCTACATAGCAGTGGCATACACTGTCATTGTCTTCTGGGGTGAAACCAGAGGAGGTGAAAAATTGGGAAGAAAATACATTTTTTGTTCCTGGGTAACTCCTCTGATCTATGCTACCAGTAGCAGGAGAAGTCATGGTTGGAAGCAACCTTGATGCAGCTTGGTAGTGAATGTGGGAAGGGGATGCTTGTGCCAAATAGGACATGGTCCAGTGTGGGGAGGGCTGAAGTTCCTCTGACAGGAACACTGGCACCCAGGAGGAGAAGCAACAGAGAAATCTTGTGACTGCCCACACCAGGGTGCTCTGCTAACCCAGTGGTGAATCACTGAATTAATACAAAAGGCTCTGTAACAACTTGTAGAGAGAAAGTGAGAAAATGTCTCACCGGAGCACAAGAAGCAGCTCTGGAGTTATTTGAAGCACAGAAAATACCAAGAACGGCCCATGAAACAGCAGCTGTTTGGGACTGGGTTTTTTATAAGCTACTCTAAAGAAAGCACTGAATATCCTACTTATGTTGAAAATTATACTGGTCACCTTCCATATTTAGTGCAGAGGGGCACAGAGATAGCCAGGGGACAGGACACATTCCTACTCCATCTTTAGCACGATGCCACCCAGATCCATATGCGGTCTTGGCCTCCTACCCTGTATTTAAACTACAATAAGCTGTGCTCTACATTCAGGGAAAAAAG
Organism: Empidonax traillii; assembly: GCF_003031625.1. Taxonomy (NCBI): domain Eukaryota; kingdom Metazoa; phylum Chordata; class Aves; order Passeriformes; family Tyrannidae; genus Empidonax; species Empidonax traillii. The sequence continues at coordinate 1,410,183 of NW_020955331.1, forward strand.
GGAGTGGGGGAATGAATCCAGGCGTTTGTGGGGAAGGTTTCAGTGAAAAGGCTGGCTGCTTTTCTGTGGTTACTGAGGTAATGAAACTTCAACAGAGGTTTACACAATGTCAGGAGCGGAAGAAATTCTAAGCATCTACGAGAAGGGTTTTAAGTTACTCAAAGGCCTTACTGATAGGATTTCAGAGCCAGCTACTCTATTCGGACACTAATGTGCAAGTGAACACGTCTTTCAAAACCACATGTGGCCAGGCTATTCATATTCCCAGTCTTGTCCCAGCCATTCATAAGCATGAGTGTGAAGTAGCAGGGCAAATCAAATAAATGACTTCATTCCTCTGGGAATATGAGCAAATGTGAACAAAGAAGCAAACAGTTACAAATTCACGGTGCCATATTTTTGCCAAGTTTACTTCTATTGGGGAACTATGAAGGATTCAAAGAAAACAACTGTTATACTCATTCCTAAATCTCTGCACCCAAGTGCACATGAGTGTGCAGGCACAACCAAGCTCCAAGATCTCCCAAATTTACAAGCCTCCCTGCACAGCTCTGTGGAAGATATCACACAGCAGTTTAATACACTGACACTTGTGTAATTGGATACAAAGATGTATGTCTCGGATAAAGCAGAGTCTGGGGTACTGCATCCTGTGCCAGGTAGGTGTATCCCTTTTGCTAAAGCAAAGGCCAAAAGCTCCTGGAAAGCCTCACTTCGTAGTAGAAAAGGTGTTTATGGACAGGCTAAAACACTCCCAATTGCTAACCTGGGGCCCATCAAAACACCAATCAGTTCCATAGTGAATTTTATTCTATAACAATCTATGTCACTGTGGTTCAGAAATGTGTCTATGCTTCTTCCTCTAGACCAATTATACTGTAAACATGAAATCTTCTAGAGGGATCGAGGAAAAAAAAAAAAAGGGCAAATGTTGGATACGTTGCAGTGATGTGAAAACCCGACGCACAGTACCTGAGAGCAACCCTGGCTAAACCTCTCTGATCAGCTGGCCTGGAGGATGAGTCCTCCTGAGAAAGACCAAATCCCCTGTGTGACAGTGCTGGCTTTGCCAGACAGTGGCACACAGGTTTTAGGGGTGGAAGCAAAGCTATATGGCCTTCAAAACCATGACACAGACAAGACACCTGACAAGTTGAGAGATATAACCAACAGCTGTTTGCTTTGTGCAGGGTCGACACCCTGTGAGATTATTACCTTCAGCTCCCTCTTTCTCAGCCTCACTGGAGCCTGCCTGGCTGCTTCAGTCCCAGCATCAACTCCTCCTCCAGTTTTCTGCAGAAAGAAGTTCAAAACCTACCTTGTGGCAAGTTCCTCCTTTCAAAACAAACCTAATCCTTTACTACTCATCCTCCTCAAAACTTGCTACAGGCAAGTGCCCTGCAGCATGACAGCATCTCCAGTTTGGCACAGGAGTCTAACAAATACATTTGATGCTGTGACCCGTTTCCCCTGATCCCTCTGCTGTTTCTGCTCCCTGCCCCACTATTCTCTCACTTATGCTTCTCTTTTTACTCTCTCATGGCTGGAAGACAAATTGAAACATGCTCCAGAGCTGAAATTTCAGTTCACCTCATGGATTTGGAATTAAGCAGAATATCAACTTTAAAAAAAAAAAAAAAATCTCAGTGGATGCTGAAATAACTTTTTTCCCAGGAGTGATTTTTTTTATCTTAAAGCAAAGCAATATGAAAAATAGATAAAGTCTTGATGCAAAGGGAGAGTCCCTCTCAGCGACTCTACTCAAGCAGCACAGCTGGGACAGTCTGGGCTGTAAGGATGGGTCTGACTCTCCCTGCAGTAATTAGTTTGTTTTGATTTTAGGAGTTTTGCTGATGAGGTTCTGCAGAAAGGAATAAGGAGGTTAGCTGAGCAGATTCCCAGGGAAATTTATGGTGTGCTATAGAATGGGATTTACGACAAGGGGTGGTGAAGTGACAGAGGAATGGGATTGTGTTTAGGACATTGAAGATCCCCACTTGACCCTTCATCCATGGCCAGATGATCCTGCCCTGTGAAATGAAAGCTGTTGCCTCTGGACAAGGCAGCTGGCTTTCTAGATTCAGTCCAGGTCCCAATCAGAAAATGTTTGTAACTCAGAAACCACTCCAAAGAAAACCCTTGAGTCACATTTCCTACAGTGATCCTATCAGGCTTTTAAGGCCCAAAACAAGGAAAACCATTATTCTGCAGCCTAGTAATGATTTAGGACTCCCACCCATGTGAAATGCTCAATTTCCACCAGATTCCAGGGATATCATCAGGGTTTGAGGGCCCTTTAAACAGCACTAGCAGCAGCTCAGGGAAAGATGTCTGGAATAATATATACTGAAGGTTCCAAAGTCAAAACTATCTCTGCAAAGGTAGTAAGGAACACCTGACTGCAAACATCTGCTGAATGGAGTCCTGTGCTGCTGGAACACAGACACTGCATTGCAGTCTGCAAAGGAGCTTTAACAAAGGGTCATGTAGGGAGCTGGCCTGTCCTGGACCTGCATGGCTGACACGTCTCCTCTTTCTTACATACACAGGACAGTTATGAGAGGTCACACTGCTGTATGACTGTCTCCACTGAGAGGACAGTTAGCTCATGCTCTGCTAATAAGCCAGGCAGCACTACTGACTCTGAGCAAACCACTCCATAATTGGCCTTTTGCAGCACAGGACATCTTTAATTAATCTGCTACTGTTTATGTGTGCTAGTCCCCTTGGAGCTCACTCACACTGCACAGACATCATGCAGCGCATCTGACATTCTCCAAACATGTGATGTCAGTTATGTCTTACAATGCCGAGTGCCTGGTATGTAATTACTGCACATCAAACTCATTCCACAGATGGGCAAATCAGGGAATGGAGTGCTGGGCTGGAGCAAACCCAGTCACTCTTTTCCTGCTTCATGGACTGTTTCTGGTGTCTGGGTCACACACTCCCAAATAAAACACAGTTGGGACTATCAGGCAGTAGCTGTGCATAAGCATGAGGTCTGCCAGGTCACATCTAAGCACTGTGCAGAATGAAAACCCAACACGCTGGACTTAACATACACGGTTCAATGCACAATGCAGTTGTGCTTTAGTAAGTCATCAGGCACCAAGCTGAGTCATTAGAACAGAAGTAAGTTGGTCCACAGCAAGTATAGGTACCAATTCAGTTCTTTTTCTTTCTGCTTGTGTCATGCTCCCCTCCATTTATCCTAACAACCTCCACCTCAGTGCTTTCAGATTAAAGGACAGATACAGCTGTGCCATTACACAGTATAAAACTGCAAGTTTTATTGCTAATATCACCAGATCTCAAATCCAGACACCTGTGAGGACACTGCTAAATCCATCATCAACTTACAGTGCAGTGCAGCAGTCAGAGCAGTTGTCCTCAGCATGGACCAAGAACAAAGTGTGCAACTCAGGAGGCTTCAAACCCTGCTATTTTCAGCAGCCTTTGGTACTTATCTCTGTCTGAAATTCCCTAGCACTGACATCCTTCTGCTGTCACCAGTCCCTGCTGCGACAAAGCCTCTGCTTGCGTGAGCAGCATCCTGGCTCTGAAACAAGAGATAGCCAAGTGCTGCTCTCTGACTCCTAATGGTAAGCAAACACAGATCTAGTTCTCTGTGCTCAGGACTGCTAAATCACTGACTATAGATAAGAGCAGAGGGCAAAGCCTGCAGGCACATCAAAGGGAGAGAATGGCATAGCCTAAATCTACTGCAGTTTTGCAAGATTAAACATGTTTGAGCTCTCAGCTGTCTGAGCTTAGCTCTTCTCCCTCCATAGCGGAAAATAGCTTCCAAAGTTGGCATTAGGTAGCTTAAATAAGATGGACAGTAAAATAGTTCATATAATGCACTATTGACCCAGCTGTACCATGGCACTTCAAAGCACTGACAGCTACACAAGCACTCTGCTTCACTCAGCACAATAATCCTGATCACTTCCCACAGACAATCTTTTCAAGGCTTAAGTACATTCTTACCCCAATGAAATAATCCCTTACTCAGGAGGCAAAGCTTTGCTGGCTCTTATACCTGAGCACTCCCTCCTGCCTCAGGTGTGCAGCACAGGCAGGCACCAGAAGGGTTTTCTCGTTCATCACCCCAGCTCCATGCGTATCTGTGCACCTGAGAAGAGCCTGTGACACACATCTGAAGCATGCAATAGCTCAACTGTCAATCCTACTTAGGAGGACTTTGTTATTCAGCACAAGCTGGCTGCAGGACCAAAGCAAACCCACAGCATAGAAGATTCCTAGAGACCTGGAACCCTTTCTGAGCACAACTCCACCAGCTGAACTGTAACATCCACCATGTAAAATAACATGGAATAAAATAGCAAAGGAACAAAGGAATGTAAACAATAAGCCTGAAGCATGTAAACCTTGCCTATCTAATACTTCTCAAAAGCATCTTGAGGGACAGTATGGTTTCTACACTGTGCTTTCCAAGGCAGTTGAGCACACTGGTTGCTGGCAACTCAGTGACAGCTTTAAGTGCTGTAACTTTTGAAGAAGTCCAGACAAATGCTTATTCAGGTCTCTCTACCTGGTTGGATTCAAAAAACGTTAGAGGCTAAAAATGGTTTATTTAGGAGTCTATAATCTAGCCAGATTTCACAGCAAAAATCCAAAAATAAATTTGAGAAACAGAAGCACAGTGATTAAAATAACAGTGATTTGGAGTTAAAAACACCACTGTGGGAAGCCTTCTGCTACAGCGCAAAACTCATTTTCCAGGGACTGTTTTGTTGAACACCCCAAACAGTAATCAGGCTGGAATCAGTCTCCCAAGATGGGAAAATCCCTTTTGTTAAACTCAGATCTGAGTTCAGGAACATCCAAAGAACCACAGAATAGTTCAACTCTCAGTGCTTCAGCTGCCACACTGGAGAGTCCAGCTGCCAAAACTGAAACTGCCCTGCACAACCCAGGCAATCAGGGGGCTACAAGCCTTGTCCTCTTCAAACCACTGCCTTGCAGGCCTGCCTCCTGTCACACTGCTTACTGCAGCCTTCCCATCATCCAGGCTTGAACTCCCTGCCCAGGCACTGGGGACCAACCAGGCACTCCTGTCTCATGTTGTGCTTTAGTTACACCCAAGTCATTGAGGCTACAGGAATGAGACCCTAATTTATCATTAAAGCACTGTGTATAGGAACTGCCCCTTTATATGGTGGTGACTGGTCTAGGGATGCTTAGGTTACAGTGAGAAAGATTCAGGCAGTTTGGGTGGTGGAGAACAAACCCAAGGAGCAGGAAAGGTGGCTGGGTGAGGATCATGCTGATGAGAGACAGGGGTGCAATTGCTTCAACTCACCCATGAAGGCAAAAGTGCTACATGTAACTCAGCACTGTAATCTCCAGCTGTAACTCAGCTGGAGATTACAGCCCAGACATGGGCAGTACGTGGGGAAGGAGCCCTGTGGCAAAAACAGGGGTAAGGAGCCTGAGGATGTCCTTCCCATCCTCACAGCACACAGAACGTGCTCACAGTGAGCTACCAGACCCTTGCAGCCCAGCCTGGGCTGTACAGAAGGTACATGCCATGGACAAGCTGCTTCCTAAAGTGGCACATTGCTGTTTTATTTGCTATTTGCCTGCCTTGTAGCACGATTCAGTCTGAAACCAAGTGTTATTAGCAGCACCCTAGTGAGCCAAGGTAGATGGCTGGAGGAAGAGACAAACCCAAGGGCCAGTCAGAGACACTGGGTCTGTGACTGACCCTGGAGTGCCAGCTCCAGAGGAGCAGCAGAGCCACCAGCATCTGGACACCAAGATGCAATACTTACAATTAAAGAAAACGACTTGCCAATTAAAGAAACTGACACTGCCAATCACGGGATACAGGGAACCACCATCTGCCAAAAGGCATTAATGCTTAAAGTGAAGGGAACCGTAGTGACCAGCTTCCCCAACAGTCCCCAGCAGGAATCTGCAGTCAGTGCAGCACCCTGAGGTGCCGAGGCACAGTGTGCTGAATGCACCAGGGTAATTAAGAGAACTCACTCAGGCTACAGCAAACCCTGTCCCAAGTCCCTGTCTCAGCAGCAGAGATCAGAGATCTGCAACACCACGCAGAGTCCCCCTCTAAACAAACAGCCTTTCCTCACCTGCCTCTGGAGCTCAGTGTGTCTCCCAACTCTTGGTTAACAGCCTGCAAACACATCCCCAGGATTAATGCTGCCCACAGGTGAGAAAACTCCTGTCTGTTCTCAGCTCCTGTGACACAGAAAGATCAGCAGTCCCAGCAGACAGGATGCTTCACAACACACCTGAAAGGGACACAGGTGAAGTGAAATCTCTGATAGTGAGTTTTAACTAATTCTAACTTCCTTAAAATAGAATGAGGTTTAATAAAATCCTTTAAAAAGATCAATCCCTTATCACTTATCTACATCCCCAAGATTATCTCTGGAAAGACTCTCAAGAACAAAATTAAATTTGTTGTTCAGTGAATCACCTCAGAATACCAATCCATAAAAAAATCCACCTATTACACAGCTTCATAAGTAAGGAAAATAGGGATAAGACACGACACATTTTCCTCTCTGTCACTAAAATATTTTGCTCAATCAGAAATCCTTTGGATGAGGCTGGCAGCCCTGGATGGGGAAGAGTTTTCCAGCACAGAACAGTGCAACATACCACAAGTCAGTGCTCTTCCTTTCAGACTATTTCAATGAAACTTTGCAGTTTCTCATCTGCTTCCAAAGAGACAGAGTAACTCAGGTCACAGATGCCCCAGAATATTTATAAGCCTTAGAACACGCAGTGCCTTGGCAAAAACCACTTTGAAAACAGCTTTCTAAGCAAGAGAACTAACAGACTCTGCTTCAGTCCTTGGGCAGTCACAGCAACACCTTCAGCAAATATTTTGAAGGATATTTTCTGAGCTCCTTCTCCCAGTACCACATTGATCTTTCCTGGGAAGGAATATTGCTGGCTACATCTTCAAAGGAAGTTGCACCCAAAGCCCTGGGCTATGAACTTCAGCACATCTCCCCATCACACCCTCGGGATTCCAGCCCTGGCCTCAAAGAGCTGTGGGTTTAGGCAGTGCCCTACCTGCAATACTCTGAGGCAGGATTTGCCCACCTTTTTTTTTTTTTTTTTTTTTTTCCAGGCAGAAGGCTTTCTGGATTCAAATGCTCCCATCTCTGACTGGACACAGCATAGTCTCAGGCTCATCCTTCTGCAGGAACATGATGTGAGATCAAGGCCACCACTCCATACCTTATATAGTGGAAACAAGACTTTTTTAAAGGCACAAACATGAACTTGGCTTTGGACCTAAATTCCATTTTTCAGGCACTGAACACATATCCCATAGGAGCCCCTGTCATTCAGCGTGTTCAGGGAAACCATTCACTGCACAGATCTGATGTCAGTGCCTTGGTGGGAAACTCCTGGGACAGAGGTACATTCTGGTGGTGCAGACAGTCCACTTCTGACAAAGTTCCTTCATTTTCTTCTCCTTCAGGAGTTTTCTGCCACCTCCTAAATGTTCTCCCAACCCTTAATAAAACCTTTGATGCTACAAAGACAGAATTTTCTCCTGCCCTTGGATAACCCACATTTAAAAACTCCTGGCTTCTCTGTGCCTGTGGTGCCGATGACCTCCTGAGCAGCCTGTCTGCAAACTCTGCCTGACCTGAGAACCAGCATTACAGCAGGGGGAGGTGGCCACTGCCGCCAGGCCACCTCTCAATGGCCAGCCTGTCACCTCTGCACTGCAAGGGGACATGTTCTTCGTCACGACAGCACTGTCGGCGTGCTGTCCCACACCCTATCTGCTTCCCATCTCAGCACTAGCACAGACCCAGCCTTTCATCCAACCCTGAAAGAACGTGTTTTTCTCCTTTTTTTTTTTTTTTTTTTTTTAGTGAACAAGAAGCTACAAGTGAGTATTTGGCCTTCACAACTGATGGGCTGCAGCCAAACCCTGCCATATGTTCCAGCTAATACACGTGGGCTTTGCTTTCCATCCAAGAAAGAAAAAAAAGGACATTTATGAGTCGGGATTCAGCAGGAGCATGTGGGAAGGAAGGGGTGGGGAAGAGATGCTATTTTTGTTGCTGTAATTATTTGGTGGCCAAATCCCTGACCCTTGACGTCAGCCCTGGAGGGTCTGTTTAACTGACCAGTTGTCATGGAAAGGAGAAGGACTGGTTGGGAGGTACAAAGTGATGAGGAACAGCTCTTTGCTGCCTGAACCCACCCACAGGCAGACCCCCTGCCTTCATTAGTAATCACCAGCTCATGGCCAAGAAATAAAAATGTCAATACCTTATTGCAGATACATTGGCTGGAAACAAAAGAACTTCGCTCTCTCCTTCCTGCCATCCATTACTTCTAAAAAGCATAGGCCAAGTCCTGATCTCAGTTTCCCCAGTGTTAAGGCAGAGAAACTCCACAGCCCTCAGCTGGGTCACTCCGGGTTCACATCGATTTATCCAAACTCAGCCTGGCCTCAGTCCAGACTACACACATGGAAATATGCCATGTGCAGAGTACAGGGGTTCCTACTCCTTGGGAACAAACCCAATCACAATGACTAATTCATACCACCTCCAAAGGAAAAAAAAAATAGGACAAATAACCCCTCACTTCCTTGCTCCAGACATCCAGCACTGCTTTGCGCCCAGAGTCCTGCTAGCCAGGCTCCAGCAATGCTCAGGAGGTTGGCAGGAGTCGGCTCAGCTACTGACACGATGGTGTCTCATTACTGCCCACGCCATCCACGATGAAATCACCAGTTGTACAAGGAAATTGGAATAATCCTTGTTGAAACCTCAAGCACAGCTAGAGAGTACTGGGCATAAGTTTGCTTAGCAGGGCTAAATTGCATTGCTCATTCACATGCAGTTCATTATCGGCTGCTGTTAGTTATTCCTGAGGCCAAGGACAACAAAAGGACTCCGCAGAAGCCAGAGCAGAGTTCGCTAGGATATATGGATGAGATTTAACAGGCAGCACAAAAAGTCATTTGACACATCCCAGCACACCAAGGAGCAGCCAGCAGAAGACAGTGCAAAAACCACGAGAAACTAAGGAGAGAAAAGAATAGAGAAGGGGCAGGTTCTCAGGTGACCGCCCAGCAGCAGGAATCTGGGCTGTCCTGCACCATCTCTGCTCAGTTTTGCTCTGGTTGAGATATAACCTAGCTCATGCATTGGGAGACATGTAGATTAAGGTCTCAAAAGATCCACTGAAACCATGTGAGTCACACCTGTCTCATCCATCATCCAAGCCACATCATCAGGGATTGCCAAGAAATAAAGAGGAATCCAGACTTATCTTATTTTCTCCAAAAGACTGAGAATTATTGCAGTCTGGGACCTGCTGCAAGTGTATTTTGAAGCCCTGGCATGACTGCATAGCTATGAGGTGAGAAAGAGGAATTTGGCAAAACACAAGAAGTAGCCCTGGCTATCAAATGGCTGATTACTAGGCTGTATGAAATGAGCTGAGTGGGCCCAAGACAAGTTTGTACTAACTGACCGTGTCCTGATTTGTTGAGCAGAGCTCAATTTGCTATCAGTTGAGATGATGTGGAAAACTGCAAACAACTTAGTGTTGCTTTGGATTTGCTCTATTAAAAAAAAAAAAAAAAAAAAAAAAAAAGAAAAAAGAAAGAAAAAGGAAAATTCACCAGAAAAATAGAACAAAAAAAAATCAGAAAGTCACTACAACCATCTAACTTTTATTACAGCACCAGACCAGAATCAAGTCAAAAAAGTCAAGACTAAGTCTCCTGTGAAGACAGGGACACCTTCACCACAAAAACATGTGCCTAGTCTACATTTGCTAATGGTAGTACTGAACCACTGGGACACCTCTTTCCCTCTCTGATAATACTTTCAATCCAAAACATGTTAGAAATATTTCATTTGAAGTGGTCAGCAACAACAGAAACAGGGTCACTATCCTGAGTTTAGGGCAAGACTAAATATCCTGTTCTAATTCCAGGACACTGACCCAACCATCAAGACTCAGAGTTTTCCCTCCCATAAACTGAGTTTATTTTTGTCTACATAATTTTAACTTTCTGAGCACTAACATTTACCCTCTGCTGAGCACTAGGAATGCTCTCTCAGAAAATCTAAATAAAGAGACGTTCCAAGAGATTAATTCTGGGATCTATGTATTTATCCAGTATCTGAGTAATACTACTTCTCAAGATTGAAGATAAATAAACACCACTAATGATAATAATACAAATAATAATTACTGACTGACTGTTTTACTATAGGTCTTTGTCTGGGATGTGTCATATAAGGCCTATGAAAACAAGATCAACTCCTGGGCAGACCTCGCAGGACAGGTGGTGTGGCTTTGGTGAGAAACAGCCTCAGTAGGCTGCTCCCCTTTAGGAGACTTTAGGAAAGACTTTAAAAGTAAGAGGTTTTACACATTATCTTCTGTCACTACCAAAGAGATGCTGCAAGTGAAGCCACCACATTTCCCCCAAAGGCTACAGCTCATCCTGAGACAGAACCCTATTATCTGCTTAAGTCCATGCTTTATTATAGCATGAAGGAAAACTGCACAAAATGTTCGCGGAAAATATCAGTCCTTGAGTGAAACAAACCAAATTCCCTAAACAACTACATTGGTGTGAATCCAGAGTTACTCCACAATTATTAGGCAGGTTATCCAGATGTCTGTCTTGGAGATAAAGGACTCTGGCCCTGTGAAACAGCACAGAGATGGGCAGCAGTGAGTAGTTACTTGAGGTGGAAAGAATTTGGTGGAGGTATCTTAATAACCATCCCGAGGGTTGCTACAGCTGCTCAGACACCCAAGAGTGGCTGGTGGTGAGACTTATGTGAGCACTGGCAGAGGCCAGAAGGATCAGTCTGGAATGGTTAGAGGTCCAGGTTTACATAACAGAAGTCTCCTCCCTTGGGTTTGGATTCTCATAAACAGCCAGTTTTCAAAGACAGAACTGGAGTCAGGCAATGATCTATACTACAGGGATTTCTGAAGTTTGGGTTCCCACTCTGTTTCTTTTGTTTCTGTCCCGTGGTCTTTTATCAAGTCATTATTGTGTCTGTGTTGCATTTCAGAAATCTTGGCGGTGTGGGTGGCAGGACAGCACAGTGTGACCCAAGGACGCGCTCCCATCAGCTGCAGCGTGAAAGACCCGACAGAGAAGATAAAAGTGGAAGTTCTCCCCAAACAAGACCTTTTTTTAAAAAAAGAAACAGCTTTAAAGAACAAATAAACAGCCTCCCGTACAACACAGAAAACCTAAACATCGTTTTATGCTTGCAACACATGAAACCATGATGATAACAGAACTGAAGAACATCTCAGATACGGCAAGGGGGGAATTCAAGATAAGGACTGAATAAGCCAGATGCAGTCAGACTCTTGCCCCTTTTGCTCCACCTACAATCTGGCATTACTAAGAGAGGAGCAATGTCTGACATGCTGGGGACTTGCTTTATTTATTGTTTTAAACCCAAGCACAGACTAAAAGGCTTTTTCTCATCTAGATCCAAGGCTGGTGGTTACAGACTACATACGTACGATTCCTGACATGCTTCACTGATGTGCAACGGGGCATACAGGCAAGTGGGAAGACAAGACCATTGCAAGTCAGTATTTACAAAATGGGAGGAAGTGCTCGATAACAGCACATCAATATACAAAGAAGAAAATTAAAATGGACTATAGCAATCAACCCAGCAAACAGGCCAGGGAGTTCTGTGGCTGGGAACAGGATGAGACAAAAGAAAGAGACCTCAAGGGAAGAGATAGTAGGGTAGAAGAGACACAAGACTTACATTTGCAGTTGATACAGTGATCAGTTTTTCCAAGTTGCTTGTTATTTTTGGACCAAGCTGACTTGCAGGAGTTAGACCAGGGACTGGAAGTAATGCTCTGTCACAGGGTTCATGGCAGACCATCCACAGCAAGCTCCGACACGGCTACTGAGTCAGCAGCACACAGCAGCAAATGCTGTCATAATGTACATTGTGTACATTTCTTTCTCCCTCCACTCACTCTCAGAGTTAGAAGAACTCCAAAAAGGAGGGTTAGGAACATCATGGCCTGCAGGCTAGGTTTTAACAGAAACAAGATGACTAAAGCAGCAAAGCAAGAAGGACATGATTAATAAAAACATTTATGAGGGCAAAGAGATCCCCTCACACCCACCTGCCAAGCCTAGAGGGTATTTCGCTGACAAAGACCAAGAGCCAGCATACAGCAGAGAGCCACCAGCATACGGTAAACTGTCCTGCCTGTGGGACATGACAGCAGAAACCCACTGAAGGACCTTTTCTCTGTGGGATCAAAAGCCCAACACATGTTTCACAAGAGTTAAATCCCATGTTCTCATCTCCTTCTCTGTTTCCACACCTTCTCAAACCCATTCCATCCTAACTGCCTCAGCTACCTGTAGCCAGTAAATTTCTCAGTTACCTGAAAGCATCAGCTATCCTAGGAAAAGGAAGAATCTTCCCACTTACAGTGCACATTCAGAAGCTCCAAAGATCTGCAAGCACATTTGGACTTGGGCTGCTTGTTCAATACAATTTGTCTATAGTCTCTATAGAGTCTGCAGTCAACCTCAGAGGCCTGATCCTGATGCTGATAGAAACCTCCAGCTAAATCCTCAAGCTGTCCCATTCCTGCAGTCCACCACAGTCTCCCCTCACATCATGCTACAGTCACCAAAACCACACAGATCACATCTGTGAAACAGAAAAGTGGTCTTCAGAAGACCACTGTTTCTACTTCAGAAAAGTACAGAGAAAAAAGATAAATTTAGGAGACTGATAGGATGACATGGATTTAGAGGCTGATGGAATATCTTACAGAGGGATACCATGGGTATTTCACCTAAACACATCATCACCTCTCTGCCTCTTTATAGTGCTCTGTGCAGGAGTATCTTGAGCATCTGCTCAGCAGCAGAAGCAATGCAGCCCAGGACAGCTGCTGCTACAGTCCAGTAAAAAAAGTCCAAAAAAAGCAAAAAAAGCAGCAAAAAAGTCAAAGACCTCCAATTCTAGCACCAGTTTTCCACCAATTCACTGCAAAGTCTCATTCACATGCTCACAACTGGGCCAGACTACACTGGTGCTTGCTCTGCAGTGAGAGACCAGAGGCAGCAGGAGCCCCAAGCCTGCTCCCAAAACAGCTGAGGCACAGGCAGTGCTGGCCAGTGTTTGGCCTATGCATCTGTCCAGCAGGACTCAAAGCCTTTGCTTTTCCTACCCCACAGAGTGTTGCAAGGATTAGTTCATGTATATTCAGCACCATTTTTCAAAGCACTGCAAAAGAGCCAAACCCTTCAATTTTTTTCATCTTTTCCTTGCTCTGTCACTCCCTCCTGAAGGGATGTGCTTCTCCCCTCCTGAGAAACAAACAAGCATGAAGTCTGCGGGAGTGGGAGGTGGGAAGGACATTCCAGGCTGCTCCTCTTCTCTCAAACCACAAATGGCACCAAACCCTGCCATCCGTCCAGCACCTTACACAAGTGCCCGGCATCCCAGCCTCCCCACGCAGCCCGGGGAGGAGCTGGACAGGACACGCAGCAGGGTGTTTAACCTCATCCCATCTCCTTTTTTGGTTTCAAGGAGCAAAACACGAGGGTCAAATGGCTACCTCTGGAGCCGTGCAGCCTGCCCACACACCCACAACAAGGTGGGGGGATTCTGCACAAGCCCCGCTTTGCAGCTCCCCTTCTCAGACAAAATGCCAAGCAGATGCTGCAGCCAAGGTCTACTCAAAGAATGTGGAGCTGGTGCATCCCAACCCTCAGGGAACATGCCAACGCCTTGGCACTCAGCCTTGGCATGAGGGGATGGTTCACATCCGAGTGTATGTAAGGGCTAAACGTCAGACCTCATGTTTTGTGCAAGTGCAGGCAAATCCGATGTGGAGTATTTTCTTCTGCGCACAGACTTGTTGAGCCAGAGCAAAAGTGCAGTCCTGGGAGCAGAGCTCAGGCAGCAGCAAGGTGAGGATGTGGACAAATCACTGGAGGTTGCCCTGTGGGACAAAGCTGACTGGGGTGCTGCCTAGAAAACCCAAGAGCCTCAGAAAGGGTTCAAGAAAAACTTACTGAAAACGTGAACAGGTCTACTCAAAAAGTACCTTCCCTTGGCTACAGTGCTCGACACCTGGACAGTCACGCAGACAACAAGAATATCCACTATTCAGAGAGCAGCAAAATCGGTTGTTAGCATACACAAAAAGTCTCCAGATGTTGCAAAAGCAAATTGAGTCACACATAAAATAAATTTTTTAAGGGCTGCTTTCAACACATTGCTTTGATAAGATTAGAATGCAATCTAAAATGAGGAAAATAACCTCAGTCTCAGCATTAGAGCATAAATGCATTAACTACTGCAAGACCAGCCCACACCCCCAAAATCCTCTGGAGTTTGGTAAATCAATTTTACTGAAGTGGGAGACAAAAAACCTATTCCCTAATTCGGAGGAAAGCTTTTCAATGAGTTTGACATCAGTGAGTCTGGAAAAGGTTTTGAAATCAAGACAAGAAATCACTTAATCTGGCAAATTTAGTGTCACTTCCCACAAATGCTGACATTACAAAGAGAATCTTTCATAGTAAGGATCGCAGGAAAATTCTGTCAGCTTCACTGGCATTGTGCACAAGCCGAGATACAGTTCCAGTTCACTCCCAGGATTTCTTTCAGGAACTCTGTGCAGCACGTGGACACTAGAGTTTAAGCCAATGCAGTTCTATTCTTTGAGTTGTAAAACTGACATTAAGGCAATGTCAGAAAAGGAAGTACAGAAAAAGCAATGTAGCTGTGATTTTCCAAAAGGTTTCAAAATGCAATAGTTGATGATTTGCCTCTTTGATGTGTTGCTGTGTAGGCACTGCACCACAGGCACTTGCACTGCCTAGGACAGATGTTTGCCTCTCCAAATGGAAATGGATTTCAGCAGAATCACCCCTCCTGTGCTCCACTGTGCAGGTCTTCATGTATTAGATTGCCTATAGCAACTAAAAGGCTATGAATGTACTCAAATAAACCCAGAGGGAGATGCTCCAGAAATGCTTTAAACATGCAGCTTGGCATGAAACAAAATTCCCACAGTTTCTGTCCTTACTAGTCATGAACAGGAAGATTTAGTATAGGGAGATGGCTTGACAGAGCAAAAATCTTGAATGAATAAAAAAAAATATCATTAACTATCCTAGTATGGGTTGGTGGGGGTTTGCTGGGGTTTTTTATTATTTATTTTCCTTCTTTTTGGCAAAGAAGTTCAAAGAATGACATCATTTTTCTCAGAGAAGGTAGCAGCTATAAGGCAAAAGTGACTGTGATAAGAGGATGATACTCAGGATGTCAGTGGCTGCTAACTACTGCATAGTGTTACACAAAGTATTTCACATCACATCAAGGATAACGAACATCAAATTCCAGGAGAAGAGGTTATATACCTCCCAGCCTCACGTACACTTCCACCTCCTCAAACACAGCATCAGTTCAACATGCCTGAAAGGGAAGCACCTCTGGGACAGAGGGCATTGGAGGGTTAATAAGGGGTTTCTGGGGGCTCTTCTCTGCAAACTGAAGGCAGATTATTTTCAGAATTACGCTATGTTATACTAAAAGACAAACAAAAACATCCTTCCCAGAAAACAAACAAACCAGCCCAAAACAAATAAACAAACACAAAACAGGAAAAGTACAAGAAAGTCAAAGCTGGACAGAGTCCACGTTGTCATCCAGGATGCTCTGTCTCGGGAACTGGCCATGACCACTGACCGCACACACCAGTGAGATCGCTGCAAGGGGGACCATAGCTGAGTGGCTTGAGAGAGGTGCAAGTGGGACGTTTGGGAACAGGGAAGCGCAGGTAACCCTGTGAAGAGGGCGGTGAGGAGGGACGGGGCGGGGCGGTGCCTTACCTGGATGTAGGCGCGCTGCAGGTAGCTGTAGGGCACCCTGCGCTGGAAGTCGGCGCGCACCTCCTCGGCGGCGCGGTGTCGGGAGGCGGCCCCGATCCGCGGCTCCTCGCAGCGCCGCACGCAGTCTGCCCGCCGCAGCACCGACCCAAAGAAGGGCAGGTCCCCGCCGGCGCCCGGGCCCGGCGCCTCCAGCCGCACCTGCCCGCGGCACGACCGCCGGCACCGCAGCCGCGCCGCCCGCAGCTCCCGCCGGCTGCGCAGCGCCCGCTCCAGGCACCGCGCCGCGCCCGCGAAATCCCCGCCGTAGTACGCCTCCACCCCGCTGGCGTACAGCGCATCGAAGGGCTCCAGCGGGCCGCCCTCCGCCGCGCACCCGCCGCCCGCCGCCGGCAGCAGCGGCAACAGCAGCAGCGGCAGCAGAGACCCCCAGGGCCGGCTCCCCCCGGGTGCCATGCCCCCCGCACCGGCGGCTCCGGGCACCGTGCGCCCGGGCTCGGGGCGATGCGGTTCGCAGGCGGGGCTGCTGGAGGGTCCGCGCGGTGGAGTCCGTCCGCCCGGTGGAGTCTGGGGATCCGCGCAGTGGATCTCTGTGTAGTGGGGTCCGTGCAGTGGATGTCGGCGTAGTGGCATGCGGGGGTCCGCGCGGCGGAGTCCGCCCGGTGGGGGTCCGGGGATCCGTGCAGTGGATCTCTGTGTGGTGCGGTCTGTGCAATGGATGTCGGTGTAGCAGGACTCGGGGGTCGGTCAGCGGGAGGCGGGCGCGGTGTAGCGGCTCTGGGCTCAGCGGGCTCCGGGGCCGGTGCGCAGGGTTCGGCAGTGGCTCTGCCCGCGCCGGGCCCGTGGCTCCCCGCACGCCCGGCCCTGTGCCGCCCTCCCGCGCCGCCGGCACCTCTTAAAGGGCCCCGCGCTGCCGGCCCGCCCCGCCCGCGCCGCCGGCCCGGCCCCGGCCCCCCCGCAGCGAGCCGGGGGCGCGGAGGGGGCGCGACCGGCTGCCGGGGCCGCTCGGAGCATCCCCGCTCCGCCGCTCGCCCCGGCGGCTGCAGGGATTGGTAAATGACATCGTGAAATGGAAATCTCCCCGGGGTGATGTCAGTGGCAGCAGCAGCCTTTCCTCCCTCTTCTCCGTGCCGTGCCCCACGCGTCCTCCTGCCTCCCTCCTGGCGTCCTTGTTCGAAGGATGCTTGGTTTTGTTTCCCTGCGAGGCTGTTGCTTGGAGCCGTTTTCCGCTGGGTTCTCCACCCCCCCCTCGCCACTCTTGCCCCGGCAGCCTACCGCCTTTAGGAATTCTGCAAATAAATCATCTGGGATGGGCACAGTGAGTGGCTGGCGAAGCCTTTTCAGCTCCCAGCTGTGTGTTTGTCTCGATTCCTCCAAGATTTCTCTCTTCCAGTGCTGCAATGCCCTGCCTTGCCAAAAATGTTACTCATTTTTTTGCATGAATTTTAAGGCATTCTTGTGACAAGACATTTGGCAATCTGGTCTAGTGACACGTGAAAAAAAGTATCTTAGTTGGCATTTTAAATAATTTCAGTGTTGAACACCTGTCAGCAAGAAGTTTTTCATCTTAACACAGTTAATTTGGCTGAAATCAGCTGTTCCTGAGAAGGAATGGCCAAATCCTGGATCCCACTAGATGGTTTATTGTAAGCTGTTCTGGGCTTGAGTACTCCAAAGTCTGTGTGTGCAGCACTGTGCTCAGTACAAGGCTTTGTGGCCTTACTTATTTCAGTCATTTCAGGAATATCTCTATACATGTTGGCTGTCTTCTCATAGACTAAAATAGGTGCAAAGGGGAGATGCTTGAAATCCATTTGGTCCAGATTTTGTTACTGCATCAGGCCAGATGTTCCTCACAGTCATGCTGTGCATTCTCCTCTGCTGGTCTAGTGACTTTGATCAAATTGTGCTTTGTTTATACTGCTATGTCCGGGACCAAAAACAGGGCTCAACGCCCTCTCATTGGGCAAGTGATCAGATTATGGAGTAAGTTTACAAGTTTCACATAAAGAAAGTTTTTTTCCACACGGCTAGAGATTTACTAGCATTCTTGGTGAAGATCCTTCCCAGCTGGCAAAGATTTCATAACAATCATCCTTGTTGCTTTCTTGCAAATTGACTAAAAATGTTTTAAAGGTTTGGATGTCCCTCCTTCCTTCTGCCCTGTCAGATTGGTATGCTGGGGAGGGTACTCAAAACAGAGGAACCAAACACCCTGAAGGGATCTCTCCAGTGAGAGGGGAACACGCTGTAAACAATTGCCTGTGCACTATGAGGTCCAGATAAAGCCTTTTGCAACAGAAAGATTATCAGCATTCCTGGAGAGTGGAGGTGACATTATGACAGGGCTACTTAAACCTTCTCAAGCATCACAGAGGTGCCACTGATGACTGAAGAACTTTAGAGAGTGAGTGAGCTCTGCTCCAAATCACAGAGAGAAAACACTTGGCTCCTTAGGTGCATTTTCTGAAGCATGCACCTCAGATGATCTATTTGCAGAAGTAATTCCCCATTGCACGTAATTCCCCATTGCTTCCAAGTCAGCAACATCTCTGCTCCTGCAGTGATAACACTGAGGCCCCGCATAGGGAGGAATGCAGAAAGTGGATGAGTGACTGGAGACAGAATGAAGTCAAAATGTTTTATTTCAGACTGATGCATTTTCTGATCCAGATCTTTTTTCCATTAAAAGTCTCTTTTAAAACAGTAAAGAAAATGTTCTTAGCTCTGAGACCCCCCAGCCCAACTCTGCTGCTCCTTCTCCCAGGTTTTCTCGGTAGGCACTCGCTCTAGGACCAGACTGCTTCCACCCCACTTTGTAGTCTCCCTTCCTGGGGTCGTGATTTCTTTGGTCACAAAAGTTTGTGCTTTCCCCCACCTTAATGTTCCATTGCTACCTAATTGCAGAAAAGAGCTCAACAGTAGTTAGCACATAAAAGGCTCTTAATCCAGGGTATCTCTCGGACATTCAGTCCAGTTGCTTGAGCAACCACCTTTAGTTTTATGACCCTGTTCACTGCCAGAGCAGCAGCCAGATGGAAAGAAGGTTACGGGTCCCCTGTTCTTGTTCTTGCAGAAAATCTGGACCATAACATTCAGCAGTGCTGCTACTACAGCCATCAGCACCATAGGCAAGGTGGGCTTTCCTTCATGGAGTTGGGAAGAAGCCGTGAAAATATAAAGGCAGGATTTCACCCAGCAGAGCAATTACTGGTTTAGGATGTTACAACTCTGAATCAGGCCCCAAGATGCCTGAGATATCCCTCATGCCTTTAATGAAAGGAATAATTCTAAAAATGTAACAACTCAGCCCGTGTTCAGGTGTTGATCCTGGCCTCTGTGCAGTTGTTTTGAAAGACCTTTTCCTACGTAAATAGGTTCATCTGAAGCTTTTTTTTTTGATGAAAACTCTGATGTGTGAGTCAAACCACTGATGATTTGGCAACAAGATATGAGCAGAATTTAAAATGCCTTTCAAAATGGCTTTTCAACATGCACTGTACAAGCAGACCTAAGTTTCAAGCCCTCTCTGTTTCATTTGTAGACTTGCTTTCATATTTAATCATGGACAAACTTTATAATTCCAAATCAAACACAGGTGACCTCTTCAGCCGTGTACCTTACTGAAAGAGAGAGCTTTGAATAAGATGCAAAAGTACAACATACCCTTATGAAGAGCTTTGGTCTTTGCCTCATGTACAAAAGTGCAAGTTTGCTGAACATATCAAATCTGTTACTTTAAGTACTTCATGATTTTGACCTGAATCCATACCTGAATTCCACAGAATGCCTCCATCTACCCGACATCTTTTTTTTATTCAAGAAGTTGTGGGAATGGTTGTGAATGTCAGCAAATGTCAGTAAATTAATACCAAATAAAAAATGTGCTGCAGTAAGGCTCTCCTTCTAGGAAAAATCTATCCGTGTCACATAAAACTGGTCTAGGTTTGGGCAGGGTGACAGAATGAGTGGCCACAGAGGAATTTTCTCGGTAAATTATTATTTTTGTTATAGCAAGATGTGCCACATTGCAACAGTGCAGAATGTGGATGGAGAGAACACAAGGTGCCTGCTGGGATTGCCACTGCATCTGCTCTGGGTTGTACCTGTTATTTCTCTGCTTCTGACTTAAAAATCTACTCTCCCACAACTGTTCCACTGTATGTTTGAGCCTGTCTCTGATGCATTGCTTTGGATAGATTGCAGATGCCTTGAGGTCAGCACAGGTGAACAGGAGGTTTTTAAGTTTTCTTCCTAAACTTTTTAACTTTTACTTCCTCCTAGAAATATTTCTGCAGGCTCAGGACCTGGGACTGACTATTCCCCAAACAGACATCTGAGCAGTGATCAAATTCTGGATGTTCTTCTTCTATAAACTACAATTGCAAGAATGCTGGGTGTCCTCTATCCTAGCGTCTCCCTATCCTGACATTCCTCCAAAGCATATCTAGCTCATATCTTATTGATGACATCCTCTCTCTCTCTCTTCTCTCTTTTTTTTTTTTTTTTTTTTTTTTTTTTTTTTTTTTTTTTTTTTTTTTTTTTTTTTTTTTTTTTTTTTTTTTTTTTTTTTTTTTTTTTTTTTTTTATGGTGTCCTCTTGATGTTACCCCTCAGAAGCACAAAATGATTGCCAGCAAAGCTTTACTTACAGCATTGCTCTAAGTGCATAACCCACTTGGGTATCCTCATCACATACTGTGAAGGTCATCCCTTGACCTCCTTTGCAGCATCTAGTAAAGTTGCCCTGGCACAGGCTTGTCCATTTCTCTCCCTGCTACACATTATTATTAATGCCAAGCTTGACAGCTCATTCTTTTCTTTGTCCTGGTCTGTCCTGTCTCTGCTTCATTTCATGGGGTTCACTGTATCTCTGCCTTTTTTGGACAAGATTTTGTGTTCTAGAATTTGCCATAGATTCTCTACTGCAGCACAAACTAAAATTAACTCCCCAAAGCCGTCTCTGCAATGATCCCTCCATTGTGCCTCTTGAGGCTTTGGACATGGGCTTTAGTTTGTAAGCACTTTGTGATACACAGAAATCCCTGTGCTGCATCTGTCACAAAAACCTTAATACAAGAGCACAGACAAATACAACACAAGGTTTGCTGTTGGCACTCAGCAGAGAAATATAGTCATATAAATTACATAAGCAGAGGATCCTTTTGTCTTCCCATGTGTAGGCAACAAGATAGCCTTATTGAACTCCAAGTGCCTTTACACCTTTCTTACTTGGAAACTTGGACTTGGCTTTACTGCCATTATAAATTAAAAAAAAAAAAAAAACACTAAAAATAAACTTCAAAAAGTATAAAATACACAACCAAAGGCCCACTGGTGTCTTGGAGGGGTTGGCCACATGCCTGTATCTTTGTGCTTGGATTTAAAATACTTCCATAGCCTATATTCTTTAGGATGACTACAATTAACTACACTAAATAAATAATAAATTATTATATTGTGCTCTACATTCCACTTCTCCTATGCTGACAGCACAAAAAAAGTTTTACATGGTTAGAGTTGCTGTTATGAACAGGAAGGTACCTATAAATGACATAAACTGAGAAAATTTAACCAGAGACTCATATGGCACAGTTATTTTCAATGCATAGTCCGGAGTTAATGAGTCGTGTGAATGGTTTCATTGTGTAACTGTCTGAACCGCAGCCGTAAGCTGTGGCAGTTTCAGGGGGTGAACAGGGTCCAATTCATGACTGCTGTAATTGGACCGAAGTCGGTGACATTGCCAAAATGATGGGTCAAGTGTAGAGCGTGTGCAAGCACAGCCAGAGCCTGGCTGCAGCTCTAGGAGGTCCCACACATGGTGAATGGATGGGGCTGGGACAGACTGGCTGAAGCGGCCTCTTTGAATAAGGTTTGAAGGACACAGAATTAATCTGAGGGTTAGGAGGGGTAGAGCTGCAGGTGATGCTTCTCTCCAAGAGGACTGCCGTCCTGACATGACTGTGTGAAGGGAGAAGAGCGACAGGGGATGGTGGAGACACACCACACAAAGCAAACCGCCTCTTCTGCCCAAAATGAGGTTGGTGGAGATTTGCATGTGCAGATGGAGTGGCCTGGGCTCACGTGCAGCTGGTGTGGATGTTTGCAGACTCACCATCTCTCCAAGGAAGAGCTCTCCATAAAAAGCATGATCATGAAAACCTTTGGGGTAAACATCTGATGGATTTGATTCCCAGGTTTCTTTGTGCTGGCAGCTCTGCTGCCTGTAATGGGGCTTTTCATGCCAAAAGTGCAAGGACTGAGCTGCTGTTGAGTGACATGTGAGAATAAGAGTTTGTAAAAGCAGGATATGGGCACCAAAGTGGGACAACAAGGAAAATATTCAAGGGCCCCTCAAAAGCTGTCTGAAGCAGTCTCTATCTTTCAGTGGAAATGTTAAATAAATTCTCATTAAAATCAATATATTTAACCCAAAATCCAGTGTAGCCATATATTTGCCCTGCATAACCTCATGCTTATTTTTCCTGTGCATTATCATCTGAGCACCTTGATGCATTCATTCTTTTTGTCATTCCCTTTATCAGTTCTTCTCTGGTCTCAAAATATCGTTCAGGACTTAGAAAATATTTAAAAATAAGATTATGTGTAAGCCATTGGGCTGCTGAGCCAGCTCAGGTAGGTGCTGCAATCCCACCAAAATATAATTTGCTAACAGCAACATTTTATCCACAGACCTTTCTCCCTGCATTGCCAAGCAGTGAGAGACTGTGACTCCAAGAGTAAATATTTGTCTTTCCCGCAGAGCTCTCCACATGAGCCAGACCCCAACTCCTTGAAGAAAGAAGGAAATGTCAAGCAGGGGGAAGAGGCCCACAAGGAGGGCAACTCAACGGGAGAGAAGGGAGAGTTGTCGCAGTGGGAAACCCAGTGTCCTGCTTGTGAAATCAGAGGGGTGGAGGGAGCTGCATGGGAAGCCCAAAAGGAAGGAAAAGCCCACTGAGGAAATGAAAAACACAATTTGGGAGAAGTAGAACATGCACAGCAGAGGGGAGCTCCCTGGACGAGGCATGGTTGAGTGCCAGCACTGATAACCAGGATCCATCCCCCACTGCTGCCATCCCCCAACAGGGACGCAGCAAATACCAGTGGCTCTCACCAATGGTGGCATGGCAGAGGTGGAGAGGGGACTTTTGTGTTGCCAGTCTTTCTCAATTTTAATGATTCACTGAAAAAGTGGGGGGGCTGAGAGGCTATAAAAGACATTAAGCTCACTTCTTTCACAAATACCGAGTTGCCTATGGCTCCCCTTTCAAAGTCCATCTTTCCTATACATTAATGCAGTTCTGACTAAGTCAACCAAGAGGTGCAAATAACATCTACAGTCCCATCAGCTGTAGCACAAGGGAAACTGGAAGAAATTATGTGCAGTTAAGTATAAGTTGGAGTAGCTCCTGATCTTCTCAAAGACCTTCCATGGTTAAAAGTCAAAAATCTTCATGAGGGTGAAGTGCTGCTGGAGCAGATCATGGACACTGTGCATGCAGAGAAAGAGGCCCAGAGGTGGTTAAAACTACACTTCGTAGTGCATTTGGCTGAATCATTTTTATGGCAAGGTGCTAGGTTTATACGGCCATAGTTTTCATCCTAGAGAATCCTAAAATGTTCTGCTACACACATAAAACTCACTTCACTACAGCTGCGAGGCAGACAGATTGCTGGCACACTGCATCCCACCCAGATGTGGGAAGGGAATAGCCAAACCAGGACACCTCAGCAAAATCCTGTCTTAAGGGAAATTACTCCTGGGAAAGGAAGCAGAACTTGAATTCTTAACATTTCATGTAATTCACAGACCTCTGGGGGTCTTGGTTACTCTCCACAGATGTAATGCTGCAGTCAGAGTGCTGAAGCCAACTGTGTGGCCCTAGGGCAAACAAGAGAAAACACCAAGATTTCAGAGTTGGGCTGGGAGCCTGCAATGACCCAGATTCTCCTGGGGATGGGTCCATAGCACCTACTGTGCCTTGCTTGGCCTCAGCAAGGTAACACAACAACAGCAGGGGTGCCTCCTGGCCCCCAACCCATGAGAAACTTCCTAACACCTGGTGAGCCCCAGCCAAAAGGAATCAGGAGACAGAGGGTCTGTGGCCAGCTGAGGTGTGCAGAAGATTGCACCATCATTCCTCCTCTCATCCTATCCTTTGTACCTGTATCAATAACTGAGGAGAGCTGGATGCTGCACACATACTATGCAGAGCTATTCCTGCTGAAGAAAGGGCTGGAAGGGATGAATGGATGAAGGAAACTTGGAAAAGGTGGCTGAATAATGCCGTTATTTGCAGAACTACTGCAGGCCAGTGGAAAACATTCCATTTTGGAACAATTCTGCCAATCCAAGCAATGACATATTCCCCCATTCTCTTTTGTCTTTCCTTTTCTTCCCCCATGGCTAATTTTTAGGCTTCATTAAAGCTGAAGTAAAGCTGGATAAATTCCCATGCAGCAGCATGCTTGCTCTGGTTTCACAGTGGTACAAAGTAAAGACAGACTGGGTATGGAAACCATGGGCGTAAGCAGTGCTGTGAGGATGCAGAGTGACTCCAGTTTGCTCAAGAACAACACTATGAGATCAGTATCAGCATCAATCTCCCCTGTGCCACCCTCTCCTACCCTTCTAAGCGATGCCAAACTCCAGGGACACCAACTGCACATCAGCCAGTGGTGGCACAGCAGAGGGTGACTATAACATCAGCTGCAGGACATATGGCAAGAACAGCAAATGCAGATGGTGATAATGGAGAGGAGCAAATATCTTGTCTCACTGAAGTGTTCCCTATAATCACAGACATTGCAGAACAGAAACACTCTTGAAGAATGGGAAGGGAAATTGCCTCTGTGCTCCCTGTGGTGCAGTGCTGTGTGAAAGCTGATGTTTCTCTGATTAGTGGCAGTTTCTCCAAGGGGAGCAGGAGAAGGCTTTAGAGGGAGCAGATTCCCAGCATACCAGGTGCTGTGCACCCAGGCAGGGAAGCAAGCAGCCTGAAACTACTCAGGACAGAGGAACCAGCTCTCCTGAGTCTCCTTGCATGGGGACACCTTTCCTGGGTCAAGCATGGAAGGTGAGTACCCCAGCCAGAGAGGATGTCACTGGCACAGCCTGGTCAGTACAGCTTCAGTAGTTTCTCTGGGGCCTTTTTTGGCTGAGGATGGACTGGCTGGGGGGGAGGGGGGAAGCAGATCTCAGCCTTACTGTAATCACTAAAAATAGACCCTAATGTGCATTTGTTCCCTCTCTCCTACACTGCATTACCTCTGGGACTTGTCCAAAAAAAGATTTCATAGGGCAGCCAAGAGGAGATGATGTCTGAATACAGTAGCAAAGACTCAGTTTTCCTTAATTTTCTAGTTTCTGTTTCAGCTTTTAGTGAAAAATAAACCACAGACAGTGCAGCTTTTGTATCAGCTTCTTGCGTTGAAGGTCTCAGCTGTTAGAAATTAGAGTGTGGTTACTTCTTTGACCCCTGTAATTTCTGCAGAAACAGTGATCTGGTCTCACAAGCATCCCCCTGGCCAAGTCTTCAGGGCTAGGAGCGAGATTCGCTCTGTGTGCCAGGCCAAGGGTGCTTTTTGAAGTATATGCCCAGAGAAGGAGAGCTAAAACCTTCAGCAACCTTTTCCTGCATTAATCCATCATACTTTGACAAGCAGATGGCTCAAATGGACTGGATCCTTTATGGAAGAAGGGGGATTTCTCATAAGAAATGCGATTTTAATGGTAAAAGAGATATGTGAAAGCTTTAATCTTTGCGCCAGGCTGTTCAAGGAGATTCTGACCATTTTTTGTCAGGAAAGACTGCTGTGAACCTGGCTTTGCAACTGGCCGGATTGCATATTTATTTCTTTAAACAGCCTTCCTTGTTGTAAGCCAGGAAGGTCACTTTGAGCAGCAGCTGCTGAAGGGCCTGGCAGGCACCCCAAAGCAAAGGTCACCAGAGCACTTCCAAGGGATTAACAACCGGTTGGGTGGAGATGCAGGCCTAAAAAGCATCTCAGAAAGTCCTTGGCCACAGCTGGATGCTGAACTTGGGGTGTCTCGTGCCAGTAGGGTTAATGCTGTAATGAATGACTACAAGCTTTTAAGCAACGTGTGCTTGGGTATGCTGAGTTTCATGGTCTTTGAAAGGGGCTGCACAAACAGCCCTGGGGAATGTGTTTCCTCTCTGTCTCCCAG
The DNA here is from genome assembly GCF_003031625.1 of Empidonax traillii. Lineage (NCBI taxonomy): Eukaryota > Metazoa > Chordata > Aves > Passeriformes > Tyrannidae > Empidonax > Empidonax traillii. Next base: position 1,436,290 of record NW_020955331.1, read on the forward strand.
CTGTAATCAAGGGCAGCATTGCTGTGATTTTCTACCATGCTTTCTGCCATCCTGTGCTTCAGGGCCTCAGTTCAGTTGGCATCTGCAAAGGTAAAATTGAGCCTCTAATCATCGGTGGTGTCCCTGCTGCACCATCAACAGCAACACTTATGGTGCAAGCTGCTGCATATAGGCAAAATATAAAGCTCAGGCTTCCTCATGGCATTTCCCATGGAAATAGCCAGCAGAAACCCTCTTCTGCCAAAAGTAAAGTGGCTCATGAGAACAAGAAGGGGCTTTTACCCTGTTTTGGATTCAGACCTCTTCTTGCCACTTTAGTCAGGACAGAACTTGAAATCCTTTCTCTATGGAAGTCCCTGAAGGGGCAGGGCAGAGCATCCTTATGACCAGGAGGTCTTTCAGATGAAGAACCAGGCTGGCTTTTGAAGCTCAATACTCAAATTGACATAAGATAAATGACAACACACTTCTGAGGGAACAGGGCTCTTACTTCCCTGCTAGCATCAGCCTCCATGGGACTCCAAAATCCTCCTTGGCCGTTACAGAGGAAGCAGGTGAGGCAACAAGAGCCCACTCTGAGGGCTCAAAGATGCTCTCAGACCTTGAATACAGCTGACAGAGCTGTTCACAGGGCATAAGGTCAGAACAGCCTCTAAAATTTTCTGAATTCCAGTGTAGAAAATTCCTGCAAGTGCCTGGGCCCTGCAGCACAGTGGGTAAAGAGGCAATTCCTTACATCAGATGGGGTTCTTCAGTGTTTCATGCAACCAGGAAGGGCTCAAAGAGTGACAGAGCCCAAAGAGAAAAGAAATAGAGGACGATGGAATAAGTGATAAAAACTATGCCCCTTTGAAAGTCTTAATTAGTAGTCAGTCTGTTGTTTTATAGACAGCAACGTATCTTGGGACAAACTATGCCAACACATTATAGGATTTTCAGGCACATCTTGTGCTAATTTTCCAAACTTCTGTGAAAAGGAGAGAGTGTATGGGGGGGATTTTTTACCCAGTTAGTTTTATGGAGTGCATTGAGTAAGGGTGGATTTATTTTCTGAGCTAGACGTCGTTTCAAACATTGCTTTGTGTTTCTTCATTGAGGAGGCAGGGTACCATTTTATTGCCTTGTGTAAATTGCTTGTTGTTTTATTGAAGCATAAAAACACTTGGCATGTCTACAGCGTCCCATTATCTTTCAATTGGGTGAGCAATAATTCCTTAAACAAACACAAAACCTTATTAAACTCTCAAATACCTAGAAATCAAAACAACTGTGGAACAGGGACACCCAATATGCTGCGGGTTATGAAGAAATGAATGCACTTTTTAACTACTGAATGCAATTAGATCTAGAAAACCACCTTGAAAGAAAAAATAACAGCATGTCTGATGTTAGCACTGCCTGTTTTTCTTTCTGCTTCTGTCTCTGCCTCTAAGCCTGACACATTGCTGACTATAAGCACTGACCAAATCCCAAGGAACTGCTGATATTCTGCTTCGAGATGAGTTTGCAGATGTTAATCCAACAGAGAGAGGTGTCAAAGAAGAGGCTGGCAGAGATCCTTGTATTTGTTCAGCCATTAGAGAGGGATGTGTGCCAGCGCTGGACTCTGCACGGGGGCTGTTGTGTTGCCTCTTTGTACACACACAGGATGGAGATCAAATCATCAGCTAACCCCCTCCTACAGCAATCCTGCTTTGTGAGAGCTGACCTCATCTCAGACAAACCTCAGCACATTCATCACCAGGAATTTGTGAGTCATCTCTGGGAAACCTTTCTCCCTCTGCACTGACATCTGAGCAGAACAGCTCACGTGGCACTGGCCAGAGCTGCCAGGTAGGGCTTCAGGGGATTTTCTTTGACTCCGTGGAAGCAGCTTGTCTGTCAGGATCCTGCCTATCAGTGGCATTCAGAAAGGCTGTGCCTATGGCTTTTTTCTTCAACTTCTCCCTCCCCAAATAGCAGCATCCTAGTAGAGACACAAGGGTCAGTCCCTAGACCAGGGGGATGGCTCATGGACAGCACAGCAACTAGAGATAGACCCTCAGGAGAGAAAATGGCATAATCCAGCTGTGATGACAGTGCTGAGGGTTGCCTTTGACATCAGGTTCAATGCCAAGTATCGGCAAGCAAGGGCACCTCCCCAGCACTGTCTTGGTGAGCCACCATCAACTCCCCAGCTGCTTAAAAACAGCCACCACCTTTGGCTCCTGTCCTCAGCCCAGCACATCTCCAGCCAGAAGTTGCATGGGAGTGAAAAAAGCTCCACTGAAATGACGGGGTCAGCAAGATCTTCCAAGAGCCCTGTGCTCCAGCTGAAATGAGAGCCTGCATTGATATTTCAAGCTCATGATGGTCAGGTTGACAGGAAGACCAAAAGTCTGTGATCCTCTTTCTTCCTCACAAATCATGGCAGGTCTCTGCAGAACATTAAACATGGCTTTGCAGAGGTCCCAGAGGCCCCTGACCTAACAACAGAAGATGTAGATGAAGGCTGAAGAAGGACCTATGTAAAAGCATTCTTCAGCTCTGGGACAAACTTGACAGGAAGAAATGAAGAAGCAAGTAGAGAACCTGAGGTAAAATAACACTACCCATGTTACAGTGGGGAGGTACCAAATCACCATCAGCTGGTGCTAGATTTTCTGTAAAAGGATGCTGTATCCATTACACATATACTTTCTGTTTCCATGAGGGGAAACACTGCCTGCTAAAGGAGCCCAAGGGAGGTGTTTGGTTTTCCAGGGTAGCTGGAGCTAGCATGTTTGTATTAAGAGAAACCCTTCAATATTTGAACCCATTCCCATCTGCAGAGAGGGCCTACTCAGATATCTTCCCCAGATTTCTCATTTAGGAAAAAGGAGGCTAAGTCCTGCTCTCAGATGGGAGAATGGTGTGGAAGGAGTTCAGGCAGATGGAGGAAATAGCAGTAAAGGTATTAGGAATTCTTATAAATCATCTGTGAGCATTTGGATGCTTCATTTTATGCTTATGCCAACATGCTTACTCTCTGGGCCAACCATCACTGATTTTGTTGGAGTTTCCCCAGTGAAGCTTGGCCAGGATAAAATGGGAGCTTTTTTCTTTAACTGTGTGTCCACTTTTTTCATCACAAAACGTCACAGGAACTCATTCTTCCCTACGCTGCACCCCCAGTTTTGCAAGCACACAAACATTCCTGTGCGAATAGCATGAACTTCTGTGCTCAAAAAAAGCATTACTTGAGGTTTGCGTGTGCCCAGCCCAAGCTATGTCAAGGCTGAGTTTCTTCTGCCCTGAGCAATAAGCAGGGTCCACACAGAAATTGTCAGAGTTAAAATACAAGGGACATCAGCCACTAGTCAATGCCAGGAGCACTTCATCTCTGCAGTGGTTTGGCCATCGAGGTTTCTGCTGCACTTAGCACAGCAAAACAAGGGTCTGAGACACTTCAGTGACATTCAGCAATGGGACACTGAGACAATAAATCCTTGCATTTGGGAACTAAGATGCTGCCTCTCATCATATCAAAGGGGAAGTGCCAGGGCAGGCACCCATGAATACAGTCTGCCATCTTCTCCCTCATGCCTCCAACCATCCTAGTTGTCTTATTTTTTCTTAGCTGTGTTTTTCTCCTTCTTTATACAAACAGCTAG
>NW_020955331.1:1441117-1444127 GCF_003031625.1 Empidonax traillii
GAGATCTGGGTTCGATTCCCGGTTAGGACACTCCCCGGGCAGATGGAACTCGCTAGCCCTGTAAGGCAATCCATCTACGTCCTGAGGACCTCGCTGCCACCGTCCAAGCGTGCTTGGCCCCGGCAGATGAACCTCAGGATTAAAGGGTGGGCTCAGTTCCGCGCACACTGTGTCTCACCTAAAAAATCCAATGCGCAGGCTGGAAGGTGGAAAGACCTTCCCCGGTTCTTCGTTCGCGAAGAGACTGGCCATTAAAAAAATACAAACAGCTAGGAGATAAAAGATCAAGATGTCCCTCTCTTAAACATATGTTGAGCCAGATTTTTATCATATATCAGTACTACCCATTTATTTTGAAGAGGTTCTGCTGATTTCCAGCACAGACTGTAAGGTTAGTGAAACAGAGCCAAGATCAGGTCCCTGGGGCAGCCACATCCTCCTGAAGGGCTGAGATAACTAATGCTGCCTGGTACCAAAACGATCTCTCACAGTGACAGGTGCATGTGAGAAAATCAGACATAAGTCCCAAGCCACATGTAATATTTCAGTGATTATCAGGTTAAACTCTGCTACCACAGGGCAAGAACCAGGCAACTGTGTTGGTTTACACTAGTTGTGGAGCTGGTCCAAGTGTTAGATGCAAGGTTACTCAGGCACCTCATCATGAGAACAGGAAACAAAATAACCTATTATATACACAGGAATGCTTACAATATTTATGTGTTATGACAGCACTCAGGTTTGTGCAAAGTGCTATACATCATCATCATGGCTGGGCTTCGCGAACGAAGACTTGAGAAGGCCTCTACCCACGCTTGCTACAAGCGCGCTGATGGCTAAAAAGGCCATAAAAAGCTCAGCATCCCTCTCTCAAGATGTCATAAAAACAGAAAGCAGATAGACAAACAGAAAAAGAAATTAAATAGAAACTTAAAAAATCCCATCAGCTTTCATCTGATTTACTCACCACATTGACTGAGACCCGTTTCCTTCTGTCTGCAGTTGGGTCTAGTTTCACAGGACAACTGTTACCTGGTGAGAGCAAGTATTTTGGTTGAGAGAGATGTGTTGAGACTGGCCTCAGGTTGTTATTTAATGACCAGACTAGGATGTTGGGGTTTAATCCCAGCCAATAGGTGTGTTATTGCCTGCATTTGTGCCAAAAAGGATAGGGATTTGCATGGCTTCCACACCAACCTATAAATCAGCCCAGGCTCTTCGGGAGCTTAGTGTGAACTTACTCCAAATTTGGTCTGCCTTTGGAGAAGGTGCATGAAGGGTTTAATGTCCAGAGTCAAGAGTTCATGACAAAAACAAGCCAAGGGAACCTCCCCCACCCAGTTCGGAGTTAGGGAGAAGGGTCCCAGCCTACAGCTGCCCTACCTCCCCTCAATCCCAACCTGGCATCTTGGAGCTGGGGGAGACAAATTAACCCCTACAGGGAGTTATAGGATTAGATAGTTTTGACATTCACCTAGTAATCCAGAAAGCTGAAGAGACATCGGTGTTGAGCCTGGACAGCTTTCTGAAAGACACTTAGGACTCCAGAGTTCCACAGGATTAATGCAAACAGAGCGGAGGTTGAAGAGCCAGGGATGCTGAAGACAAATCACAAATAACGGGCTATATCATGTCATGCAAGGAAGTTCTCTGTTCCTAAATTGGGCAAGCAAAATGAAGGAAAATTTTTCCCCATCCCATAGTAATCCAAAATCCTGGGAGTAATTTATTAAGAAAATAAGCTTAATGTTGTGCAAAGGACATCTCTGGGGAGAGACCCAGTCAGGGCTCTCACAAGGAGAGATGAAACAGAATGGAACTTTTTGGGAGGCATAAGCACAAAAATTTTGACTGTGTATATTCATTGAATAAGAAAAAGTAAAACATTATGAGAATGTGACAGTTGTATTGTCAAACGCTCTGAAAAGAGAGGGTATCAGAGGTAAGAGTGCTTTATTTCACTTCCTGCTGTGTCCACGAGCTGAGTGCAGTACAGGAGATCCCCAGGACATATTGTCCATTACTTATTTTTCCTGCCTCCTTCCCCCTCTGGATTGTGATTCTCCCAGACCACACAGTAGACATTCATGTCACATGAAACAATTTTGTATTTTGTTTTCTCCTCTTCAGCATGCAGCTTCAGCTCTTACTCAGTGCAAGCTTTTAAATACGGCTCTGAGAGCACAACTTCACATTAAGGTTTTCTCTGACTACTTTAAACTGTCTCTAAATACTGCTCTGATGTTCATTAATTTCTTTGTGTAAGAAAAGAATACTATTAGTTCCACGTTAGCTGCATAAAATTAATCCACAAAATGAAGATGAAACATAGCACCAAATCTTGGTGTGGCTTCTGTTGGTTTTTCAGAGTACAGCATATTTAATCTATCTAGGGCAAAATTTGTATTAATATCAGTCACATCTGTGAGCATCCACAAGCCCCATCATATGGAACAAGTGCTATAAAAAATTTTTCAGACACCTGTAACTGGTCCAGTTTGGGAAAAGCCAGAAAACTCCCACTCAAAGTGGGCACTTCCTGCCAAACCTCCAGGCTTGGGCAGCACTTTGTTTTTGCAACAAAACAGAGACAAGAATGTGCAAAACTGTCCCAAATCTTGGCCACAGAGAATAGGACAATTACAGCTGAAACTTTCCAAAACCACAGAAATGCCTGAGGTGGGCAGACCACATAGAAACCTTTAGCTCAGAGTGTTTAACAGAGTTACAGAAAAAGGTCTTCTGTGGGGAGGTGCTGCTCAGAAGTGCAGGTGGGCACCCAGCCCATGCAATGCTGGAACAGTCACCAGAGCTGACCCTATTGAGGGATGGGGTCCTGCGTCATGCCTAAGCTCTGGAACCTCTCCCAAACCAGATGTCCCCACACTGCTGCCCCTCGCTGAGACAGAGCCTTGAAGAGCATGGCTGAGCCTCATTAAAAGCAGCATGGGTAGGAGGTGGCAGTGGAGGCCACGTACAGCCTCTGTATTCTCCTCCTCTGATGCTGAAC
>NW_020955331.1:1444803-1480385 GCF_003031625.1 Empidonax traillii
GGGTCCTGCGTCATGCCTAAGCTCTGGAACCTCTCCCAAACCAGATGTCCCCACACTGCTGCCCCTCGCTGAGACAGAGCCTTGAAGAGCATGGCTGAGCCTCATTAAAAGCAGCATGGGTAGGAGGTGGCAGTGGAGGCCACGTACAGCCTCTGTATTCTCCTCCTCTGATGCTGAACGGAAGCCGGGATGGATTATTTTCAATATCAACAACTATTTACTAGTCTGGGAGGAACTCTGCAGGATTGTGGCACAAACTTTGTTGTCACAGCATCCAGTCCCTGCTCCAGTGAGCAATGAAAGAATAACTGCCGGAAAGAGGGAGAAGAAAACACAGTGTAGCAGAAGGTGGTGTGCAGCACGCTGAGCTGGGGCCAGAGCTCCTGGCAGGGGCTGTGAGAGGGTGGCCCTGTGCCCAGTCAGTGTACGATAGGAGATGCACAAATGACTGCTGAACTGAGGCCTTGGCATGGATGTAGAGGGACTGTGAGACTGGACATGCCATTTTTCCCCTGAACTGTAAAACAACTTCTGGCTGCTTTTGCTCATTTGAAATAGCAAGTGTTTGAGTGCTGGGCAAATTCCAGGTCGCATAGCTTCATATGCCTAGTTAAATGGTCATGGTGGGTTTTAATTAAGCTCATAATTCTTTTTGATTGCCTGCTTCAGGCTTTTGTGTAACATCACCAGACATTAATAGACAAGTGTGAGATGGATCATAAGGAGCTCTGAGATCCCTGTGGCCATGTTGTAATTGTCATTGCTACGGTACTTTTCATAGCCAGGTAAACTGTCACTACATCATTTCCACAGCAGATGTTGGCTATTCTGACTGCAAGCAGATGCATCTGCCAGGATGGTTAACCTTCTCCAATGAAATCTGAAGGATGATGGCTCCATAGCAAGCTACAAGGAGTTCTGCTTGGACTGTCCTTGCTCTGGCTGGGCTAGAATTATAGAGGAAAAACAGCAAAAATTAAACTGGTAGGCAGGTTATATATATGAATCTCAGTTCCATTGGTGGCACTTGAGTCCAGCAGGACAGAGGTTCAGCACAGTTTCTGGCACAGTGCACATGAGTCTGCTTTGTCAGTGTCAATAATGGATTGGGTGGGCCACCTGATGATCTCTTGAGTTGGTTTTACTGCTAGGACTGACCTCAAGCAGCCAAGTTGGGTATTATTCCCTAGACACAAGGAGCCTGCTGCATGGCACCAGACTCAAGGCATCGTACTCATTTTGCAGAGCAAGCACAACTCCTTCCTGATGGTCTTGCACAACATGGAAATCCCATGGAAATCCTACGAACACTGAGTACCGAGGACTTGAGATAACCCTTCCCCTTCTCCAGTCTGAATGGATTAGAAGTAATCTAAGTAATGTCCAGGCATCGTGGAGTCCATGGCCCCACTCTCTAAAAGGAGCTTGTTTGTTGCATGATACGTTTGGGGTTGCGGAAAAATTTATGAAGTGTGCTTGTGTTTGACAGTTTTTTCCAGGAGGCCTTTGAGTCGATTTTCTTCCAAGAGTCTGCATTCAGTTACAGTTCGGAATATGTGATCTCACAGTGTTTGTATTTATACCCCTCACAAAACCATTTTTACAGCATCAGTATCTATAGGTTATTGTGAGACACCGAGTGAAGTCATCGTAAGGTCACTCACAGGATGCTGCCTCCTACATGGAGCACATCAGTTTGGCTGCAGGATAGCTACAGCTGAAGCTACTTTCTGTATCTATGAACTGAAGAAATACAAGCAAGGGATATTAAAGTGATGAAATAACACAATATAAAGTGAAAATACACTATAGGGAAAACACCTCCCTGGCTGGGGTCAGTTATGAGGATTTGATAATGGAAGGGGGATTTTCCATCACCTACTCCCACATTAGAAAAACGTGCAGTTCCCTGGGCAACAAGCTCGGAGGGCTGTTGCTTTCATGACTTCTTTAAACAGCCTCTGATGTATCATGAATGAACAAAATTTCCATTGCAAGATATTTCTATATCTAGTCCAAGATTCCTGAGCTCTCCTGGGAACATTCCCCCCATCACGCAGGTGACACCCTTGTTACATATCAGTGTAACAAGGGGCTGCGAATTGTCCCCACACCACGCAAGAGGTTTGACTCTTCTTGCCTCTTCTGAAATAATTTTCAAAGGGAAAAAAGTAACCTCCGTATTAGAGGAGGGGAAAACACGGCATAACAGATCAGAAGAAAAGGTGCAGCAAAGGTTTGAATCTCAAGTCTTTGACTCTGACCTTGCAGCCTTCCCTGGATAGTTGAGTGTGTAGTCCAGCATGTGAGCTGGGTGCATAAGAAAATCCATGATGTGGGAAAGAAGGACCCCATGGGCAGTGTGGAACTCCTGGAAATCTGCATCTCAAAGGTCTTCCCAGAATGAGCTCTGCTGGATACACAGCTATGTTAGTCTGTGGAGTGGGACTTGGACCTTGTTGTGTCATAGCAGTGGGACAAATACAGTCCTTTCGGGTAGTTTGTCTCATTTGCCAGGTAAGCTCTTTGCTCAGAACAGAAATACCAGACTGCACATTCCCCCAAAACTGGGGTTAAGAAACACCCCAATTTGCAAACCAGTCAGAGGTCTAAGGTGATTCCCAGTGCTCTGAATGCCCAGAGCTTTTAAGAAAAAAGTGTTCCACATTTCCTACATTAGGAACTTTGTTCTCGTTGGGCTGTTTTCATGAAAGACACCTAAGTGGTAACACACCATTTCCAGAGCTCACTGCTGCTGATTGTTTCATCTGGTGGAAAACCTGAGCCCTCCTTTACTCAGGAAGACAGTCAGATTTATTCTGCAAAATAGCTCAGAGGCATTCCAGCACCCAGTAGAAGTGCTGGTAGCTTTTCCATTGACTTCAATGGGCACAGAATATTCCCAAGACTGGAAATCCTCAATTACCTGCATCTGTTCTGCACATTTCTGAAGCCTTCCAACTACTAACAAGACCATCATGTTACAAGAATAAGTAGAGCTATGTGAAACATTAGTGAGAATGTGTGTCTCAACCTAAGTCCTGGTGTACTCCAGTTGATTGGAAAACTGCCATAAATAAAGCAGGATTTGGCCTCACAAGTGTGGTGGAAAGAAGGGCCAAGTTCTTCAGCATGTTGCAAGTGAAAGGAGCAGCCCTTGGCTTGGGCTTCATGGAGGGTGTCATTCAGTGTTATAGTTTCTATGGCTGCCCCGGCAGTTTGGATGCTTCCCACCCCTCTTGTCCTCAGCCACTTGGTTGTGATGGGTACAGTGGGGGAGAAGGAGGATTCAGGACCCTGTAAACTAGAACAGTGAGGGTGGCTTCCCTTCACTCCTTGGAATGGGAGGTAGGACCCGGAGGAGAGTACAGGAGTGTTACAGAGTGTTGCAGAGAGTGTATCGGGGGGATTTGGGGAGTTGCTGGAGGATGTGGAGGGTAGCAAGCAATTGAGGGTTTTGTATTGCGGAAGAAATTTGGGATGCAGTGAGATGCAGTGATTGTGGGGGGCATGTCAGGGGAATGAACCACTGGAAAGAAGTCATGGTCTCCCTGGTCTTTTTGTTCTCTAAATCCTACCCCAACTCATCTCCTCATTCTGCTGCCCTGCTCCCAGCTCTTCCTTTGGGGTTGAAATGCAGGAAGAATTGCTGCAAATTGATGCAAGAGCAGAGGAGGGACAAAGGTGGCCAAGAGAAAGGTGTGAGGGTCATGCTGGGTGTGGGCAAACTTGAGGGGACAGGAAACAGGCAGGAGATGACCACAAGGGAGACCTCCCTTCTCCTAGGTGACAAGATGCTCGCCCAGGCTCTCATTCTGGGAGAATTTATGGCTCTAAAATATAAGATAGAAAAATACTAGCCCATGGTAGAAGGCCCCTCCCTTTCATTTCCCATTCACTTGTCCCACCCAGCACTGCCCTGTCCCTCCACAGCAGTGGTAACCCATCCAGTAGACATGCTGCTGCCCCTCACACTCCCTGCTCTCTGGTGTCTCATCCACTCCCACAGAAACACAGCAGTGCCTCAGCACTGAATTCATCCCCTCTTGGAGGAGTGAGCCCTTGCCACCTGGAAAGCATCTCACCTTAATGGGTAAATGTAAAAAGGAAGATTAATTTGGTGGAAGTATAAGGATTAAGTTTGCATAATTCTTGCTTAAGAGAGCTAGACATATGAGGCAAACTAAACCCAAAGAAAAGAGCAGTGACAGCACAGGCGAGACACAGAGGAATTCACCCCTCCTGTTTTGATGTCTGAAGTTATAGCTGGCAGCCTCATGAAAGGGACAGTCAGCATTTTAGGGACCAAGTCGTCTGGTTATACTGAGAAGACAGAAAAGACGTTCTGGGAACAAAGTCATGCCTTTTAGTGACAAGTGGAGGCTCGAGGGGACTAGCAGGACACAATGCCTTCCTTCTGATACACCCCCCGGCCCTTCATTCCCTGCGAGGTGCGTGAGCCGCCACCGCTGCATTCAATCAGGGGAAGAAAGTGGCAATGGTAGGAAGGTCAGAACCAGCCTGGGTGAATTCCTCCCTCCATCCTCTGCACGGTCTCTCGGCCAGAGGCTGAGCAACAAAGACCGGCTGTGAGCTGCACTCCCGGGGTGGTGTGCGATGCAGTGGACTTTTGGGACTCTGGGCTCTTTGTAGCTGAGGGCGTGGAGCTCTTCATGGCAGGATTTGGGGCTGACAGAGCCCCGTTCTCCCCGCAGTGATCCATCCACGCGGCACCGCGTCCCGGGAAAGCGGTGCCAGGAGCGCACCGCCACCTGCCGGCCGCTCCATCGGCTCCCTCCTGGATCCTCCGCGATGGAGGAATCCCGCCTGGATTCTCCGCGATGCCAAGGAACCCACCGGCGCGGAGCTGACTCGAGGCCGCCGAGCAGCTCCGCACCCCTGGGATTTCTCAGAGACAGAGATCCTCTCTTCGCTTTGCCACCTTTCCCAGCTCTCTGCATCGCATGCATCTTCCCAATTGCCCTCTCCTAGCTTTGAAATAGTCTGCTCCAGACCGAGCTGCTTGGATTTATCACTTGGGAATGTGTAAGTGGATTGATGCTATTTATGTGCTTCTTGCCAATTTACTCGGTATGGAGAGCTTGCAAACCTGCAGGTGAAGCCAGTCCAACAGCAGCCCAGATGTGCCAAGAAAGGCACTGGGCTTGGTCCTGGGACCTGAAATCCCACATGTTGCTCTCTGCATCAGATAAATGAGGTGCTGGAAGACCCGAACTTGCCTGCTAAAAAAAATGAACAGGATCACAGCAGTTTATTTCACACAGACTGGTCACATCAATCCTGACAAGGTCACATACACAAAAGGTTGCAAAAACCCTTCAGGGAGTCTTAATGAGAGCAGTCTGCTTTAAGTTTCAGATGAAGTGAACATTTTTTGCCTGCATGAAAGGCAAAATTTTATTAACATCACACTTCAGATACCTACAGCACTTTTCAGGATTAACTAGTTAACCCCCTTAACCACTCTAAGCAACTTTTGCTGAGGCATCACTACCCCCCATTTTTATATATCACAGATGGTGGGATTTCTCCAAGCCTAAACTTCAGAGCCATCAGTTCCCAGGCTCTGGGGCAGTGGTCAGTCTAACCATCCCTGCTGCCACCTTCTCCAGATGGATGGATGAGCAAGGGCGATGCATGTAGGCACAAGACTCAAAGTACTCATCTGGCTGACAGCAGGGACCATGCTCATGTTTTTTTAGGTTAAAGGATCAGCACACATCCCATGAGCAGCCCAGACTGAACACTTTGCCTCAAATAGAACTGGAAGACTGATGGACTGACCATCTCTGGCTCATTTTGTTTTCAGCTTTGTTTTCAAGGAAAATTTTCAAGGTAAGAGCCTTGTAGACCAGTGTTCCTGTTTATCTTACAATCTGGTACAACAACAGCAGTCACAATGAAATCTTACTTGACAGTGAGTCAGTCCTGGGCTGAGGAGCCTCCTTCTTCCTGGGCAGTTATTCCAGAGTCTGCTCCAGTACCTCAACATTCCCACTAGTGGAGAGTTTGCCAGGCTCTACAGACATCTCAGAGCAGGTGTCTTTTACAAAGAACAACAAACAGGACACGAATTGCATGTGAAATCCCCACACTAGGTTTTGTAGGATTGTTGTTAGTAGTAATGCAAGACCAGAAGGCTCCTCCTCAGTCATGACTGCTCCTGGAATATCAGTTTAAGCTGCAGATGAGGGTGTTTAAGGCCTTCTCAGTCCTCAGATCCTCTCCTTGTAGAGTGCTAATCTGAGTGTTCACCGTCTGGGTCAGTGCAGTAACCCTATGACTGTAGTTTCAAAGATATTCAAGAGCCTCCATCACAACTGCCGAAGCCACCAAAGGAGCAGCAAGGACTGCTCTGGTCTGTGGACAGTGTGGGCTCTCTGGGGGAGAAACCGACAGTGTGAAGAGGTACTTGCCCCAGCCCTGCACAGAGCTGGGACAGGCTGCCACAGTCCCCTGCAAGCCCTGAGGAACACTGAGTGAAGAGGGACACTAGGATGATGAAATGTTGTTATAGGCTCTCATTTAACTGCTGCTGGACTTTGCACTGAGGCCAAATATACCTTCCTGCCTTGTCCAGAGACAGTTGCATGTGACACAGGGGAACGTGTGCAGATGGGTGCTCCTTGGACTGCCTTCCCAGGATTTGCTGCCCATGACTTTGTGGTCCTGTTCTCCAGAGAAACCCAGAAATAAGCAGGACAAGTGGTTGAGAGTTCAAAAATGTGGTCACACCATGTCAAGAGCCTATGTCCCAGCAGGGATGGGAGATAAAGATACTACCCCACACCCTTCCGCTCCTCATAGCCAGACGATGAATTTCTCCTCATTGTCCTAGTGACATCCTGTCTCAAGGAAAGATCTGGAGGAGGATAAGAAGGATCTTACAGACCGGTTCAAAGAGGACAAAGCGTGAGAACACCACGCGGTGGGGCAGACAGTGGGGCAGCCAGGAGGAGCAGCACCCCAGTGTCGCAACCAAGGGCAGGAACATGATGAAAAGGGCCAGACATCAACGGGCTGTTCAAGCCCAGCATGAGCAATGTAGTCTGGTTGGAAATCTCCGCTCCGGGGAGCAGCTCAGTGCAGGCACAGACTGGGTGAGCACCTGCAGATGGAGCTGTGAGAGCAGGTCCTACGGAGCAGCAGCCTGCATCCCTGCCTGCACAGCCAAGTGAGCAGCGGGTGAGGTAGGCAGCCAGGCAGGGCTGGAGCAGGGCACATTGGCCCTCACCTGGACACAGACTTTGGCTCAGGAAGGTCAGGGCTCACCAGGCTGGGAAACAGTTGTGTTTGGAGGAATCTTACGATGCTCTGTAAAAGGTTTCCTAACTGAGGTTAGAAATCTCAGAGCTGGGGACAAAAATGTCCTGCCAACAGCAAAAGTACCCAAACCAACAGATACTAACACAAATGTCAAGGCATTTGCTTATAAGACAATCTGAAAATTGTGTTCAGCACAGTTTAAGGCAGGGAGTGGGACTACCATCCCATGGACCTGTAGAGGCAACCCTCACCTTGCCAGGCTTTACATGAATATTCAATATTCACTGACCCAGAAAGACTGAACCTGTTCCCCAGGGTCTGGCTATGGGAGATTCTGATAGACCTTCCTCAGATTTCTGTATTTTCCCGCAAGAACTCCTTCTCTCAAGGGAAAAAGCCCAAATGCCACCTATTGCCACTCAAAATGCTCTGTAAAATCATCCAGTTTTGTGGGCGACTGTTAATATGAGCCCTCCCCCAACACTTCTTCCAGAGCAGTGGCCAGAGTAATGTTCCTCAGTTCCCAACAGCTGTATCTTGCCCCAGGGAGGATATGGGGTTCCCTGCATATCTCCCCTTCCAGCCCCATATCCCTTCCCTGTGCAAGGCCAGCTGCTTCCAGCACCGCAGGGAGCTCAGCATCTCTGCCAAGTGCTTCCCCAGTGCACTGCAGTTCTCCAGCAGCTCGGCTGGCTGCACTCTCAGCTCTGGTCTGGAATCCTGAGCACTGGCAGCAGAAACTCATCTCGGAGCCGTCCAGGAGCAGGTTCCTGCATTCTTGGTAAAAGCAAAGAAAAAAAAATCAGCAAGTGAGCAGACACAAAGGCTGTGTGAGCAGAGCAGAGGTCAGGGCACTCAGCTGTAGCTACGTGTGTGTCCGTCCATGGGTAACATCAGGATGCTACAGCCCCTGCAGAATGCTCTGCTGGCTGGTAAAACACTCAATCACTGCAAGTCACTGGACTCAGAAAACAGTTCATCCCTATGTACCCCTCCTGAGTCAGGCATCAACGCCATTTTACCTGAAAATGTCAAATTTTTGCTGTTGTTTGGTGTGAGGACAGCCAGGAAGGGTGGGGGGGGATGTACAAAGAAGTGGTAAGCTGGCAAATGCTCAGGAATACAGAACATATCTGCAGCCCTGCTCATTTCTCTGCTGTGCTTCCTGCAGCCCTCTGAGCCCATCTCCTCACTGCAGCAGCAGGAGGACGCTCCCCACGAGATGGGAGCCTTACCCTTGGGTTCATTTCCCAGGCTCAGCTGCTCTGAAGTGACCCCGCTCCATGGGAAGGGGCTACACGATCCAACTATCTGTGAGGCCAAACAAGGAAAGCCTTTCTTGGCAAGGGAGAAAAAGGACCTGGGAGGCCCCTTCAGCTCAGGTGACCCACCCGACCCCCATCGCAAACAGCTATAAATCCTCCCACTTCCCTGCTGCAGCATTCCCGGGCACTCCCCCTCTCACTGGAGCTGGACCTGGCTCTGCAAAGCATGTCAATGCTGGCCAGCCTTGGAAGGTAAATATGCAGCTGGCTGACTTGCTACGTATCGGAGGAGTTTCCTGGCTGAGAACTGAGCTGACTTTAACCTATGCATAGCAGAGCTGGGCACAAGCGGGCTCTTGGGCTTTGCCGGGCTCCCTGCAGGACCAGTTCTCCCAGACCCTTTTATCCAGCTTCATCAAGACTCGGTGTGGTTCCTGCCAGGAGTCCCGAGGGGGTGAGCCTGCCACCGGACACTCTCACCCCACAGCCATCAGCCTGGACTCGGGGCTGTGCGTGTGCCGAGTTAGCACTGAGCAGTGCATTTCCACTGGCCACAGAAGAATGAGGCATCAGGACTGGATCGGTATATCCCCAGGATGGACTACCTGCTCAGCAAGTCTTTAAAGAATGGTTAACTTGATAGAGATTAGCTGAATCTCCATATCCGCCCTCAGAGCCCCTCCCCCCTCTGTTCATTTGCAACAGAAAGCTGGAAAACAACCTGGCACATTGCCCTTCCTCCACTGGCTTCTCCCCCAGCTCCAACCCATATCACCAGAAAGGCTGCTCTCTGAGTCCCCACATTCCACTGTCACCTTCTCACCCTGCACCTTCCCCAGCCTCTCCTCCCCAGCCAAGCCTCCAAGCACTTCCCCCTCTTCAAGTCCTCCCTTCAGTGCGGCTTGTGCTGCCTTCTCCCTTCCAGGATCAACCCCCTCTACCTCCTCCCCACCCAAGTCCTTTCTTGCTGGCTCGTTTCTCTCTCAACGTAAGCCTGCCAGGGAGGTTCGAGCATCCGCTCCCCATGCGGGGGAAAGCCCTCTGGCAGGGCTGTTATCTTGGCTCCCTGCCACACAGCATCACAGTTTTGGCTGGCCTGGGGCAGGGGGAGCCCATGGGTGCCCCTGCCAAAAACCAGAAAAGTCCAGAAGCTTCCCAAACGCTCTGCCTACAATTTAACATAGTTCACAGGTGCTCAACACCCTGGAAGCCCCGTGTTTTATATAAGCCATTGCTAATCATCACCACGGGGCTTACCCATAGTAGTGGCACATGAATCACACCTGGTGCAGGTTTCAGCTCCTCCTCTGGCACACAGAGAAATGAAATCCAAAGCCAAGATAGCGCAGATAAGGGTGACACAACCTTGTTCCCATTTCAAGGTACCAAGGGATCACCCATGCAGGAGGCAGGGTGCTGGTTTGGGGGTGCTGCCCCACATTTTTGTTTCTGCCCTGTCCCTGCACTCACAGTTCCAGCTGCCAGCAGAGAGACGGCAGCATCCTGCCTGGGGTCTGGGTTTCAGGGGCCATCAGCTGAGGACACACAAGGCAGTGTGGGGCGCGGGATGTGGGTGACAGGCAGAGCACTTTCCACAAGGGCTGCGACCCATGTGGAGCTGGGGCATACCGTCAGGCAGGTGGGATGAGTATGCTTTCCTCCCAGTTTCTCCCCATCGATTATGACAGGAGCCGAGATGGCTGCTACAGATACTGGAGTGTGTGTCCTGTCCCCCTGGCCACCGGTGCCACGGGCTCTGCTGTGCCACAGCAGCCACACACAGAGTGACCCATCACCCTACAATGACATGCCACAGAAACCCAGGCCACTGAGGATTTGCACGGAGACCCAAGATGTCTAAGATGTTATGTTTTTAAGAGGTTTCTGGTACTTTGGTTAGGCAGCGTTGCTACCTGTGCAGCACAGTTTGCAATGTAAACACCATAGAAGGACCACTTCCTTTGGAGTTCCTGCTCAGGGGAGCTATAACTTGCTAAAACTCACCAGATTTCCACCATCACCTTTTTTCTTCCAGCTCAAGTCCTTAAAGCTTGACTGCCCATGCCTTTCTGATTCCCACTCAACTTTCCAAGAGTCAGCAACTCAGCTAGGAGTATTAAATGTATAAAACAGTCACATGCAGTTAACTTAAATAACAAGCTGAGAGCTTCCAAGAGATGGTTCTTCACCAGCCCAGCTCAGCTATCCAAGATGTGTCTCTGAGTGACCACATGCAGTACTATCAGGATACTTGCCATCATCACCAAACTTTTCTATTAAAGCATCTCCTGAAGCTGCAATGATTTATGATGATCCTCTGTTTTAAATGGATCCTGTTTTAAATGGATGGAAAGTCATGGCTTCTGCATGGGGGATTATTGCAACCAGGGACATATCCATCACCTCGTAGCCTTGTGCAATGCCTGCCTTTGCTGGAGTATCCCAGTGCTCAGACACCCTCCTCCTCTGACTTTTTTTCCTGCTTCAACAGCAGGCAGAATATCCAACTGATTTTAGGCAAGACCTGTGCTAAGAATTATTGGTTAGAGCGTGCCAGCTTGCAGTTGCTCCACACTTCAGTTAGGAATGCCCTTCTTTGTTTCTTTCTTTCTTTCCTTTTTCTTTTTTTTTTTTCCTCCTATTTCAGGAATGTTGTAAGTAAATTCGCAGCTGAACAACAGTGGGAATGGAAACCCTCAGAGTTGAGGGATGCTTGCATTACAGGTACGATAATTCCAAACTGATCCTCCGTTGTGCTGATAACAGGGCTGGCTATTGTTTTCCTGAAGTCCACATGTCCCAAAACACCGCAGGCATAGATAATTGCAGTGAGCATGTGCTTTTGAATCTGTTTCTAAAACTCGCCTGGGATTTAAGCTTTTTAAAAATCATGACCCTGATTCTGCTTTTTTTCAAACTCAAAAGCAAAAATTCCCTTGGCTCGAAATGAAGAAGGGTCTAGCTCTTAAATACAACTTACAAAGGGGCAAACGTGCCCCTCTTTTCTTTTTACTTTTCTGTGATGAAAGAACAAAGCCTGAAAGCTTTCAGCACTTCCCCAGCTTCTTTCTTGCCCCCGCCCCCTTTCTCCCCTCCACCCTTCCCCGCTTTGATTTTATTTCCATTTTTAGGTGTAGAAAATCAGATCTTATTTGAAGTGACAGGATTATTTGAAACTCGTACTTTTTTTTTTTTTCTGTTGATGATGCTCATTAGGTCAAGCTTTGTCTTTGGCTGTAAGGGGTTTCTTTTAGCTTTTGGTTGGGCATTTGGCTCCACAGGGCCACCTTTTCATCCTTTCATGTTTTGCCACTGGGCAGCTGAGACTGGAAACTTCATACTTAGCTGTATGAAGAAAGAGAACAAGTGAGGGATAACTGAATGAGCAGGATGCTTCCATAGGCTATTTTCTGGTAATAACCAAGGTACCTTTTGTCTCCTTCATTATCTAACAGGGTAGTAGAGGTTTGGAGACTGTTTGCTTGGGCTCTGAATCTTCATTTTACTGTTGCTGGCTGTGAGCTATTGCTCTGCAATCCCTCCATCATGATATACCAGCAAAGCATATGACACACAATGGAAAACGGGAAAAATCCTGAATAAATCGTTCTTCAGTTAAATATTTTTAGGATAGGGCACAGGAAAGGAAAAAAGACAACTTGACCTATGTCCCTCTGTCCCTCTTCCCCATCTCCTCGTACACCCCAAAAGATTTTGACCTGGCCAAGGTACAGTGTGCTCACAGTTACATCATCATGGGGCTGGCTCAGGTGGGAAAAACGTGGAGTTGTAAATATACTGTTACTGGGGGCCTGTTCCCAGTGTTTGTGTCCTGGATCCTTCCGCTCCTGTGTCCCAGCTTAGAGGGATTACATTTACATCTCACCTTACTGATCTTTTTGGCTTGCCTGCCTTGAATTGCTTCCACAGACCTGCTCAACTCGTTTGGCTGCTGCTTATTATTCAGCACAAGCCCCCACCCAGTGTCCTTTCATGTACATTCATGTTTGTGTCTAAAAGCCACAAAGGGACATTTTTTGAGGGGGAAGGTGGTGAGCACTGGCTGCTGACTGGACCTGGCTCCCTGGACTCCCAGAGCCAGTGGTGGGGCAGAGGTGAGTCCTGTGCTCAGTTCAGTGCACAGAGCAAGGACAAAACAGCGGCTGGCTTGATGAGAGTGAGTCACTCCGTTTCAAAACATGGAAAATTTAATGAGATGCTTCTTGAAACATGAGTTTTGCTCCCACTAAGCACAGGAGCAAATGCAAACCAGGATACAGCATGAAGCTAACGTGAGGGGGTAGATACAGACTCAATCAGGGATGAAAATGGATTCCTTCTTGCTCCCCCACCAGTAACTGCAAAGTGGGTATCACACGAGCAGATGCAGGCAGTGTTGATGGACTAGGCATGATCCTGCCAGTTACAATTATGTGCAGAGGAATCTGAAAAGGGTTAAGAATGACACAAGAGATTTCAGACTGCTCTGATTCCGTATGAGGAAATGGCTGCACAGCTCCATGAGCAAGAATGAAATGGAGGGGCGTTCTTGCCGGTGGCATCTCGCTGCCTTGGACTTCACATTTACATGTTGCCCCTCAGCCTATGGCCACAGTCAAGCTCATACTCAAATCCATAAATCACAGAGTGACTCTTCATCAAGTGTCTGATTCAGCTGACTCTGAAGTCACACCATGATTTAAAAGGTGCTCCTCAGTAAAGGCGAATGGGAGAGTCGAGCTGAGTCAGCCACCAAGACTGCTGATCCACTGATCTCAGCCGGTGGGAAAAGACTGGGCTCCTAGCCTATATTTCCTTGCTCAAGGTTGTCCTTGTACCCAGCAGGATCCCAAGCTTTCCACCACATTGTGCCAAGGTGTCCATGAGCTAAGTTCCTGCAAAGGAGCAGCTCAGGATGGATACCCTAAAGGAGAACTGATGTGCATTTTACCATCCTCTGCCCCAGACTCAAAAGCCGAAAATAGGACCAGCTTGAGCAAAGGCAGCCTGTGCAGGTGCTGGCCATTGGAATATTCATGTAAGAGATGGAAGATTGAATTCATATTCCTGCTCAGTTCGGAGGCTGCAAACATCCTCACAAGGGAGTGCCCTAACCTTGGGCTGGTGGCTTTTCTGGGTGGCTCAGGTTGAGGTGTGCCTGGGTGTGAAAACACTCATCAGGAAAGACAGGACTCGGTCAAGAATCCTGGTGAGTCAATCACCAATCTGGACATCTGAGTCACTCAGTCTCCATACCCAAAGGCTGGACTTTAGCAGGTGCTATCCCTCCATTCCTTCTCCCCGTGCAGGGCTGTTTGGACAACATTGTTGCAAGAAAAGTCTCCTGGCTTTTATTTGGGTGGCTGGACACAGGCATACCAGGATCACTCAGGTTTCATCAGGCTCCTGGAACATTGCTGGCATTGGAGCAAGCCTGAGCATGACTTGAGTAAGGCAGTTGGGACAGCAAATTCCAGGGGAGGAGAAACTGCACCAGAACAAAGGAAGTTTGTTTGAGGACAGAAACACAAAGAAAAGTCCTCCTTGTTGCAGCTCTAAGAGAGATTAAACTGTTTCTAAAGTTAGGTGACTGCTCCCTGCCTCCTAGCCATTCCTCATTTGTCACCCAAATTATGTTTAGACCTGGGGCAGCACCTACCTGTATTAAACTGAGTTATTTGCATCCGAAAAGGGTTGTTAAAAAAGAAGGTTCAGGCAGTGCTACTGATCTTGCTCACCTGACCTCCTTTGAAATTACGGTTCAACTTTGTATCTTTGGCAGATGCAGGAAACCTTCCTCCACCTGGACTCTGCTGCTGGTGCTGCCAGCTCAGCCTGACGCTGTGACCAGGCAACTGCTCCCTGCTAGAGCTCCTGCTGACCTTAACGGAAAAGGGGAGAGCCTTTTTCGATGACTCACAGCATTGGATATTATGTTGGGAAATGAGCAGCTCAGATCAGTAAATTGGCTTGCTTTCATTTTCAGTAGTGACTGTTCTGTTGGATGGGGATTAGGGAGGCAAAGGGTGGTTTGTTTATCCAAAAGGAGAAAGGACTTAGTTGAAGTTTCGGTGGCTGATGGAAGTCCCGAGTCAATAGCCAAGAATTGCCTCAGGGAACTTCCAGATCTGAAAATCTGATAGCATTTCCAAATAGTACCAGTATGGAGAGATTGGGATAATTTCTAGATTTGTATTGATGTGTGCACCCAAATGAAGCAGGGATTCACCACTGGTTTTGTGAGAAGCTCATCAACCACATTTAGGACATTTTAGCTATAACTCAAGAGCTTTCTATTTGATCAGCTGCAGTCGAGAACTTCTATGATCAGAATAAAGGGAGACCCTTTCCTATTGGGGTCCACTATATCCCTTCCTGCTCTAGTGCAAGGGAAGGTGAACATGTTAGATATTCGATCAGGTGTCTGCTTAATCCAATTTAGATAAAAACCGACAGTAGCTTGTAACTGTTTACTGAATGGTAGCTATGGACAAGCTCTGTTAGTTTGGATATGGACCTCAACCAGATGAGAAAAGGGATATGATGACAAAGGTAGCTGTACTAGCAGGATAAAAGGAAAAACTCTTCCCTTCCCGAGTTGTTACAACAAACAAATGGACTTAACCTTTTTGCCTGTGGGAACCCCACATAAAAATAACAGAAATTGCCCAACAAATGGCAGCAGTCAGTCCTAAGCTTTCATTACTACCCATAGAAGCCTTTTTCAAGCAGATGCTGTGACCAACTCTAATGTTCTGGCATTTGCCCTTGCAGAGTTAGTCCGGTGTGCATATGTCACCTACACATGTGCACACTTGCATAAATACTTTCACTCCTGCAGTCAGAAGAGATTCCCATTCTCCACTCTACTAAGCAGTTAAACTTCGCCCTGCTGGAAGGCTTCCTATGCTGGCTGTGTTATGTTACACTGACACGCACACGTGATTGTTTCCAAAAGGCAGAATTATCCTGAGAGCCTGACTTTCTGCTTAAAATTTGACTGATCATCTGTAACAGAATCCTGCCAACTGGTTTTCACAAGTGAGCAAGAACAGATGCTACGTCTTTTTTTTAATTGCTTCCATCAAGTTTAATGGGATGTTCAAGCTGAATGAGTGTAAATATACAGAGGTGGGTGTGGGAATGTGTCCCAGGTTGCACCCACCGCGTTCTTCTGGTCTTCTTTGGAAGAAGATATCATCATTCTAGTAATCATCCTCAGCCATCCCACAGGTTTTGGGATGGATGGAGCCTATCACTTCCCTTCCCCTCCTTCCCTGGTGAACCAGAGATAAGTTGTGCAAAGCTGACTCTGTGTCCATCCCCTTTCCTGTGGTCTGTGCATGCAGCTGCCTCCACAAACAGAATTAAAGCCACATGAGAAACATACAGCAGGAAGAAAGAAATCTCTGACATTGAAGAGATTTCACTGCCAACAGGGCTCCAAAGATCATAGGGAGGAAAAGATAGTGCTGAGTTACTGGTGTTAGGAGAAGACCCATGTGCCAGGATTGTGGGAAGGGACCTCCCATCGCAGGCTGGGGGTTATGGCACATCCACAATCACACCAGTGGTCTTCACAAATACGTGCAGCCACTTATCCTGAGAAGAAAAACACCGCTACTGGCCCTGAGCAGAAGCAGTCTTTCATAGCAAATCACCTCAGTTGCTCTTAAGAGGAAAAGCTATGACTCTGAGAGGAAACTTTCCACTCTTGATTAGCTTCATGGTGAGTTGTTCTGCAATGAATTCCATGGAAAGAAGAAGGAGTGTGTATTTAGCTTTTATCAGCATTTTTTCTGGACTTCTTTCAGTTCTGCAAAAAGGTAAAAACTCAAATGTCCTGCAAGAATCTCCTGTGGAAAGCCATGGATTTTGTAATCACTGCTTTTAGCTCCCATTTGTCCAGGAGATATAAATCGAAATTACCCATGTCACAGGGGAGTCCCAAACAAGCCTTTATCTAAATCTCATCATGGAAGAGATTAGCAGATCCACTGCTCTACTTGCACATCTCTGCTCCGGTAGGAAGGGAGCAAAGCATGCCCTGCATTTTATGTGTCATCTGCAGCTATTCTGTAAGAAATGCTTAACTGGACAAAACAGGGAACAAGACTGTGGTCAGTCCCAAGACCCTCTGTGCTTTATTTGTCCTATCATTTCCATAGGAATCCCTTCTTCACCATTAGTAGGAACAGCCAAGTTATGTCCCAAAAAGGGAGCCCAGGTGCTGCAATTCCCAGGCGGGCTCAGGAGCGCTGAGCACAACATTGCCTGCTTCCCCAGAGCTGTTACTGCACTTCAGTCATGCATGAACAAGTCCATTTAAGTGTATATATTTGGTTCTGTCCCACCCTTAATACATTATGTATTTTTCCAAGCTCCAAGCTATTGGTACGGCTGGCACGGCTTAACTGAAGACACTGATCAGAGGGGCTGAGGGCTGACACCATTTATATAGTGCTGGAATAACTTGGGTTAGCAGCTCACCAACGGAAACCTCTGCCAGTTCGTGTGCACAGTGTATCACTGCCCCTTTCACACAGCACGGATTTCATTACCCAGGTGAATAATAGGAGGAAAGGGAGGGCTAACTTCTGAATACCAGGACACAGATAAGCAAGTTTGCCCATATTAGGAGGGGGTAAGCTGGCTTAGAGCAGGTACTTCACGAATCAGTTTGAATCCCCTCCAAAGCCCTTGTATTTTTGGGTCCAAGCAGACAAAGCAATGCAATCCTTCAAGTGTTCTTAGTGTTGACACACACTGCTGAGCTCTGTGTATGCCAAGATAAAGAGGCAGCCTCCAGTAGTCCATTATTCAGTGCTAGACAACTTGATTATGATGGAAACAAACCACTCTTTTGCAATATTGACATTGTTTTGAACACGTTTTGAACCACTACTATGGCTGTAATTAATGCTTTTAACTTGATCTGAAACACCTGATATATCTTCTTTGGAAAAAGGTTCACACAAAGTGCAATTCTATAAGAGCAGTTTTCATCTGCTCCTAACCTTTCACAGCTGGCCTGAGACTGGTTCTGGGAACAAATTGTAAGGAAATTCCTATTAAAGCACTGTCTTGCAGTGATAAGGGCTGCTCTGCATCAGGACTAATTTATGCCTTCAGCAGAATTAGATGTGTACAAGGAAAATGTTGTCCTTCCTCTGAAACATAAAATGCCAGGCAGACTTACTTACTTTATGATCCAGTTTCTGAGGAATTCTGCAGAAAGCCTGGGAGCTTTGCTGGCCTGCCTTGCCCAGGGGTTTGTTGGTGCCAAAAGCATGGTCCTGCCCCACTGCTCCACTTTTCTCCCCAGACTTTGAACTGAAGGCCCTGCTCCCTGCCTTCTGCTGGCCTGACCACCCACTCACAAACCCTGCAGTGAGCTATTTGCTCAGCTCAATGTGTTCCAGAGATGGCAAAAAGGAGGAGTTAAGAATACATGGCTTGCAAGGGTGGATGTCTCCCTTTCCAGGGCAGCTTGAGGACAAAGTGGTCTGTCTTTATCCTGTGCCTGCAGCCAGAGTGAACAACTTATCACATCTGGTCAGCCCCACACCAACACACACACACACAGCTGCCTGAGCATGTGGTAGATTTGTGGAGGAGGAGAAGCACCAGCACAGATGACAGGAGACTCAAGTCCAGAGTCTTAAGAATCTGTAGGCACTTCCCTTGATTTCAGGCATTCAAGGTTCAGGGCTATAGTTTGCCTGCTGCCCATTTGTAAGCGGAGTGAACACACTGCCCTAACTCACCAGGCTGCTCTGAGGATGATGAAGAATTTAGGTGTAAAGAACCATGTAACTCCTGTGGAGAGAAATACTTGCTCTGGAGTTAGCTTGAATTTCAAACAAGTATTTTTTCTATCTGCAGGGCTTAGTCCTGCAGACTTACACTGAAACATGCAGCAGACAGCCTGAAGCAGTCCCATGAGCTCAAGCACTGCATAGATGTAAGGAATTATTAATAACAAATCTACTAGGCAAACAGAAAGGTGTGTTTGAGCAATGACAATGTTGTATCCCAAAGCAGGACCAGATCACAGAGCAGTAATTATTTGCTCTCAGTGCAAGTCTGTCTGTCCAGTATCACCCTGGCACCCCAGTCTGTGTCTTGAGATCATTTGTGGTGTTTCTGCTGTCATTGTTGGTACTAACAACAATATCCTCACCATCCTTGCCTGGACTCAAAAAAGCACCAGTTAGGGGAAAGGTTGTAGATGGGGGATGGAGCTATGTTTTTTGACAGTGTTATCAGTGATTTGGGGCAGTTCAAAAGCTTTAGGGAAATACTGCTTGGTCCAGTGCTGACAGTTTAAGTCTAATTAACTTAGGCAGTAGCTCTTAGCGAAGAGTGAGAGTCACTGCAGCAGATGCTGGGCTGTCACATCGTACCTGGTTCTGGAATGTTCAGGGGGCTGCTCCCACCTAATGAAAGCCCCAACAGCTCAGCCCCAGCTGAGCTAGTGCCTGTTATTTTCTCCAAGATGGTCCAGGCACAGTCCTGTGTGGTGTTGTTCTCCATGTGGATGGAACTTACCGCAGCTCCAATGTGAGCGAACATGTTAACATGAACAGAGCCTTTTCCCCAAGCTAAACATATTACGGCATCAGCAAATTACAGGGCACTGTAAATTAGACTCCCTCTTGTGCAGACTCTGCTTGTTGGACCAAGGCCACATCCCTCCCTTAAGGAAGGCAGCAGCTGAGGGTTTCATTAGTCCTCAGTCTCCCCAGCTCTGTGCACAGGGCTGCTCGGGCTTGGTCACATTTCTGCTCATGCTCCCAGAGCATCCATCCCATGCATACTTCCCAAAGGATGCTTTTGTCATGTTGCAGTATGACAGTGACAAGTAAACCTCCACAAAAGCGACTACCTGTAGGTCTGGGTCAGTTGTGGGGCATTTTTACTCACTGGGGAAAAAAAAATACACAAAGGAAGGGACTGACTTCCCCTTTCTGTCTCCAGTTTCTTAGCTCCTGTGTTGAAATCCTGAAGTCAGGTAAACAAGCAGACCTGGCTCTCTGACAAACGTGTTTTGGCCAACGTGTTTTTACCAGACCTTTTCTGCAGAACAGAGTGTGGAGAAATGTTATTGTGGGTCTGGAAAAAGCAATCATTAAAATGAACCGTTGAACTCTTTTCCCTGGAAAAACAACAAATACAGCCCACACTCTCCCATCCCCCTTACTGCAGCTGGCAGATTTGCTCGAAGGAATAACCCAGGGCTTCCAGCTCTGGTTGAGTGTGACAGCTCTGCCAGGCTGGGGCTCTGCCACGCACACCTCAGGGCAGTCCCTTTGGGAGCTGCATTTCAGAAGAAAGGCCTTAAAAAAAAAAAAAGCAGCAAAAGAGGATCAGAGGCAGGTAAATGATTATTTACAGCTGCTGCTATGGGGAGTGTTACACAAGGGGAGGGTGGAGCGCGTTCCACCGCCCTTCCACAGCTTGTGGGCAGAAAAGCCGATCACCGCCGTGGTGTTTCTACTCCCCCAAGACGGAGTTAATACTGTTTACCTTGTAATAAGAATGCTATTTCTTGCGCTTTTTTTCCCTTGGCTGAGCTTGTTTTCAGTCTCCCCTGCTGCTGTCCTGCTGGGGCAGCTGGCTCCAAGGGCAGCCGGGAGTGCTGGGCTGGGAGTACCAGAATCCCACGCCTCCCACCTGCTGAACCTTGCTGTGTGGTTCCCACATTAAAAATGAAAGCCCTCGTCTGCAGTGGGAAGTGAGTTCATGGCAGGGGAGAACCCTGGTACTAGCACTGAGCAGCTTTTGCGTAGCTGGGTCTTTCCTAGGAGCCAGGGATGTAGGTACTAACTTGGCACTAGCTAGTTTCATGTTGTTCTTCCCTCCTTGCTGCCTGCAAGAGAGTCTTTCTCACTTTTTTTGTTTGGTCTTCATTAAAACCCACCTAAAAACTACAGGACATGGGCAGAGGCTGTCTTTGTACCCCTCAGTCCTGGGGATCCTTGCTGGCATGCAGGTGGAGGTTCTTAACTGTGATGAAAGGGTTTGTTCTTTGCCTTGATGTGAAAATGCATTTTTTTTTACATCAGTCACATCCTTCACCTGGACAAGAGCTTTTGCAGGTCTTTTTAGTGAGTGAATTACAGAAATACCATGAATAACAATGGAGACTTGTGCAATGTCCCAGAACATGCCAACAGCTACCTAACCCAGCCTGGCTGTACCAGTCAGGAACAGCCTGGTCAGTATGGTCAGATGGACACTTTTCCAAAGGGTCCTTCTTCAAGGAGGAGGGAAGACCTGGACAACTACAGTGAAGAAGAGCACAAGGGAAGCAGAGCCTAGAGTCAGAGCAAGGCAAAAATATGGGAAACTTAACATGAAAGTTCACGTTTCTCACATGAAAGCTGCTCCTGGGCCTGGCTGATGAACCCAATAGGAGTGGAGGGCAGTTTCTGTGCCTCAAGGCAAGCCCAGCAGATGTGTTACCCTGGTGGGTTGCCCAGTGCTCGCCCTCCAGCCCAGACAGGACCCACTCAGAGCCCCTGCAGCAGCAAAGCAGGAACACCCACAGGCTCCATAGCCAGGGGCTCCTGTTGTCTGCAGCAGGTCTCTGTAGGAAATATAGACCTAGAAACACCAAGTCTCAGACACAGTATGCTAGGAATCCAGGCAGGGCTTTTCTGGAAGAGCTGTAGGAGTTGGGATGTTTTCCAATCAAGCACATGAGGCTCAACAAAGGAGTGTTTTTCCCTTTCTGCTCAGTGATGCAGATGCCAGACAGAGTGCAGGACTTCAGGAGCTGCAGAAAGGGTCAAAAGCAGAATGCTATAGAAGACCAAGCTCCTTGTTGCAGGCTGGACTTCTAGAAGCAGGCAAACAACCAGGCAAATTGAAAAAGCAGTGGGAGTAGAGGAATGAAGAGTCTAATGAAGGGGGATAGGGAGAAAATCCTTGCAATACTGTTTGTGTTACAATCAGAAGGCCAGTTTGGAAAGTTCAGATTGATTGTCCACTTGGATGCAAGGCCCCAGCTGAAATATGTGGTTGTTTTAAGTCTGTGGCTCACCTGCACATCTCTGCTCTCTGTGACATCAGCCATCTCCTCTGCTAGTTGGTAGGTGCTAAGGTGGTGGGCACACATTGTGGAGGAGTAATCCCAATGACATACACACAAGCTGGCAAGACCCTGGCCACTTGTGAGATCTGACATGTCAAGATTCATTGAAAACATCCCTGCTCACTGCAGGAGGGATGGACTAGGTGACCTTTAAAGGTCCCTTCCAACCCAGACTATTCCATGATTTGACTGACACTGTGCAAAGAGCTGACTGCAGAATAATTTTTCAGGTAGACTCAGGTGTAAGACCTTGGAAGATGCTGCTACTATTGGCATCTTTGAGCTGTCCTTAGTGAAGACACTGAGATAATTTTACATCACTGTCACTTCACTGGTTGCCCCAGAGTTATTCCATGTCTCCATGCTCAGGACAAAAGGGTTGAGCTTTCAGTCTGGTTACTCATCTAGGTTTGTAAATGTACTTTTGAGGAACTGCAGAGAGTTAGTGCCGTTTCTGGGGTTTGCTCTTTAGCCGAAGTCCTGCATTTACTTCTGTCCCTCAGTATTGACATTATTTCTGCTTCTGCCTTATATTTAAACGATTCTGAACTTATATTAGCATTTCACAAACATTTGTCACCAGATCTCTTGGTTATTTCTGGGATCTTAGTAGTAAGTTTTCAGTGGTTTAATACTCTTTTTATGTTCAGAGCAGTACAGAAAACAAAGCCAAATTTATTATAAGAAACTCATGTACAAATCAGAACTGAAACTGGTAAAGGCATGAGCATGGATGATTTCTTAAAATTGAATTGGAGACGACAAGAAATACAACAGGCTGACGCTATTCCAAAAACATCTTGAGCTCTCCTACTCCTTTGAAATATCTAAGCAATATAAATGAGCATGTAATTCCCACTGACGGTCAAGTTCCCTGCATAGTATACGGAGCTTTGGCACAATGTGGATAATAAATATGGTATGGGAGAAGATGCCAAGAAGCAGTCAAAGTTCCCATTGTCTGTACAAATGCCATCATTTCATTGCAGGAATACCAGTCACATGCAAACACTGAAACCTAGTGAGAAACTCTCCCCCAGCTTTCAACCCATGTAACTCCTTTCCTATGCAATCTACAGCAGAGATGGCCAAGGGGCTGTAGAAAACGCAGCCAAGTAGAATTGCACGATCACACAAGAAAGGCAGGGCAAATGAAAGTTTGGCTGTGAATTTTGTCAAAAGTATAGCAAACAAACAAACAAGGTAGCCTCTGGCTCCTTCATCTGTGCCAATCTCACACACAGATCTGCATCTCCTGCAGTGGCCAATTTTTGCCAGCTGCTCAGAAGTCCTACTGAACATTTTATAGGTGGGATTGCTTTCCTCCTTTTATGCCCAGGAAAGAAACTTCAGAGCAGAACTTGCAAAAGTCTTTGGAGAGGGAGCAAGCATGAAAACATGGGAAAAAATTAATCTCAATGGAAATCCTTGACTAATTGACAGGCTGAAATAAGAATGACCATAGACCTCAAACTATGCCAGGCAACCAGCCTGCTCCAGGCACTGCAAGCTCACTCAGCCAGCCACATGCCTGGCTGTTTTGCTTTGCCAGCTTTACAAGGCCTAATTAGCTCTATTCCTTTTGTTTGTAATTACAAAAGCAAACAGCCCTTGGAGAGTGAGGGACTAGAGGAGGCAGCTCCTTCACCGAGCTTAAGAAAATGTTTTAAATAAAGTTTGCCTCTTATCACAAGCACTTTAAAATATGAAAAGGATGAATACAAGAGCTCTGGTGAATGGAAAAAGGTTTCCAGGGCAGGTAGAAGCAGGGGGATAGAATCTTGTTACCCTGGGGTCATACCAGTGTGGGTTAGAAATCATCCCCATCAGGAATCATTCTCTACCTGGCCTGCACAAATGGTACACCCCAACTCATCATGCTGTCACCAACTAGAAGCACTGTACACTCCCCAAGGAGCTTTAGAGTGAGATGGATGCTCCCCCAGCCCATCTCTTCATGGCCCTGTTAACCCAGAAATACCAAGGAAGTGCACATAAGAGTTTAAGAGACACACATGGATCAGCAGGTCTCTCACTGAAGGCAGAGCATCTCATGCAGGTAGCCACAGCCTGCACATATCCTAAGCCAGATAAAGCCACAGAAAGCACAACTCCGCTGAAACAAAGCACCTCTCCTGGGAGCACCATGGCTCCACACCCCATCCATCCCTTCCCCATTCCTGCAGCTCCCACTCCCCCTGTAAGGGAGCCATCTGCCTTCCCCCTACCCCTTCCTGCTCCACCCAGGGTGCAGCCTGCCTTGCCAAGGAGCAGACCTTCTGGTTCCTGGGCTGCAATCATAGCAGATTACTGGGTGAGTTTCTGCCAGAGGCCACAACTGCCTGACTCACTGCAGAAGATCTGTCCCCACCTCTGTCTGCTGTAGATACACACAGCTAAACAAGCTCCATTCTGGCAGGCAGCCTCCCAAAAGCCCAAGTCCCACTCTTCTCTTCCATACACACCATCCAAGTTCTGCTCAAAAACAAGAAATGAAGTAATAGCCTGATTTTCCTTAAAAAAGTCAATTTATTGAAATTGTTTAAACACTTTATACAAGTTCCCAATACAAGCTTCTGCTCCCTGGCTCAGGGTTAATGTAAATACAAAAGCATAGACTTCATCAGCTCTTCAATGTGACCTGAGCTGCCACCTCCTAGGGCAAGAGGTCTCACGAGGCAGCTGCTGTGTATGGGCGATTCCCCATGGAGAAGTGGAAGCCATGTGACCCAGCTCCAAGTACAGGCCAACATCAGCTCAAGCCTGAAGCCAATGCTCTGGGTGGTTTCTTTTAGTAACTTTATGCTGCAAAAGTCAGGTAAGACAGGTACAAGGCTTGTACAGACCACCAACACCACAGTGGTACATAGCTCAGCCAGAAGCTCTCCCTGTCTACAGAAGGAAATCAAGAGATCTGATGCCTCTGAACACATACACAATTGTCAAGCCTGGTCAGAAGCAACCATTTTCCTTCTATACAAAAAGGTTGAGCTTTGGAGAGGTGGTACCACCCTTCTAGGAATTATGAGATTTAACTCCCAGGGTAAGTAAACACCAAGTGACTGACTGCGTGTTTCGGGGGAAGAGGTGGGAACATTTAACGAACTGCATAATTTATTTTTTTTTTTATATGACTCAATATGCAAGGATGGCTTTATCTTTAAAATGTTAGTTTCTGCCTCTTTGGTGAGCTTGGATTACAAGAAAATGCCATAAGCTTTGGATCAGTTTTCTTAGAATTTGCCTTCATATCATCACTTGAAGTGTTTAAAAGAAATACAGGATGGAATGGCAGCGCGTGAGGTATCCTTGGGGAAACATCAGGGAGTGGCAGTGCATTCAGTTTGGTTTAACACAACTAGCTGCATAAGGCAAACAGAGAACAGTAAACTAAGCCCAAAATGATCCAAGGAAAGAGGGAAGTGTTAAAAGCTGACCTGTAACACATAGAAGTGGATAAAGCTTCAAGCTCAGCTACCAGGGTGGGAACATGGAAAAAATCACTGGCAGCACTCGGTGTCTAAGTAACAGCCCCACCAGAGACACACAGTGAAAACAGAAGGCAATCATTTTTCTTGAGCTCTTCCCTGGCACCAGGCAAACCTGCAGCTGCTTTGGGAGTCTGATAACTTCTGTAGTTGCTACCTTACACTGCATCTTCCTTTGGCCAACAGCATGTGCACAGACAGCATGGATTTCTGTAAAGTCACTGCAATTTAATAGTGTCTGACCCTTTGTCTGCACAGAAAGCAGGGTGCTGCGCTGAAGATGATGCCAATAAGACAGTACAAGAGTATTTTACATCTCTTCAAACATGCCTGCATTTAAAGTCTTTTCCCCGGAATTATGTTTCCCCTTAAGCTATTGGTTTCATCATTTTGTATAGAATACATGTTCCTTTAATTTCTACACACACCACACTGGGCTCTAACTTAATGGGATATGGGACTGAACTGTTACCATCTATTTAAAAAAAAAAAAAAAACAAACTAAAAAAAGCACCAACATCCATCTATAAAAACAGTATCATTTTCCCTTTTACTCCCAAATACTAAACTTAACCCAAGCTTGGAGGTTTATCTTTCCAGTGGCAATACCTATGAACCTAGGCTAGCCTTCCTCCACGGGCTGGGAGAGAAAGGAGAAGTTATGTCCAGTAGCAAAGAGGATTACAAAAATATACACATTTTTGGGAGAAGAGGAAAGCAGAACCTAGAGCCTGGACTCTGCTCAGGACAGTGGCATTATAGTGTCCTCTCCAAAATGCTTTCACTACCAGTGCTGGTGGTTCCTCTTCTTTGTTTCATTATACATAATCCTTCCCTGTGGAGGAGGCATTTTTTGGGTAGCCTCGGGTGGGTGGATATGAAGTTTCTCTCCGTGGACACGAACAGCAGAGGAAGGATCCCCCCAGTATGGCCAGAGAGGAAGCTGCCCAGCCAATGAAGAGAGCTGACCCAAACTCAAATCTGGGGAAAAAAGAAGGGATAAAGTGAATAACACTCTAATCCAGAGGTATTGCTCATAATAACATGTTCACACAAAGCAGAAGGAAGCAGAAACTGGAATGGACATGGCTTCCTGCAAGGCAGCAGTCTGGAGCAGTCTGAGACTTGGCTGACCCTCAAACCCAGATCTTCAGCATCAGTTTGGTTCAGTATTTTGGGTCACCCCACACAGCTGCAAGTGAGCAGGGTGTGAGCTGAGACCAAGCTCTGTGCAAAACAGTAGTGGAAGAAAATCGTAGAAGTCACATCAGTTAGGTCTCTGTCAGTGATGCTGCAGCAACAGAAAGCCAAGACCTAAGAGCCACATGGATAATCTGGTCCCAACTCTTTCTTCACAGTTTGAAGCCAATCCAGTTAGTTCAGAAAATTCCCTTTTTTCTTTTGAGCTACTGCTACTCCAAACTAAGCCCTGTGAGCATTTGCCACACTAAACTGTAGTGTCTTATATCCAAAGGACCAGTACCTGGTGTTGACAGGGGTGAAAGGGTCATAAAAGGCCCGAGCCACTCTGTTGCCATACCAGGATGTGGCCACCAATGCTGCCAGACCTGCACATAAAGGGAACATAATGTCATGGTTAAAGAAAAATTGTAAAATCATTGCAGTAGTACGCATGCAGCAGAATCAGCATCGGGAGTAATGCTCAGCTGCTACTACCCTGGGCAATTCTGAGCTGTTCCAGTTAGTGTTGGTTGAGAGAAAAGCTAAGAAAGGATTTGAGGTCCCCCCACAGTTACAGTGCACCAAAAGCAGGACTTTCACTGCAGCAGGGGCAAAGGCAGCTCTGCTAACAGATACTGAAGGCATGATGTCCAGAGAGAGAGTGTGTAATGCCAGTGCCAATAGACCCATCTGATGCCTCAGTCAGCCCGAGCTGCTGTGCCAAAGTCTGCAAAGACCAAAATGCCATCTAGGAATTTGCACATTTAACAATAAGCACATCTGTATGTCACCAACCTGAAATGATGAAGATCACCCCACCAAAGACAGCCATCCGCATCTTCTTGACCTGGTCATCTTCCATGCACTTCATGCATTTCATGCCAGTTACAGCAACAAACAAACCCACGAGCCCCAGGAGTATTGCAGCCACCATCAAAGCCCTCGTGGCCTGCAGACTGCCTGGAAGACATAAGAATTTGAGTTACCAAAATGAAAACTCAAAACACAAATAGAAATTCAAATTACTGGCTCAGTAATCATGTGTCAGAACACTCCTATTCCCCTGTTACACAGGATGCATCCAAGCAAGACATTCCTTTTTAGCTTCGGTCTCAAGACTGCCATGCATCAGGATCAGAGGACTCTCAGCCTCTTCTAAAATGCATGGCAAACAAGGGCATGCAGCCTTTCTGCAGGAAATGACCTGGGAATTGCCTTCAGACATCTTTTCTTCCTTGATCATTTGAATCCCAATTGGAAGGACATATCTGTTTATCAAAAGAAGTATTCAGATTTAGGCTCTACCTTGACAAAGCACTTAAGCACGTGTTTTAATATGAATAGTGCCATACATATGAATAGTCCCACAGCAGACAGCAAGGCCCCTTTACTGCTCAACACTTCCAAAACCTGTCTTTTATACAAATAACTCAGTACCGATTTAGATTTTTTTTTTGTGCTAAATTCTCA
The DNA here is from genome assembly GCF_003031625.1 of Empidonax traillii. Taxonomy (NCBI): domain Eukaryota; kingdom Metazoa; phylum Chordata; class Aves; order Passeriformes; family Tyrannidae; genus Empidonax; species Empidonax traillii. The sequence continues at coordinate 1,472,595 of NW_020955331.1, forward strand.
GCTTGAACCCCAGAGGGTACAAAAATACAATTGCAACAAAAACAGGATTTTCCCAGCCAATTGAAAAATAGGTTATTTTCTACCTAAAATATTTGGCTTAGTTGACTCAAATGCTTTAAGAGCCTCTTGCGCTTTTGAAGAGTTGGTGCATGGGGTGGTGATTCCCATCCCCAAGTGTTGAATTTGCCCGAGTTCTCAGAAGACAGGCTTGATGTACTTTATCCAAGATTTGGTTTTATGAGAACAGAGCTGAAGGCATAGACACACTAACCCTATGAATGTGAGTTACTGAACTCAGATTTTCTTGATACCAAAGAAGAAAAATAATTAAGTCATTACTAAAAAAAAACCCTCAGGTGACAAAACATCTGACTAGCAGTGAAGTAAGAGCCTGAGCTTTATCGTCTGGCAAATCAGGTTTGTTTGAACGGCATGGATTTTAATATACAGTCCTGTAAAGACCTGGGAGCAAACAGGGCTGATTAATAAAAGCAATAAGCTCCCAGGAGTACACTGTAACCAAAGCAGCACAAGTGTTCCCTGACACAGAAGATGATCCACAAGTGACAGAGGTACTAGCAAAGTATCACCAGAATCTTACCCAAGTTTAGAGCTCACTGCTCAAAACACCCTGATTGCCTCCTGCTAGAGCTCTGCAAAAGCACTTCAGGCTTGGAAGTTTCAAGATTTAAGCCTATAACTGAGTAACTTCACAGTCAATGCTGGTAGGGGAACCCATCTGAGTCCCTGATACAACAACGAGCTGTCTGGCTCAATCTGAAACTCAGGAATTCAGAGCTGGCATTGGCCAGGAGGGGGGCAAAGCCTTACCCCCATCCTCTGCAGGTTCTTTACTACGCTTTGCCCCGCAGCACTGCTTGCCCAGGAAAATTCCTGTGACACACACTAACACCAGGCTGTCAGACTCGAGTTTTCTGGATCTGTCCCTTCACACACAATTTTATTGTTTTGTAAATAGATTATGAAAATAGTTAAACAATATTCAGAGCAATAGGAAGTGACACTTTCATAATATGAGTCTCGGCTTTCTTGGGAAAAAAGTCCCTCAATCAGCTTGGCTAATGTTATCTCTTGCATCCTTCAAAGGCGAAGGTGACACACCTCCGCACCGCCCAGGTGTTAATCAAAACCCATCTGCTGCACTGATTGCAGAAACCCATTAACAAAGCCATTTGTCACTTAAGCATAAATCACCACAGCAGTATCCAAACTCGTTTTTAATTAATTTATCTCCAATGTTGGAGATTACACTCCAAAAGTAATTTCTATCTTACAAAAGTAATGCCAACTTTCAGAAAGACTTCAGCTGACAAATTACCACCCAGGCAGCCAATTCAGCTGCCATACATTTAAGGCTAAATTGTGGCCTATTGCAGCAACTCTGAAGACGCCAATGGCTGAATATTATTTTTACTTAGCATGGGAAAGGGTATTTTCTGCAGTGATAAGACAAACCTGTTTTATCAAGACTACAGTAAGTTGGGCTCAGTCTTGCTGCATGAGAAATTACTTTATAAGAGAGGGTTTTGAAAGAGTTCTTTCGTGATGCTCGAAACAGGCAATGTTATCTCTGAAAACTAGAATATTATTTAAAAGGGTGGGAAGAGACCTCTCACCTTCAAACACGATGCTAAGGCACAAACACAGGAAAATGCTGGAAAATGTTTCTATGACCTCTGAAGACCTAGCTATGAAACCTGCTAAAATCTCAAGATGTGTAAGTATTAACTGGATGCATGCCACGGCACCAACAGCTTTGCAGAAACAGTAGAACAAAACACACCATTGTGAGCATTTCCCAGAGCTGCCTCCTCTCAGCAGAGCCTGGGGGAACATCTCCTGGTGCTCTCACCCCGTCCTCATGCACAGCTCAGTGGCATAGGAGGACAGAAGCATTTAGGAAACTCGCAGTAGGACAGAAAAACAGGTTGAAGCATTTGCAGAACACCCTGTTCCTTTATCCCAAGAAGCTGTAATGTGACATGGCTGTGTTAGCCAACCACCCTCCACCCGCCAGCCCTGCGCTCAGAGCACAGGCTGGGAGGCGGCGTTTTTGTCCTCCTACCACTTTTGCAATGTGTGCAGTGCACTGACCACAGTTAATCATCACACAAGCTACTAGTTATTAACTACACATTAAGAGCCGTGTTGTCAATGGAAGCTGCACATCCAGAGGCTGGGAAAGCTAGTTTAATAATAGTTCTGTTGTTCACACGGGCCTTCCCAGGTGCTTTAAAAACCCAAAATTATACAAGTATACTATTGTCTTGACCTGCTAAACAGGACTGGCTACCGACAGCAAGTAGAAGTACTCCACAGCAAGTTAACTTTATGACTTCTACCATATTAGAGACACCATGATTTCCCCACACTCCTTGCTGCTGCAACTGTCTTACCAACAAGAACAGGAAAGCCCAGAAGCTTTTGGGGAAAAAAGAGTCCTGTACAACAACAGCTGTCAGATGGCAACAGTATTTTGTCAATATAAACCAGTACTGACTTGGAAGCCAAGCCTTTTTGTTGCTGCTTAGTAATGAGAGACACAGCCTGAAAAGCCTATAGTAAGAAAGGATCCAAGGACTGAAGAACAGAGGCTTAAAACTACTGTTGACAGCTAATAACAGATGTGTATTCTGAAAGGGATATAATACCACTTAAGTTTACAAACATGCTGCTGCAGCTCATGCATGTTTCACATAATAAACCCTACTTGTTATAAAAACATGCCAACAAACAGTTTTGACTTAGTGGGTTTGGACACAAACTACCTGATGCAGTTTATCTGAAGCCTACTTCTTCCTTCCCACAACTATCATTAACTGACACATAAGTAATTGGTGGTAACTGCTTAGCTATATATACATATATATATAAAATAATGCAAAAGTACTTCTCCTGCAGATGTTTGAGGGTTTTTTTTTCATCATCACATTTTCTCATTTAATCTGTTTATATAATTTACGCTACAGAAAAGCTGTTGGGAAAGTGCCATGGGATTTTTGTAATGCAAAATTGCTGTAATGGCTCTATGTGCAGATTATTCTCTGATAGGGATGCTCATTGGCTGCCTTACTTGTATTTAAAATATGGACTTTTCCTTCCCTTCCCTTCCCACGGGCCTCCATCCAACCAACTGATGACAGACGAAACAGATGCTATGCAGCTCCCTCTAATATCTGCAAGTTCCCCGGGAATTACACCAGCTCCACAGTGTAGGAAGCATGTTACACCATCCACCTCCAAGAACAGTCAGCAGCCTTCAAAGCCTTCCCACCAAGGTTCATGAAAGCTGGATCCCCTGGAAGAAGTGGGATCCCACCTCCTGCTGGTTCACAGCATGTGAAAGTTACTATTGTGATCTCAGCATCAGACTGGGTGGCCAGCAAACATCTCTCTCACTTGCAGTCATTCTCACTACAGCCAAAAAGCTACTAATGGCTTGGAGGCTTTCAGCTCCTTACCAAACCCTGCAAAGACCCACCCTGTAAACCCCTCACATTTAAAGCACCCCACCACAAGTCTAAAGACTGTACAGAGGAATCTAGACAAGATAGGGATTCTGGGTCATGCTTCTTGACAAAGTGGAAAGGGCGGGAAGTCCTCACTGCATGTCTGGTGCAAAAGCAGCAAGTTCAGTAGATGACTGTGGCCTTGTACTCTGCTTACCAGAAAGCAGGAAAGGTTCAATGCCCTCCTACACTCACTAGGAGAGAAAGAGTGGTGCTAAGACTAGCAGCACATGGTACCACCATTTCCAGATTCCTGGTGAAAGGAGACCTGGGCAGCCTGTTTTCTCACGAAGCCTGGAAATTCCCCTACCAAGAGATTTAGTAACACATAGTAACACCAGCTACTAAAGCTGCTTAGAAGCTGCTTGCAGAGCAATAAAGCCAGTGTATTGCAACAGACTCCCATCCCCTCTTGCAGAGGCACCAGGGCACACAAACAGCCTCGGTGGCATTCCAAATAACCCTCTACCTTCACAAAGCCAGCACAAGTGAGACTGTTTTATCAGTCAATCATGATTTTTCATGAGGAAGGAACAGGGATTGAGAAACACAGTAGCAAATTAACCCTTAACACACAAGAAAGTACAGATATCAGCAGGTTCTACCTGCTTACTCCAGATCTAAAGATGGAGAATTGGACACATGCCCCTCATGCTTTGTCCCTCCCTGGGCCACCCTCCCAACTTCCCCACCATCACTACTGAGCTACAGTAACCTGAGCATGAACCCTTCGTTCCCCCCACCCATTCTCCTCCCCAGCTCCTGGAACAGGCTGAGCTACAAGAGTGAAGGTGTAGGAGGGAAGATTTCACATTTCAGCGATGCTGCTTGACCCAGAGGGTATTCAAACCCTTGTTTATTTTCTGGGCTAGGGCACAAAGGCTCATTGTGGATGTACTAGGTTTGGTGATGAAGTGATAGATGAGTCTCAGCTTGTCTCAAGCACAGAACCTCTCCCAGCAAAACCAAACAGGGCAATGAGTATCTTCAGCTAAAACAGCTTAGACAGGACCCAGAACAATCTCTGCTCAGAACAGTAGAATGTGGTTAGGTGGGGCTGAAATGTTTCAGAGACAGGTACCAGGAGCCCTACATCCTCCTGTCTGAGACCATCCCCCTGAGACCCCGAGGAGCACAAAGCTGAGCTAAGCTCCATGGACCATGCTGGAGGGCCACAAGAACAATGCTGAGGCTGTGCAACAAAGCCTTGTTGCAAGGGTGGCATTTGTTGCCTCTATGTCTGCGTGTGGCCACGCACTGCTTTTCACGTAAGCCAGCAAAACGCAGCCTTTCTATTGCCTGAATAGGAGCAGTGACATAAGCCCTCAGCTGAACACAGCTGCGGGATAAGTGCCAGCATGGGTGCGCTCCAGCAGTGTGCCCACACGGGAAGCTTGAGGCCTCTCACTTGATTAATGGTGCTCATCAGCTTGTGCCAACCCCACCTCTGCCTTGGACCGATGCAGAATCGGTCCAAGCAGCCAAACACTGACACAACCAGAGGAATGGCAACAGCTACCAGATACCCAAAAGTTTGCTGGCAATGCCTTCCAGAATTCTCACAACCATGAGTTACTGCAGGTGTGAGAAGGTTCAGTCCTTTCTGAAGGGACAAAGTAATTATAGATGTGAGTCTCTCCCATCAGCTCACGAAGCTCTGACATGTGAAGAAGCTCTGGCAGGAAAGCACAGCCAGGCAGAAGTTCTGCTCACATAGCCGTACCACCTTCCACCTTCTCCAGAACATAGAGAAACGCAGTAAGGGAGCTCCACTGCACCTGTCCCGGGGTGCAGCTGTCAGTATAGATGGTTTTGGTTTGGCTAGTTTTTTGTTTGTTTTTGGCTTTTTGCACCTCCACCCAAACCAGCGCTGCTGGTCCCTGCCCATGCCTATGGGACTGTAAAACCTTGAAGGCACACCAGGGGGGAAAACGGCAGATAACGCGATAACGTTTATGCCCCCCGGCACGACCTGCTCTTAAGTGGGAAAGGCACAACCTAAGCAAGCTGAAGGACCGAAAAAACGAGAGGCCCTTTCGCCAGCCCTCACTGATTTTCCCATCACCTGCGATCTCCCCGTTTCTTGGGAATTTTCAAGCATGCTGTCCTGCAGGGCCAGGAGCTCTGCAAAAACACAAAAGGAGGCGCACACACACACTACGAGCTCAGCCATGGTCCTTGGCACCTCTCTTCCCCGTAGCCGCAGAAGAGAAGAGCCCGTATTGTTCGCTGGACAAAGGTGAGGGGAGCAGCTGGTTTCGGTGCTCAACCATGAATAGGCCAGGTCTGGAAGGCCTGGGGCAGGTTTCTGGGAGTCTGTTCTCGGCGGGTTCCGCAGTTGATTCCGCAGGCAGGTCTCATTAACAGCACAATGGGCTGCGCACAGCCCCCGAGGCAAGGTTACTTTTCGCAACCCATCTAGGGGGTGGATGGAGATTCCTCAGCCCTGCTGGCACCTTCGCCCCCCACCCCCAGTGCGAGATAAGAGGCTTGAAGCTGAGCTTACACATAATTACCACTCAAAGCACCCCGGACTGTGTGCTCAGCCCTGCCCCGATTAGCTCAGCCCCGCACCCCGCGAATGCCAAGTGGGTGCGCAGCACTCCCGATGGGAGCAATCCGCACCTCTGCGGGGCCCACGGGCGTTCGGAGCAAGGGAGCAGGAGGGACTGATGTGGGCTGGCCGCGAAAGTGGGGCAGGGGGTGTCCGACTTCACTGCGTGACACACAGGAAGGGCTGGTGGCAATCGGACTCTGGGACACTCCCCACGGGCCTCGGTTTACGTGAAACTGCCTGCTCAATCCTTCGGGAAAGAGAAGGTGACCAAGATAGTAATTATTATTTTATTAATTAGGGAGGAATAAAGTTGGTCAAGGACTAGGGATGAGGCGAGGGATATCGAGAAAGGAATTTCTGGGGGGTATCTGCATAAGTTTTCTTCGCCAGCGCTCGGTGTGAACACCCCGAGTGACACCCCAGCCAGCCTTGCCCATACCCCAGTGACACCCCCGCCAGCCAGGCTGCAGCTCCTGCCTGCATGAAATGGCTTCACCGTCACACGACAACGTAAGAGACTAAGGATTACCTTGACGTACTGTTCTGCCTAAAAACCGCAAGCAGTGCTACCTGGGCAGGAGGCCAGCTCACCTGCCAGCCCTCTGCTTAACAGCTCCACTGGAGCAGCAGAGACTTTCCGAGAGAACAAAAGACTGAAAGAGTCAAAGGCAAACATGACCCGTACTCTAAAAGCCCACTCCGGCCCCGCTGCTGAGCTCTGCTCCCTCTCAGCCGTGCCCAGTCCTTGGCTGAACCTCCGCAGCCAAAAGCTCTTGCTCACAAACACGGCGCTTTCCCGAACACTTGTGGAGGACCTGACCCTTGCTCTCCCGGGACCTTTTTCATTGCGAGGGGGGAACGGGCAGCCGGGGTGCGGGCAGGGGGCTGCGGGGCGTCCCGACCCCCTGCCCAAGTATCGCCCCGCCGAGCGCCCCCCCTCCCCACCCGGGGAGGCGACACTGCCCAGGGTGCCCCAAAGGACAGTCACTGTGGAGTCACCCTCCGCTCCGGCGGGGAGAGCCATGGGGAGACCCCAAGAGACACGCGTCCGACCCCAGACAGGGTGAAGCGTCACCAAAGAGATGGGGGACCCCAGGCCCTGCCCCTTCAACCCCGAAGGGCCACGCTGTGTAATTCCAGCGGGACAGAGACCGTGAGACCCGACAGCGACAGCACCCCTACTGCGACAGGCACTTGGGATGGGTGGGAGGGACGACACACGCACGACGACGGCGGAGATGGGACACTGGACGTGCAACAGGGCTGGCAACCCCAGCCCAGGTACTTCAGCTGAGCTTCGACGCGACCGACACCGCCGTGGGATGGCGACCCCCACGGGGCTTGTACCCCAGCCCCGACCGAAGGAGCACTGGGGCAGAGGGGACGACCCCGACGGGACGGGCACCCCCTGCTCCCTCACTGCCCAAGCCCCGACTTACCCTCCAGCTTGAGCAGCGAGTCGTACACCTTGCACTGGATCTGCCCCGTGCTCTGCATGGCGCACGACATCCACAGCCCCTCGTACAGCGCCTGGGCCGTGACGATGTTGTCCCCCGCGTAGGATGCCATCTTCCACTGGGGCATGGCGGTGCTGATGATGATGCCGATCCAGCCCAGGAAGGCCAGCACGAAGCCCAGGAGCTGCAGCCCTCCGCTGGCCATGTCTGGGGTGGGGACGGGGACAAGTGGCTGTGAGGGGACAGG